>NC_143013.1:105854151-106154151 GCF_055824585.1 Amblyomma mixtum
ATTTAATTTCCTTGATTGATCTCATCTTGAATGCGACAGTGCAATAATGGCCCCCAGGCCAGTAGCATAGATAAATAAATTAGTGATAAAGAATAACTGACAATAGCGCTGATGAAACTAACACCTAACAGTGCTTTCGGTAGAGTATGAGAATACTGGGATTGACATGCAATTGTGGGCCATAAAACGTGGTGTTCTGAGGTCTGCGCGCGGCCCGAGTTTTTTTTTTCGGGTTTCGGGCTGCGTTCAGGCATGGGCGTGGGCTCGGCGCCCACTAAAGGCACGTGGGTGCCTTCTTTTTGTGAAATCCTTTATAACGTAATCTGGATACCCCACAGGGTAAATGTTTTTCAGGGATTCCTATTTAACGCTGTCCCGCAGCAGGTGCGGCCACCTTGTCCCCGCCAACTTCCTAATCCCATCTTCCCAACTGACTCTGTACCGCACCCTGCTGCGCTTGACGTCTCGTGCAATTAGCTGCGCTACCCCAAAAGATCATAGGTCGTCAGTTTTTCGTATTGAACACCATGCCGATGTCCATTTTCTCTTGATTTCAGCTAGGATATTGTGAACACTGAACCACTCTGGTATACCTTCCTTATTTTCATGCTAACGCTGTATTTTCACTTTCTAGGCCTCACTGTGTTAGCTCTGGATTTATGTTTGATCGATTGCATCATTCTCCCGGTTTCTGACGGACATGTGACTACAGGAAGAGCAAACTGGTAGACATTTTCTTCTTCGCAGTGTTGCGCAAATGTTGGAGCATACTACTGTGAGAGACAAAACTGGTTTCCGCACATCGACGTTTTGGTGTGTTAGGCCTTGGGTTATGTATAGATTACTCCTGTTTTAAGTCTGTATGCCCAGCCTTGGAACCAACCAGATTCCTTACTAACGATAAAATCAACGTGAATGTGTGGTAGGTAATTGGGCTCAGAAGACCTCTTGAACCACTGAAACAAGACCGCTAGAGTCAGGGCGAATGGTAATGCGTACCGTTCTGACGTCCGGTTTGAGAACGGTTGCCATGAAAGATAAAAGATACTTCATCAGGTTGACAGCGGAAGAAGATGCGTATTGGTTTGCTAACTGTTCGGTAATGGAGCACCTGGCGGCGTTGGATAGTAGCCTGGCGGGAACTCGAGAAGAAGAAAGAGCCAATAGTTTCAACTATTTCTTGTGTGCAGGGTTACTCAGCCTACTTTTTCTAGAGGACAAAAATAAGAATGTATTTTGCATTGAAAGGGTGCAAGCACAGCATTATTCGCCTTTTCTTGTCCAAAAATATGAGGAAGCCACTTGAAAGTGGCTAAAAAATGAAGTGGCCTGTTGGAAAACCTCTCTTCACTTCCGTCTGAACGCGGCCGACCTTCACCATTATCATGTGTCGGGACAGCGGGGTCTGGGCTCGGGGGAAAGTTCCCTCATGGGGGAAGTGTAAGCAGCGGCGGGAGTGCCCCTTCAACGACGTCGCGAAATTCCGCTGAGTCTCTGAGAGTCTCTTTCGGTTTCGGGACTGGCCAACGTGGTTGGCCAAGCTCGTGGCCGCACGCTCTCGTCGCCTCCCGGGGCAGGCACATGGGAAGATACCTTACCGTGTCACTGGACAGAGCTTCTCGCTAATTACTTTTCGCTGTCTCTCTCGCACTTCTGGCTCGTGGCAGTGAATGCTGCGCCGGCTAGTGCCTGGGTATGGCTTTGTCCAAGAATACGGCGCGCAAGAGAATGCCCGGCCGCCATTGTCGGCGCGTACAAGCGTTCGCCACCAATACTTCCGCAGTTGCGCCCCTTCCTCAGCGTTTAAGTCGGAAGCACTTCTTATGTAGCCTTTTACTTCCGAGGAATACCTTCTTACGTGGCCTTCTAATTCCGAAAAATACCTCTTTGATGTTTTGCAGCTAGCTGGCCCGCTCTGTGTATTACTTGCAAGTTTTAGTAAATAGCATATGAGTGACCACGTATTATCGTCTCTCCTTTTCTTCCCTCGAGCACGAACCCCATCGTGCTTAGCCAGCGAAGACACTGCACTAGAGTGGGAGTGCGGAGCGAAGGCTGCCCCCATAATTCCAAAACAGTTAACTGCAACGCAAAAAGGACGCATACTTTGATCAGTACTCGCTTGGCTTCTTCAATAACTTTTCTGCCGTTATTGACGGAGCACAGCAAATAGGTGAAGACGACCACGTCGAACTGGCCGCTGGCCAGATCCCTCATGTCTTCTCCGTAGCAGTGTATCCAGCGTTCGAGTTCGACCTGGAAAGCAAAAAGCGGCTTAAAGCATACACTCAACCAAGAACTAAATGAGCAAGTGAGATCACTTTGACACTGCAACGTCACATTAAAGCCTTAAACGCAGCATTTCTTGTCACTCGTTTGAGTGCAAGTGAAAAATTAAGAAAAGACTTATAACGCAGTAAGTAGAAATGTCTCCAGCTCGAGCAGTTGATTAGCTTGTCGTTGCACTCAAGTTATGGATAGCGATGAAGATAGAGCATCTGTGCGGCGAGCCTTGCAATAACATATATACGCATGAAATATAAATGTACACTGGCGGTCAGACGTTTACACAACAAGACTGTCGAAAAAGTTAATTTCTTTGCATTCCTGGAGCAGTACCTGTCGTTTAATGACGCGCTGTGTTATCAGCGCATTCAGCTGTATCTATTCCAAAACAAGTGCGGTAAAACTGCAAACAGTGGGAAGCAGCGTATCAAATAGTTACTGTAAAAATACAACCTACAAAAAATGTAACAGTAATCAATAAAAAGAGTCCAAAAGGTATATACAATGTGAACTCATTCATTAAAGCTTGGAGCCAGTGCCAATAACGCGTTTGACGGAAAAGAACCAGGCTATACAGCAGGGATAGGTAGTTATTATTTCATCCACGCTGAAGGCGCGTTGGTTTTGTGATTTTTGCGTTGCTTGCTTTTACCGCGACAGCGGTAAATGCCCCGTTAATCAGAAAATCTGGCGTCGGCGTTTTTGGCGAAACATCAGGGGCATGTGTCTGGCCGGTGGTCCCCGGAGAGCAATCGAAGAGGCACGTGGGCCACCTGGATCGCGTGACCTTGCGGCGTCATCTCAACTTGCCTACCAGATAGTGAGCGAACTGCCCGTCGTGACGGGTGGCAGTTAAGTTAATGATTGGTCGCTCGGGAGAACAACCTGGGCCGCAGAACGCCCACCACTCGGAGCGCCTGCCATTGCAGGCAAGTAATTAACCCTGTACGCTATCGGGTCTTGCCCTTCAGGCGGAACCTAATTATCCCTCCATTTTTTTGCTGGGCTTTACAAGGCGCTGTTATCATGCCATAAAATCAGAAGTCGGAGCTGTTGTTTACGTTTTAACATCTCTCGCTTCGTTCCCGTTTTATTACTCTGGAAGAAGGAAAAAGAGTCACACGCATTCCTAGCGACGCACAGTTGGGGCTGCGGCTGTAGGTTTTCGATGCACCTCTTTCTATCGAAATTTGTAAGCACTGTACTTTATAGAAGGGAAGAGAACTGCTCATGCATAACATTAATTCGGCAATATCAAGAGGTTTCACTTTCACCGATTTCTCCCGGTTGTAATCGTGATGTCTGAAAAATAGCTGGAGGTTCCATCGCTGCTTGTACCGGTGTTATCTTGCATGCGTCGTTGTTGTAAACGTTATGATGTACTTTCGATGCAAATTCTTCGCAGTTCGGCGCCAATGTGGCTCAGCTTCTGCGCATCAGTCGTATTTGAGGAGCTGCGTAGTGCACACTAGAACAGGTTTCTCCCTGGGATTGATTGAAAATTAAATTGCTAAGGCAGTTGCAGTTGCGTCCTTGTGATAGGGAGGGAACTATAGTAAACTGAACGTTGAGGATCGGAATCAAGTCTATCTGCATAGCGCATGTTAGCAGGATTGGTAGCCCAGAATTAAGGAGCAGGTGCTACTCAGAAGTTCGGAGAATTAAACCAGCGCAAGTTAACTCTTTGTTGTACTCCTTTCCGCAGCAAGTTTTGGTGAGCAGTCTTCCTTGCGTATTTAAGGTAACCAGGGAGGACATATCGCAGTGAAAAAAAAAAAAGACAAGTGGACCGAACAGGGCGAGTCCTACATCCTTGACACCGAAGTAATATACCAGCTGACGTTACGCAGAAGGAATGAGGGAACTTCTAGTTCGGGCTAAACATTCAGCTGCTGTGATGGATCTGGTGTTAACCAAGACATCTCTGTGCAAGTTGCCGAAAGTGTTAGTGAAGTTCATGGCAGTCGCATTTGCAGGTAAGGATTTCAAAAGGATGGCAGCGAATAGCGGGGCGAAAGAAATCAAATGTGCGATGCAGGATACTCTCTTAGGAAATGCATACTTTAGGGGCGTAGAAGCCCCTGAAGCCCTGAAAAGTTTTTAAATTTGCCGATAGAAGGTAGTATGATAGGCTATACTAACCTTACTACTAGGCAATAATGTTGTTCCAATATGAAAGCTGATCTGCACTTGGCAGCGGTGATGGCTCGGCTGGAGCCAGTAGGCAGGCCCGTACACTTTATTTTTCATCCTTCTCTCAGTCGCAACAACAACGGGTAATCGTACGAAAATACTGTCGGGTATCGTTGATCACGGTCACGTAGACGGCCTGAAGGCGTACGGGAGAATTATTTTTCTTATGGGTAAAGGCTGTGACCACAAAGCAAAAAAGAGAGAAAATCATGGTGTCCATGTACTGAAACACACGGCGTTGCAGGCAGGACACTTCTTTTTCTCGCCCTTGCAATATATGTACAGACACACACTATGCAGTTCTCAATCGAATAACACATGTGGTCCTAGTTAAGCATAATGGAAGCACTACATAAGCAATGTGCATAATTGAGAACAGAGATGAATATGGTAGGATCACTTAATTGTGCAGTGGCGGCTAGCTTTTTAGGGCAAAGTGGTTCTAATGGGAAAAATCCTAGGCCAAAAGAGGGCCGGCTGCGTTGGGCGCGATCGCTCGCTTTCGCTGTTCGCTCTGTAAATGAAAAGACCATGCACTTAAATGACAAAAATCTTTATTCCTGCAATAGCAGCTGATTTTGTCCTCACCGCGCAGATCCGATTTCCGGTGTCATGTCTAAAAAAGACCCTGTCTTTACACTGGCGCCTCCACCACTTGTATTGTTTATGCCTCTGTGCGCTGATGTATTAGTGTCCCGTCCTCTCACACGTTTTTTTAAGCCCCCAGCTGCCTCAACTTCTGTGCGCCGCTCGTATTTAACGCGCTGGATAGTGCAGTGTGGACCACATCTTTCAGGCGTTTTCAGACGTTTTCATACCACATCTTTCAGACGAGGAGGATAGACGTTTCTATCAAATGCATCTCCATTCTTTTAATATGGATGTTACGTTATCAAACTGTTCAAATATTTCTGTGGAGGGCAAACTCTTCTCGCAGGATTGTTGGCCCAGACTGCCGCAGCATATCGGAGGCAAGTTCTTTCTACACCAGCTACCCCTCAATCAACATTTCGTTTATCCTTCGGCTCCTTCTGACTGCAGACACCTCCTATACCGCGGCGGAAATGGAAGCTGTAATATTCCATTAATCTGCTCGGTAGTGGTTCCAGCTAACCTGCACAAAGCCCGAACACGAAGACCGTGATTTGGAAGCAAGCCTGTTCGCGTAATCTTCACAGCCCCACTACGACAAAATATTGCATAATTGGAACTAATCTTCGCCACAAAAAAGTAAGGTGGAGATAAAAGGAAGAGAGAAGAGAGAAAAATGTGAGCTCAAGAAGAAATCTGCTGTGAAGACCTTGAGCGAGACCATATGCCACTAGTATTCGCCTCGAAGTGCGGCAAATAGAGAAAAGATCAATGTCAGAGATAGGTACAGGAAGACGCGACTACAGATTTCCCCGAATTGATTACCCTCTACAAGATGTCGGAACAAAAGTAATACTATGCGACTGCGAAGAGTAGTAAAGGCGCCAGCAGACGGCTCATTCACAAGGATCTGCTTTCCCTGGAGACGACGAAACACCATGCGCGTGAAGGCGAAGCTTGATCGATTCCATAAGGGCGCGGCACATTCTGTCGAGACCCAACCAGCGTCTTCATTATAGAGATGCCCCTTTGGGTGGCCGCTTAGGGCGAATTGTGCTGGTGGATCGATCAGCTTTTCTTGCACCGCGGTTGTGAATGCGTCTTTCACTGGCTAATCCGGTGCAGGTTCGCAGGTTCGCAAGTTTGCTCCGCGGTGGAGCACTCTCTATTGATGCACCGAGCAGAGGAGAATTTAGCCGGTACTCGGACGGAGCGGTGCGGTCACTTTTTTAGTGTGGAGACCGCTGGTTAACCCTGGGCTTTTTGTACGTTTCTGACGATGTCGTCGGAGCGAGGAGTTACGATTCTAGCCGCTATCAACTGGAAAAGCGGCGAAACAGCTCAGGGACAAGTGACTGGGAGAACGGCGAAATGTATGTTCCTTTATTGCTGTTTTAAAGAAATGGATCCTCTATTACTTTAGTTTTGGTTTGGTTTATGGGGTTTAGCTTCCAAAAGCTATTCAGGCTATGAGAGATGCCGTAGTGAAGGGCTCCGGAAATTTCGACCACCTGGTGTTCTTTAACGTGCACTGATATCGCACACTACACGGGCCTCTAGAATTTCGCTTCCATCGAAATTCGACCTTAGCGGCCGGGATCGAACTCGCGTCTTTCTGGTCAGCAGCAGAGCACCAGAACCACTGAGCCACCGCGGCAGCCTGTATTACTTTAGAAAAGGTCCAAAAGTCGCCGGCTACATAGACGACGCAGAGCGCAACTATTAACACGAAGCGGTGTGCTCATATGTGGCGGCATACGCTGACTCGAGGTATTTAGCCGTGGTTGTCTTTGGCCAATTGGTATGGCAAGAAAGTATGGGGACGCTTAGTCACCTTAAGAGTGAAATACGAAAGCATTAGAACCAACGTTGATGCTGCATATGCGTCTCTGCCAGTTCTTTCACCAAACACACGATGTTCTCACCGTCACCATTTCTTTATTTGCACACACACTATCATCCGCTGAGTGATTTCGCCGAGAGCCTCTTCCAACCTGCTTCTCGCGCCCTTTCCCGGTTGCGCACCCCTCCCCTTATTGCTTCTCAATTTTTACTTTGAGCGCCGTGGTCACGCAATAGTGTGATGCCATCTGCTTCTCGACCACTCAGTGACTTTTATGACTAATGGAGGGTGCGAAATCGCATGATGTGGAGTGCCATGGTGGGCAGGTGGCAATGGAACTGAATTTGATTGAAGTAATTTTATTTACGCCTTCCACTGTGGGCTGGTTGCTCACACCCGGTTGGGCAGGTTGTGATGACATCACATGGTCATTTGATCGCTCTCGAGGACGCGATTTTTGGGAGAGAAGCAGGACGCAAAATCTCAGGATGTGAAGGCTAATGGTGCAGCATTAAAGTGCGGTGACCTCAAACGTGATAGATATGGCTCAACTGTGTGGTCATCGCTGGCCACCGTCAAGGGAGAATGTGTTGGCGGATACGAGGCCCTATTTGCGGAACCGGCAGGGCACTGAGAATTTCCGTCCAGCTCCCTGCCAGAGCTTGTCTTCCACTGCTTCATGAGTATTGGATCACCTTGTGGCAGATTCGGTCGCTGTGAGGCTGATTAAGCACCGCGCACAATTTCTACCAGTAGAATTCATAAGTTCTGCGGAGAATATTTCGAAGGATGAAAAACGAAAGCTGCAGCTGTTAAGGGTTAAGAAAAATTTGATAGAGGCTTAGCTTGGTTAAGCCCGGTAAGTTGCGAAAGCAATAGCCCTGGCTGAGCCTGGTTTGGCTGGCGGTGTGTCTTGGTAGCGCTCTTAGTAAAGCTTATGTTTATGTAAGTTTTGCCAATTTGTTTTACATGGCATTATACTCACCACACGACGGCCCCCACGTGCTGGGAGATTTATGCGCTCCTCGGTCGCGAAAACGAGCGGCTGACGTTAACGGATGATTGTCTAGAAGCTTCCATCTTCTTTCACTCCCACTTCCTCCCTTCCTGTACGGTGCAGTTCGGGGGTCCACCGAGATGAAGAGAATTTCCTTTCCTCAAAAAGCGTTGCGTTCAAAGGGTAAGGCATCGCGCCGAACGGGTGGTGGCGATCCTCCCTTCCTGTGATTCGGGTGTCCACCGAGATGACAGAGAATTACTGCGCCATGCCTTGCCCTTTGAACGCACCGCTTTTTGAGGAAAGAAAGTGGCGCAGTAATTCTCTGTCATCTTGGTGGACACCCAAACCGACCGCTAAGCGCGCCGCGCGCGGCAGGAGTGGGTGTTAGGCCGCGCTTGGTAGCTGCGGCCTCGATACGCGACGGCGCTAGTTGGAGCCCCGCTCTTGCAGCTGTGACGTCAGACTGCTAAGCGTGCCGCGCGTGGCAGGAGCAGGAGTTAGGCCGCGCTTGGTAGCTGCGGTCCCGGAATAGGGACTCCACCCGTTGCGGGGCTCTTTAAGAGAGCCTCACCTCTTTTATTAAATAAAGGCTTTTCGTCATCATCCTCGCTACGCGACGGCACGAGTTGGGCCCCTGGTTTTTGCGGCAGATGGCATGATGTCACAGCAGGGGGTCATACTAAAGGTCATTGGTAGCTACCGGCCTCCCTACGCGATGGGCTGAAAGTGCAACTAGTATTGTTTTCGCAATAATAGCGCTGCTGCGGCTGGCGTCATCGTCGGCGAACGATAAGAGAGGCCTTCGTCCTGCTGTGGACGTAACCTGGCAGATTGTTATGATCACGCTGTAAACTCTGAATGCGGATGACGGTAATTTGCAAGAGCTACGATGAGTTCTTCTCGTTATTAGATGCGCGTCCTTGCTAAGCTACTTACATGGTATGTGAGCCACCTGGTGAAGTCGGCCGCAAAAGCTTTATTATGGGACACACGTTGTTTATTTATTTATTAGAGATACTATCGGTCCGGTCACGACCAAGGTAGTAGTAGTGTAAAAGGGTAATGCAGACAACAGAAGGGTGAACAATGCAACCAAACAGAGACGCCGTCCAGTCGGTACTAAGTTCAAGCACTTCTATAATGGTTGTGATCTGTTCGGAAAAAAACATGCGCAAAAATCTTGATGTATATAAACGCGGAACAGCATGAGAACATTATGTTTAACACTGTGCCAAAACCACATTGCACCAGGCACTAGACATTACCAATCAAGAACAGCAGCAGTGAACTTAGGTACACCTGATGTGAGCACTGCATGTTCTGATAGTTGGCTCCAGTCTTTCGCAATGGATAGGAAGAAAGAATGCTAATCGCACTGCTTAAAAAAATTTCGCTCTTTTACATGTCTACGATGGTTGCTTCAGTAACACGTGAAGTGGTTTCACTTGTGCATTGCTGCTTATTGATGATGAACTACGTGCTTTACGATCCTATAGAAAATAATCAGTCTCTTATGTTTAGTTTGTTGTCCTTATAAGAGCATGGTCGTCGGCCGCTGTGGACCACGATTCTATATTTGACGCCCTTTATTTTTAAACGTTATTGTACAGCACAGCAGAAAGGTCGACTAATGATATTTCAAGATATCGGTTGATGGCTATTCCTGGTACTCCTTGCAGCCACAAATTAACACGGTAGAAAACACAGTGCGGCAAATTGCCGAAATCAGCGAAAATAGAAAGGTCACCGCTGTTTAAGCTGTTATGCACACCATATTCTACGCCTCTTGATTCCAACGAAATATAATAGCGGAAGGCATCCGGTAGGAATAAGGACGCTTTTAGTTCTTAGGAGAAGTTGTATAAAACTTTTAGGAGCAATCAAAAATACCATGCTGTTCAAAAGTTGTCGGCGCACAGTGTCCAATGATTCAGTGAAGTTCATCGAGGCTTGCAGGAAACAATTAAACCGGATCGTCACTGCATGTCAGCGCCGACGAAATGAAATTTATGATGTAGAATAGTCACTTAAAATATGCAAATTTCAATAACGAAAGGGATCGATCACTGACCAAAACGTGTCATGATATAACGGAATGGAAATATCCTGCTCATGTTCCACGAATTGACCGCTGATATTTCAAAGAAACGACGATCTACAATTTTAATTTGGCATTTAAAATTGGCCGCCGCGATGGCTCAGTGTTTATGGCGCTCGGCTGCTCACCCGAAAAGACGCGGGTTCGAACCCGACAGCGGAGGCCGCGTTTCGATGGAGGCAGAACGCAAAAGGCACCCGTGTGCTGTGCGATGTCAGTGCACGTTAAAGATCCCCAGGTGGTCTTCTTGGTAGCTTTCGACCTGGTCTCTGCCGTAGCATTTGACCCGGACCAGGGCGAAGAGAATCCAACCATGGATCGGCCCATAACGAGAGAGGAAGTCGTCGAGGCGATCAGGTCGGCAACAAAAAACACAGCAGCGGGGGCGGACAGAATCAAGAACTCGCTCATAAGAAACCTCAGCGATGGAGCCATAGATCAGCTCACAGCCTACTTCAACAAGCTCTGGCAAGAAGGAACAGTGCCGGCCGAGTGGAAACACGCGGTAGTGGTAATGATCCCGAAGCCAGGCAAGAAACTCCAGGTCGAGAACCTCAGGCCGATCTCCCTCACGTCGTGCCTGGGCAAGATGTACGAGAAAGTAATCACAAAAAGGATCCAGTCGCACCTAGAGAAGAACCAACTGTACCCAGACAGCATGTACGGGTTCAGAGCCCACCTGTCTACGCAGGACGTACTACTCCAACTCAAGGAGGAAGTACTCGAGAAAATGCCGAGAAGTGGCGAAAACGTTGTCATGGCCCTCGACATAAATTGAGCCTTCGACAACGTGAGCCACGCCGCCATCATGGAAGGCATCAACAACACCAACTGGGGGGGAAGACCCACGACTACATCAGGGCCTTCCTGAGCGACAGAACAGCGACCGTGGGACTAGGCGAGCTGAGAAGCGACGTCTTCACCACGCCTTGCAAAGGAACACCCCAAGGCTCCGTGATATCGCCCGTCCTGTTGAATATGGCGATGATCGGGCTAGCAAGACGACTCAAGGAAATCCCGGGCATCCAACACGCGATATATGCCGACGACATCACGGTGTGGGTCACCCAAGGATCGTTAGGGGAGAAGCAAGACAGACTACAAGAAGCTGCGACCTGCGTAGAGACCTACGTCTGGGAGAGAGGCCTCAGATGTTCGACGGAGAAGTCGGAAATCATCAGGATCGGAAGAAATCCTACCAAAGCCTCGCTGGAAGTAGTTCTAGAGGGGCAACTGATCCAAGAACAGAACATGGTACGAATCCGAGGCATGTGGCTGCAGAGCAGCCGAAAATGCAGCCATACCATCAGCCTGTTGAGAAGAGCCGCGGAGCAGGTTGGCAGAATGATCAGTAGAGTCTCTCAGAGAAGGTACGGGATGAAAGAAGAAGATACCCTCAAACTCGTCAACAGCCTAATCGTTAGCAGAGTTATGTACTCCTTGCCCTACCACGCTACAACAAAGGCGGAGCGAGAGCAAGCCGACTGTATTCTCAGGAAGGCATACAAGATTGCTCTACACCTTCCCAGAAACGCATCAAACGAGAAGCTACTCCAACTCGGAATCAGCAATACCTTCGATGAGCTTGCCGAGGCTCAATTGGGGGCACAACTCATCAGACTCAGAGGCTCCTCTACGGGAAGGGCGCTCCTGAGAAGGTTGGGTCGGAACACGTGCGGACTCATAGACAGATACGCGGACGTACCGGACGACCTTAGAAAGACCTTTAATGTAGGACCCCTGCCTAAAAACATGGATCCTAACCTACACGAGGACCGACGAAAAGCAAGGGCCGAGCAGATAGAAAGGAGGCTAGGCCGATCAGAGAACACAGTCTATACGGACGCCTCCATGTACGTACATGCAGGGAAGCGCTTAGCCGCTACGGTGGTAGTTAATAGCACAGGAGACATGGCCACATGCGCCTCAGTGGAGGTCGTGGGCATAACGGAGGCCGAGGAAATTGCCGTCGCGCTGGCGGTAGCAGAAGGCTATAGACCTCCTCCATGTTTGCAAACAAGCGAGGTGGCGCTGCGGTCGCTAGCAGGCTCGCGGTAGGCAAGAGGCCAGGGAGTGGCGTCGAGTTGAGGTGGTGCAGCGCCGGTTTTCAAGGCTTGTAGGCGCGTTTTGAGTTTCTGAGAACCATAGCAATGGTTGATGCTTTCAACTTAGTATTCCTCGAAGTACACACACTCGCACTGGCCATGTACGGCGTATTTCGCCGCAGTGTATCGTACCTAGGCATTGAATAAAATGATAAGTTTTGGCACTAGCCAGAATGATTTTACCTCAGGACAGTAGTGAGGTAAGCACTGGCGTTTTTTCGGCAGAGCCGACGTGCGCTCACTATCTGTTGACACACGTGTCGCGCAGTGCGAAAAGTGAGGACAGCGTCGATCGTGTCCCGATCTCATGTCTCGCGTAACCGCTGTTTTTAGCCGTCAGATCAGGCACCAGCCAGGCCGACTTCTCCCCTTCTTAAACTGGCCGATTTAGTGAAAAGTTTGAATTCCTGAAATTATATTCTTTCCTAGCCCTGGGTCTTTGGTTTTGTGACGAAAAATATAACAAAGTATTCAGTAGAAATTCATAAAATTACGGTTTTTTGATCTGTGGTCGTAAAAAATTGCGAGGTAATGGGGTTTCTGATGGTCCTTGCACGTCGCGAATTCTTCGGGCTTCCGACGACGGAGTACCACAATGGTAGCATCAGTACGAAGAGGGATCAGAGGTTTCGTTGATTTCAGTGCCGCATTTCTTTGACCAAAGCGAAAGCGAATAGGCTATAACAAGGGAGTGAACTCAAAGGTTTGTTTTGTGATCTACCACATTTTCAGTGATTGGCATCCCTCCCCCCTTCGTAAATTTGTAAATAATGGAAATACAATGATTCTATTTGTCGCGAACGGTTCCAGATACGTAGAGATGTGCAATAAATGTCCCGATTTTTTTAATACAGGAGCAGTAGTATGTTAGTTATTTTTATAACAAAAGTTTTCATGTGACTATGCAAGCATAAGCACTGATAATTTAATAAAAAAAGAAGTAATACGGCCATCATAGAGAACAGGCCTTTGGGGACATGCTGGCATAAAAACTTTCCGCACTTTATACTTAATTATTCAAGACCCGGGGTGACTTTATGAGGGTGTTAATTGTAATTACCGAAGAACTGTACCAGGTATAGCTGAAAATAAAACGCATTACTAAAATTACCAGAGCAATTTCATATTTGCGCCAAATTTGGTTATATATATCATGCATCAATAAAGAAACAACTTTTCATTGCCTCATCCCCTGTAAATCTCGCTACGTGCTCTTTTGGTAGCCCGCCTGCGGTTGCTTCTTTCCAAACAGGCTTCGCGATCATGTACTACTTCAACTTATAACACATGCATGATGCAATGAAAGGGATCTGGTTTTTAGCACACTTAAAGTACGCTGTTCGAAGCATGCCAACGTGACCGCGCAATATTGTCACAACTTACCAGACTGCTTTCTACTAGAATCAAATGATCATGTCGGTCATGTTAAGAAATAGTTTCAAGAATATATTAAATGCCCTAAAACGCGCCATTATATTTTCGTATAACTTCTACACACGTTAAAACATGATGTGCTATCAACAAAATAATGCAGTCGTTGATGGTGAATGACCTTGCCGGCGCCCGTGCACACCAGCGCAGGGTGATAAGTACGTGCGCAGCTACATGCTTTTTTTTTTCCTTGCGCAGTTTTAAGCGTACCATGCTGTTGTTCATTTGAATGAACGCAAAAATTTCCCTGCTATGAAGTACGTTGACTGGCAGCGCCTGTCGACACCCAGACTTCGCGCTTTTACTACCGCGGCCCATTTCCTATTGCGGTATTTATTGCGAGAAACCTATTAAGGCTAATCTAATTTTCCGTTTTATGATACTACGTGGATAGACAACGACACTGCTGGTCAGCACATGCTACTTCTGCAGTGCGTAGCCACGATGCAGTCGCCGGTAGCTGCGGCACCTGCGGTAGGCACGGGCAGCCGGAACCAGTTTTGCCTACCACGCGAAAGTCGCTACTGACATCAGCGCCACCGCATCTCCGTGACGTCGCGGGGTGAAGGAGGTCTATAGGAAAGGCCGATCCCTAAGCATCTTAACAGACTCGAAAGACACGTGTAAAAACTGTACGAAGGGCAGAATTAGCGGCATGGCCCTCAGGATAATCAGTGGGGCAGCAGCCTCTGCTGAGAAGACACCCATACAACACATAATCTGGGTCCCAGGCCACGCAGGCGTACCGGGGAACGAAACAGCAGACAGCCTAGCTCGAGGGCTTACATACCGAGCAGGCATGTCAGATGTTCTGGAGCTTCAGCTACTAGCATGCGAGGGGGGATACACAGAGACATTACAACTATACAGAGGGACTAGATTCCAGTACCCACCACCACACAAAGCCCTCACGAGGGAGGAAGCAGTCGGCTGGCGTAGGCTACAAACAAACTCCTTCCCCAACTTGTACATCTATAACAAGATGTCACCAACACAATACAGAGCAAACTGCCCCTGGTGCGGCGACACACCCACACTATACCACATCACATGGGAGTGCGAACGAAATAAAGCATTCCACCAACACGAATTCCCGAGTGCGGAGCAATGGGAGAGCCGGCTCACCAGCAGCGAGCTCGCGGCCCAAAGGGCCTTAGTGCGGCACGCTACTGATGCAGCGCGACTCAGTGGAGCCCTGGACTAGGAGCCCAACCTTGCTGAAGAGAAGCCTCAAGTCGCCGGCGCCACGAAAGACGACGGAGGCTTCGAATCCGCAAATCTCTTAAAAGATCTAAATAAAAGTTTTCTACTACTACTACCCAGGTGGTCGAAATTATTCAGAAGACCTCCACTACAGCACCTCGTTCTCTCTCTCTTCTTTCATTCCCACCTTTCTCCCTTCCCTTACGGCGCGGCTCATGTTTCCACCGAGATATGTGAGACAGATACTGCGCCATTTCGTTTCCTCAAAATACCAATTTACCAATTTTTTTTTTTAAATTCCAGAGGCCCGTGCACTATGCGATGTGAGTGCATGTTAAAGAGCCCCAAGTGGTAAAAAATTTCCGGAGCCCTTCACTACGGCGTCCCTCATAACTTGAATCGTTTTGGGACGTTAAACCTCCATAAACCGTACACCATAAAAAACACTATTATAAGTATAACCCATCACGTGACCACATCTCGATAAACTATCCCTCATAGTGCAGTGTTTTTCTGTCAGTAATGTTCGTCATCTTTTGTTATAGTTTATGCTCTCGACAGTGCGCCTTTCCGCGTAAATTAATACTCCCTTCGCATCGTCCACCATGCGCTTTTACCTTTCGTAACTAGATGGCGCCACATCATTTGTAACTAAATTGCGCTGCAAGAAGGTACGTATGACGTTTTCTAGAAAAAGAGTGCCAGAGAAGTTTCAGTACGATATAGACAAAATGTTTAAAAAACGTCTCACTGAATACAATATAGGTGTATTCTTCGTGCCCTCTTTATCTTGAAGCTGGCGTATTGACCACTCGGTCACCAGGCTTTTCAGGGTCTCAGCTTCCCGAGGAGTAACACGAGCTATTATCACCTTAGAAGCACTCGAGAAGTGTTGCATAAATTGCATGTTAGGCGTTATTGAGTATCCTTGCACCATATGAGATTCTCATCCTTTAAAAGGCAAAAATAAATGTAAAAAATTGCAGACATTAGCCACCGGATAAGTCCTCAAGAGACCAGCACAAGAAAGGCAGTTTTCTTTAGCATCGGTGACTGTTAGCTTCCGTCATGTATGCAATAACGAGTTTCCCTTTCCGTTCACTTGTTTGATGATTAGGTATACTTTTGCTATATTTCTTTGCGCTCTTTTGTATTTTACGGAATGTTCACGTCTTCGTACCCACCAAGCCTATTGATGCTATTTACTTCCTTTCGCGGATGTACGGTTCGTCAACACGAACCTCCAAATCTGATGCGAGTAAAGCATTTGTAAACCCACCGCCCTTGCTTACAGACTAAGAGTGTAACAAATAATCGAAGTAGGCGTTTATTGTGAGGCGGTTACGTTACAAACAAGATTATAGAACAGGAAACAGAATATTAACTTTTCTGAGGAACGCATACTATCATCTGGGGAAGACATTTTTGTTACCACGTCGACTTTTTCGTCAGTCAGGAACTCCTCGACAGGAGCTGAATGCTACTTCTCTATTAGCTCGTCGCGGACCATGGAAAGGTAAAGGGGAATATTCACTTGGCTAAGACGTGCCCGCCGCCTATACCGGTTCATGTGTGAGACGCAATCGGACGACAAAAGAGCGCCCAAACGAAATATTTAGCATTTACATAGGGTTGTGTCCAGCAATAACTATTCCTCCGTCATTGATATACCTTGGGGTTCTTCTTGAGTCGCTCCAAGAAGGCAGCGCCGAAGTCCTTGTTGGGGTCCACGTTCGTGTACTTGATGGGACGCGTCACATACTCGAAGTTGCAGCCATGTCCTGCGCCGATCTCCAGCACCCTGAGCGAGCCCCTTTTCCTGAGCTCGGGGTCGTGTGACTCCAACGAATGGAGTGGTTCTAGGGCAAGCCGTCGTGCCTTGGCAAAGCTTTCGGCCCAGACGACGCTCGCCAGGCGAAAGAAGGCGGCGAAGAAGACCTGCCGCACTCTGAGGGACAGGAGAAGCGGCAGCAGCAGCAGAAGCCCGAAGAAATGAAGGAAAACCATCCACAAAAGTGGCGGCACGAATCCGAACATGACTGTTCTTCTGCCCACTTTCACTCTACACTGAGCATGAGCATATGGTTGTCTCTTTTTAAAGAACCGCTCGCATACTCATGCGGCAAGCATTGGCGGCCGGCCGGCCTGCCACTACAGAATATCACGAGACCTTTGACAAGTGATTGCATAAATTGGATCCTGTGGCAGAGGTCGTCGTACGAATATCTTGACACGCGTCGCTGAAGGCGGTGACGCAGGCGGCATCAGGCTAACTTTGAAAACTAATTTTTGTATAGGGTAACAGTTGTGGTCACGCACAAAAAGAACGAAACTTTGACGTCAGGTGGGCTTACTGTCACGCCAGGCAGTCTGCGATTGAATAACTTTTACCGTTCTGCTCCAGCAAGCCTCTCCAGCATGCTGCATAAGCACACTGCACTATAGAGAATAGATACGAGTACAGAAGAATGACGAGTGCATGTCAGTGATCTTTCTATAGCAGAGTACCGGGAGTAAAGTACGGGGCTCAATCCTAGGAAACACCATCTTTTCTCCTTTGAAAATTCGCGCCAAATGAGAAACAATATGTGCGCTTACATTATCTTGCTCAGAACACGACAAAGGTGCCCGGAAGGGGCGCCTGAGATGTGCGTGCTTCACTTTCTGTGCTGGAAATTCCTGAAGCAGATATTAGTCCTACGGGTGACCACTGCGACAGGCTGTAGTTTTGGAACAGATGCAACTTCGTTAAAGACGATGAAATGTTGGCTTTGAGCAACCTAAGACGATTGCGAAAACAAGTTTTATTTAAACGCTGCAGAAGCATCTTCATTTTGTTGAAACAGCTTTTCCTAAACTTTGCACACAAGAAGGCAAGTCGAACAAAACTATTATGTTTTATGCGCCACGTTTTCTGCTCACTATACTCGTACCGAAAGATATTGCAATTAGCCATGCATATCGGTGAAACTACCTTGGTCTTTTTAATGAACTAGCATTATTTTTTCTCTCATAAACGCGAGGGCTATAGCGATCCTGTAAAAAAGTGTAAATTGCCAGTGGCCGCACAACGGTGAAACCGCCGCCTTAAGGTATCTGACATCGCACAGCAGGCGGGCGTTTGTACTCCGGAATTCTGACCTACGAACTCTGGCTCACCGGACGACAGCAATTGCCACTGAAGCCGGTATCTCTGGAAAGTTCGAGCAGTTTGTGTTCGTTGTACACTTTCAAGAATCCATCTATGTATTTGTGATCATTTTAAATACCGTATTTAGTAGATAATAATGGGCACCACTTTTTCAAGGCCAGCAAAATTGCAGACATCGATTGTAACCCGCACCAGATTTTCATGCCTTGATGAAGAAATGCGCCCCACGAGTCAATTCATTACCGACTGTGATCACTGGGGGGCTCTAGTTCTCAGTTCCGACCCGGGGACACAGATCAAGCTCCTCCAGCTGGCTGAAGACGCCGCCGTTGCTCAAGGGATAGCGGCCGTCGTTTAAGCGAGGGGCGACTCGGGGTCGCCCCTCGCTTAATTATTGACACTGGCGTTGTCGGGAGGTCTAACAGCGGTAGCCTTAGTTCCAAAGAAAGACGATACGTATCGACTTTGCGTGGACTACCGCCGACTGAATGAGGTTACGAGAAAGGACGCGTGCAGTCAACCATTTCTTCGTTAGTGTCCAACCTAAATGGGGCGAATTACTTCACTATGCTCGATTCTAGCCGCTGGTTCTTTCACGTTGAAATTGATGAGCGTGATAAGGAGAAAACTGCTTTCTCTTGTCACGCAGGTCTTTTTCAATTCAAGAGAATGTCTTTTGCATTGCTAGGAGCACCCGCTACTTATCAGGGCCTAATGGACCTTGTTCTGGGATATGCGAAGTGGCAACATGGGCTCGCATACCTAGACGGCATCGTGGTGTACTAGAAAAAGTTCGAGGAACACCTACTCCATTTGAGGGACGTCTTCGAGAGGCTGAGGTCCGCGGGGAATCACTTTGAACGCGAAGAAGGCACAGATTACCGTGACCCGAATAACGCTGTTGGGGTTCACGATCGACAAAGGCCACATTGTGCCGTGCGATGATAAGCTCGAGGCTATGCTTACGTTTCCATCGATGACAGATCTAGCTGGTCTCAGAAGCTTCCTGGGGATGGCGAACTTATTACGAGTTAATCCCAGATTTCGGAGCGCTGCAGGCGCCTACGACAAGGCCTCTGAAGACGGACGAGGGCTGGAGTTAGAGTCACGAGGAAGACGCTGCACTGCGCAGCCTCACCAAGGTGCTCGTGGACGCGGCTGAGTTACAGCTACCCGACCTAAGCAGGGAGGCTGTGATCCACACAGACGCAAGCGACCTGGGCTTAGGTGCAGTACTGCTTCAGCAGCATGAAGGCGTGTTTCGTCCGGTAGCATTCGCGAGCCGTTCGTTGACGCCGGCAGAAAGGAAGTGCTCAGTGACAGAAAAGGAATGTCTCCCGATAGTTCCTGCTCTGCGAATGTTCGACTACTACGTTGACGGGGTGGCACTTGTGATCGCGACGGATCACATGGCGCTCACCTGGCTTAGACGACTCAGCGAGCCGAGCGGCCGCCTAGCGCCTTGGGCCCTGTTGCAGCAGCGTGACGACTTAACCGTGCGCTACCGCAAAGGGAAGACAAGCACCGTGGCTGACGCACTCTCGCGAGCGCCTGTCCAGAGCGAGGAAGGTCACGCGACCGACTGCCCGATAGAGAGAGAGTGAGGGACAGAACCGAGCTGTATCCCATGTAAGGGAAGCGAGAGCGTGAACCACGTGTACTGCGCGAGTTCCGTGGGGATCGTGTTCAGCAGAAAGGACTTGCTCGAAGCTCTGCAGAGGAATTCCATTTGTCGAAGGTTGTTCGACGGGCTCCGGGAGCCGGGCGGCCGGGCAGCCGCGCACACAGAGACAGCTGGCTTTGTTGTCAGTGCGGAGCGTTTGGAAACAGCTGGTAGGGCCGTGAGCGCGCTGGATAATTATCTGCTGGATTCTGGCGGCGTCCTGCTGAGGCATATCCCCTACGAGAACTACAAAGTGAGGTTTTCAAGGTGGCGATAGCGCGAGTGTTGAGAGCGGCACTCTTCCGCTACTTTCATAACTCGGGCATCGGTGGGCATGCAAGAGGTCCCAAGACTTAAACTAATTTGTGTCACATTGCTATCTGGCCTGGCATAAAATGGGACGTAATACGTTCATGCCATTTGTGCCAAAGCGTGAAACCCCGAGGGGGACGACCGCCCAGCCTCATGCAGCCCATTAACAGCCACACTCCCTGGCACAGCCCAGTGTGTGACATCATGGGGCCGTATCCCATGACAATCAGTAGGAACCATTTCTTGCTGGTGGTCACAGATCACTTTACTAAGTGGGTCTGACTCTCCCCCCTTGGAAAGCGTACGGCAGGAGTGATGATGGTGAACCTGATGGACGTATTCAGCAGGTTCGGTTTCCCAGAGCAGACGATACCGGACAAGGCGTCCTACCGCTGCGCTGGGCATTAAGCACAAGAAAACGACCACCTATCAAGCTCAGTAAAACCCGATGGGACGAGTCACCGCAACATCAAGCACAAGCTTGTCGCATACTCTGAGAGGCACAGAGATTGGCACTCCTATTTGCCGGAGATCGCGTTTGCTGTGTGTTCAACCTTTAACCGCTCGACTGGGTATGTGCTATATTCTCTCAAATGTGCAGAGAGCTGCTAAATCCGAAGGACTGGGTTCTAACGGACAGAAGGAAGACGCCAGTCGGTTCGTCAGCATGAGCTGAATACGCGACGCAGCTGCGCGCTTAGATGACGGAGGCCTTACGCAAGGCTCGTCGCTACCTGAGCACTGCTAGGGCGCAGCGGAAACCGCAGTGCGACTGCTCAGAACGACATGTTTACTACGGAGTGTGCGATCTGCTGCTTTGGGGCCAACACGTTCTCAGCGACGCTAGCATACTGTTCGCTGCCTCGTTCGCGCCGAAATGGATCGGGCCGCTCCACGTGAGGGAACGGCTTTCCTCGCTCGTTTACAGGCTCGAGTACTTGCAGTCGAAACCGACAGGCGGACCGGTGCACGTGTGCGACCTGAAACGTTACGTGCACAGAGATGAGTGGGTTGAAGGCACAGCCCAACCCACGCCGCAGTCGGAAAACAAGCGTTGCGATCAGCCGGCGAAGCCTGCGTCCCGCTTTAACTTGCGCCTTAGGCTGAAGTAAAAGCTGCTTGCGCAGTCTAGAGCGAGGACGCAGGCCGGCACGCAGTCTCGTTAAATTCATGAACGTACAGGCCGCTCATGCCGGTCAATATCGCGTAAGACTGACCTGTGTATAACCTAATTTATTTTTATTTGTTTATTTCATACTGGAGATCATCTTACAGATCCAAGCAGAACAAGATAACACAGATACACGGGTAACAAGCAAAATAAAAAGAAAAACTAAAAATAAAAGGCATGCAGGATGACTATGCGCTTACATTTTATCATGTCAGAGAATTCCACTCACTGATGGTACGCGGGAAAAAGGAAAATTTAAAAGTGTCAGTTCTAGCAAAGTACGGGGTAAGTGAACCGGGATGATGGTGACGTGTGATGCGTGTAGCTAAAAACGATAAATAGGGTGCAGGATCAAGAGCCAGTTTGTTATTTATGAGCAAGGAAAGAAATTCTCGTCAAATATTTGTTGTTCTTACCTGAACGATTTGGATACTATTAGGTTTCATTAGCTCAGACGGAGAATCAAAGGGTGAAAATTTAGAATAAATAAATCTTATGGCTTTTATTTGGATTCTTTGAATTTTCTTAATATTGGTATTAGTATAAGGATCCCACACCACGCATGCATATTCGAGCTTAGGCCTGATTAGTGAGTTAAACGCGAGAAGTTTAACCTGAGGGGGAGCTTTGGAAAGTTTATTTCTTAAAAAATAGAGTTTGCGAAAGGCGGACGAACAGATATTTTCCATATGTGAATTCCAGACAGATTGTTAGTTCATGTTACACCCATGTATTTAAAACTGGAAACTTCCTGTAGTGATGTTTGTCCGAGATGATACCTGCGCTCAAAAATATGTTTTTTACGTGTCACGCGAAGGAAGTTTGTTTTTTCTTTGTTTAAAGCCATGTCCCATTTCTGGCACCATGTAAGGATGTTAGAGAAGTGTTCAGGTCAATCTGGTGATTTGAACATGTAATATCTCTGTACAGCAAGCAATCATCCGCAAACAATCGAATCTCAACGCCCGGAACAGTTGTGTCGACGATGTCATTAATATATAGTAAGAACAATAAAGGTCCAAGTATACTCCCTTGAGGCACTCCAGAAGTGACTGAAAGAGCGTCCGATTCCTCTCCATCAATCGAGACATACTGCTTACGGTTAGTTAAATAGTTTGAAATCCAGGTAACTAATATCTCAGGAAGGCCAATAGATGACACCGCTGCAATGACACTCGTGAGGGCTGAACATTTATGTAGCACGCGCTGCAGGAGTTGGCTACATCCGTGTTGACCTTTTCAGCGCAGATAGAAAAGAAGCAGCGCACATCAGAATGGCATCGTTCACCACTACCAACAACCAGCCACCATCCAGCTTCGGCAACTTGCCGCGCCCAAGGCACGACGCTAGGCCCCGCCCGCGACCTGCAGTCGCCACCCTGCTGTATCCAGGCCGCCCCTCCTACCTGCCACACCGCATCGGAGCTGCCCGCCTGTCGACTGTACGCCGCCGCCTGGCGAGAGCGCAACCGGCCGCTGTCACAGACCGCCGCATCCGCTTACCTTGAAGCAAGCTGGCCTAACCCCTGGAGACAGCAGAGCTGCGGCCCTACTACCACTGCAGCCCTGGGCCCTCGTAAACTGACCAAGTATGCCAGGGCAGCCTAACCGCGTCCTGAACCATAGTAGCGCCGCAGCCCCTCTCCCTGGAGCCACCTGACCCAGTTCTGCATCCTGCGGTTGCTTAATGGACCTGGCCTTTAAGCAACTGCAGACGGCGCTAAGGAGCTGGTCCACCAGTTTCACCCGAGTGGCGTAGCAGTGTGTGCTCGGAAGACCATTTTGGGAGCAAGGTGCCTTTCCACATCGGCATCTCGTAGGAAGCCTGGCCTTCGGAGCAGCTGATCGGCGCGGACGTGGCGCGGACGTCAACTGATTACCGGCGGGAGCGAAAGAACTCGGAGCTTCAATCCCTGGATGGCGGAGAAGATTACGTTGTCCTGCTTCTGGGTTCTGGAGGCTTCTTAAGAAGGCGAGGATGTGGTATACACTGGTATCCTTCCTCGTCCCCGCGTCAGAGGCGAACGCGCCGGAGTGGCGAGTCTACGCACGTTTGCCACCAGGAATGTGGAGTGGAGGCACTCAGGCTACTCTCTCCGTTTCCAGCAATGACGTGACGTCCCGACACCGCGCTGGCCATTAGGGCAGGGTTGCATCGCTGATCTTGTGAGTAACTCATTGCTCCTGGTTCGACAATGCCCGAGGGGTTAAAAGAGGAGCTCGCGGCGGAAAATTCTGTCTTGCCGCTGGCCTACTGCTGACCTGGGGCGAGGGATCCCTTCCTGCCCGCCGACCCCCGGACCCAATGCCGGTCGACAACGACGACTAGGTGAGCTATTGAACTTCAATTTGATCGGATAGAACATTCTTCCGCAGAGCGCTTTACCTCGCGTTAGGACAATAAACTATTCCCTAGCGTACTCTGCCGTTGCCTATTTAGTCCGAACCTGCCGTGGCTGCGACTCTGCGCCACGGGTTGGGGAAACGTGAACATACGCCTTAACGGCCGGCTGGACGCGGACTAACGCCGTAGCCCGGATGTAGTCTTTTCACGCGGATGTGTCGAGTGCAGCAAAGCAAAGCAAAGCAAGCAAAAGCAAAAGCACGCAAGCAAAACAAGCAAGGCAAACAAAGAAAACAAAGCAAACAAAGCAAACAAAGCAAGCAAGGCAAGCAAGGCAAGCAAGGCAAGCAAGGCAAGCAAGGCAAGCAAAGGAAGCAAGCCGTTTAAGTATGCTGGATGGAGTAGATAAGCACTGTGCAATGTTCAGAACATAGGCGAACATTGTAGAGTCACCTGTGCACGGCCGTGATCTTCTATGGAAAAGTGCTTGTTGTAAACTGGCCGGCACAATCCTGAGCTAACCTTCTCTTCTCATATCCCCTGCAAATTCACCCCATTAGGGCAAAGTTATGTGTACTAACATTTTTCGGCTCAAACCATGACAGGAGTGTCCTGAAAGGGCCACTTGTGAAGGGCGTGTTTCACTTTGTGTTAAGAGTCTCTGATGCGGACATAAGTCCAATAGGCAACCACTGATAGAAGCCATTGGCCTGGGGTGAGAGCAAGGTTGCTGAAGACAATAAAGGTCGGTATTCATCAACCTAAAACGAGAGGCAAAGCACTAGGTAATACCGCACCTCATAGCCACAGGCTGTCTATAAGCTCGCATGGGAATCGATATCTCAAAGCTGTACACACGCCGTAATGGAAGACTGATGATTAATTCCGACATCAAGTGGTTCCGGCTCAGTGCATGGCAGCTATTTCTACTGAGCTACTAATGCGTGTATCTTCTGTAACTATCAAGCTGCTGAAGATCTTTGTGCAGAGTTGAGAGTGCATCGACATATATGCAAGATGTTTCTTAAACAACGTCGCAGCCTTGAATCCTCGTGCTATATTGATGCATTGAAAATGAGATGCCGGTTAATTAAATGCACAGAAGATGGCAGTGTGGGTTACGAGCCTGCCGATTACAGCCTAGAAGAATTGTGCTAGTAGACTGCTCAACGGTTGTGGTATTCATGCATCGAAGTATGTAGACAGGTGGGGGGTGGGGGGGGGGGGGCATATTGTGAGCTGCAAAGGTGAGTAGTTAAATGGTAAGAACAGCGCTGCGGTTTTTTACATGACAATGGGGGCCATTGGCTTTCCTTCTTCATACTATGTTAGTTGTAACTGTCATTTCCCACCTCATTCAACGCTGCTGGAACCTTCTCTTTCAGTTTGCCTAGGTGGCTTCGGCCTACATCCAGGAATCAGCCAGTATCCCAAACGTCTAGCGCGATAGCACTTAGACCACCACTCACTGATTTTGCTTCTGTTTCAGTAGCTCCTAGCTGAGCGTACTTGACCTTGAAGCAGCCTAGATGGGCCATATAGGTCGCATAGCCTTTTGACACTATCAAAACCTTGCCACCGGATTGTGAGGAGAATACCCATCGTGACCAGTAGCTGGTAAATTACTCGGGAAGAGCAATTTGAGCCTCACAAGCCCCTCCGGTGGTAGCAGCTGTCATTGCAGGGCAGCGGCGCTTCACTTGACAACTGTATTAGTGCGCTAGGAGTGGCATGAGGACTCACAACGATCTATGAATGCTAATCAGAGAACGACTAATTCCGGATGCATTGGCGTTAACTCATTGAATCTATCGCGTCATACCCTTAAGGCGGAGCTTATAAATGCCCTCTCCAATTCATTGCGCTAGCAATAAGGCTCTCACGGCACGATTCCTCCAAACTTTGTCTGTAACCTGCTGGACATGGAAAACCGAGCCTACAACGGAAACCTAACTGAAAAGCTAGCGCAACTAACTCGCATTTGGCGGTATCACACTAGATCGTACGTCATTTTTAAGCGCTCTATCGAATTCCGCATTATGTCAGTCGTTTACGAATCACAGTGCACGCCAAAACTTCTCGCCAAAACGCTCTAAAACTAGCCTCTATTGCTTTTGTCACGTATGCAGAGGATGCCACTACGACGTCACGGTTCGCTAAGATTGAAAAAAAAAAAATCATGCGGGTGGGAGGTGGACGACAAGTAAAGGTGGCACTTTTTGCTAATGTTTCGATGAGGTGTGCGGCCCGTTCTACCGGTCCCATCGCCATCTCTCTGTTATCGGCGCCGGTAGATCGGTAATGCTACTACCGCAGAGCTCTTCCACGAGTACACGATCACACTGTGGCTTCACCCCGTAGGAGGTTCATATGAAAAGAACCAGCTCGAGCGTCACTCATGTCGCCGTCAAGAGCAATGAAAGCTCAAGGAGGAGAGCGACAAAAAAGTGTTTTTACTGCATCAGCACTTATAGTGGTCATTCCTCGAATTTAGTTGTTGTTTGTTTGTTTTGATTTGTTTTAGCCCGGAAGTCAGTGTATGGCAGTTTATTAAGAGAGGACGGCATGAAATAATGACCAATTCAATGACGATATTTCTTTGAACAGCGCGGTACCGACAGCGATCTTTTGAGCCGGGGAGAATGCGCAGGAATATACTCTACTTCATTCTTATGTGATGAAAAGTAGCTTGGAACAGCACTTTTTTAGGAAAGGCTTACAATTAACGGAACCTTGAGGCTCTAATAAGGTCACTGCAGCAGAATAAATCAAGCATAGCTAATAATTTTCACAGTAGGTGGAAGGATTGAGTTGGCCCTATTTTGCCATTTTGCAATGACTGTTTAGAGCAATTCCTTAGCAAATTAAGCTATAACCCATTGACTGCACACTCAATGTGGGAATTGATAACGGTATATATTGCCTAATGTAGTGCAATGCACTTGACACTGCACGAGGCCTTGAGCACACATAAGCCAAACAGGAATTTAAGGCGAATTGAATGTAAAGGTATTATCTAATATGTATTTAAAAAAAAGGTCTTAAAGTGTGAATTCAGGACTAGATAACGGGTGCAACAGTGAAGAAACGCTTAAATTAATTTCTTCGGGGGATTATTCACGTTCACGTTCGTTACGTTTGAGGCGAAACAATTTATTATTCTATTGCAGTTTCCAAAAGAGAGGCGTGCGAAAAATAGAAATCCCGATGTAAGATAACCGTGATGTCTGCGCATTGTAATAGAAAGGTTGGAATGCAAGTGTTAGACCATTGTCATATTAATTATAATGGGAGGATTTAATATTGATCTCTGAGGTACTCCGCTTTTGTCAAAGTTTTATCACTCGAGTACGTTCTGATGGAAACAAACTGCTCGATATCGTTTTAAGCTTTTTCAACTGGCTTAGAGAAAGACCGAAAATCGATTCAATGAAGGTGGAAGGCTTACCGATGGCATTGTTTGCATCAAGAAGGAGAGACATACAACACAACCTGGATAGGGTCAATAACGGAATCTATGAAATCTAAAAAATCCCCAAGGAAAGCCTATGTGCCTTTATCTGGTGCAAAGCCATAATTTGTACCTGAAGCTGTTAATACCATTTTAATTCGCTCAAACACAAGGTTTTTTTAAACTAAGGCTCGCGGTCAGCTCATACGGCGTTTTAGTTATTTATTCGAGATTTTAATGATTCACGGTATATATCATTCTTGCTAGCATTGCGAACTTTTGCTTCCTCACAATTGATCTTTTCTTCTTTCTCCTCATACTGTATAGATGTCTTTAAAATAATCATTGCGGCACACCTCTACAAACTAGGTTTCTAACCAGCTTAGAATTTTGTAGATGAAACTTTTAGTATCGGGTCCATAACTAAGGTACTGATCACCTTTTACAGTGCTGGAGATGACGTCGTTAGCGTTACATTGCTTGCCCTGCATCAATTTGTCTTTGTGCAGTTCTGCACTCGAGTCAAGCAATATACCTCAGCCTTATAAGGAAGATAGATTTTTGCACAAAGTTGTCAATGATCAAAACATTGCGACTCAAGATTCCCTTGTGCTCTCATTTCTTGCAGGGAAGGTTTGTATTTGTGCAGTAAAAAAGTAATAATAAGTGTCGCCATTGAGCGAAACGCTGATTTTGATGAAAAGAGACAGACAGTTTTAAGCACTAAAACTACAACATATGTAAAACAAAGCACGAAACTCTTGGATAGTCGCGGCAAACACTCAACTTTATTAAAGCAAGAAGTGCGATTGACATTGAGTGGCTTATCGATACGTTCTTCTGTGCAGTCTGAAGCGGCAAAAGACAAAGAAAAAAAGAACGTGTCTGGCGCAAGATATCAAGAAAAAATTGGCTGTGGTTTAGCTCTGGTTAACCATAGGTGAATTGCGAAAGCAATTGAGCACGTTGTCTCTTCCTCGCTTCGTTCTTTCGTTGTTGCCTCCGTTTCGCGCTCTTCATAACGACTAGAATCAACTGAGGCGAAGCGCATATATATATATATATATATATATATATATATATATATATATATATATATATATATATATATATATATATATATATATATATATATATATACACCCCTCGAGGCGACACCTCCTCTCCCTCTAGCCAAGCGGAGCACATCTGGTGCAGCGAGCGGCGACGGCAGCGGCGCCGACGGCGGCGCCATCTGTTACAGCGCGGCTGCGCCGTTGCTAGGCAACGGCGGCTGAAGGTAGTTCGTGGTCCACGGTATACGGCTGACGAGCGACCACGCGACGAGCCGAGCTGGCTGACGTAGTGTTGCTTTCGCAGCAAAATCAGCCAGGAAAATCTATGAAGCTTTCATCATCCACGCGAGGGAAGCAATTACGTGAGCACGCCTTCGATCATTCTCTTGAAGAAGAAATTGCTTACCTGAACTGTTGTGTTCTTGTGTACAAAATTGTGCGCAATATTTTTTTTTGTTTTCCACGCTCCTGGTCACATGTATCTTTAATATTTTTCTTTCTAGTCGCTCTATATGGCACAAGCAGAAATTGCGTTTTCAGGTAGTAGTTGGGAGGACGTGCGTTGTCACTCTGTTTGCTTTCCTTTTCCTGTTCCTAATGAACCAACTGTCAGTATTGTCAGCGGTGTGGCGCGTCAGAATACAGCAAAGACGTGTTTACTACAGGCTGGTTAATTCATATTTAGTAACAGAGTGTCTAGCTATTACGGTTAGTCTCCTTATTTATTCACAGGCGTGCCTTCCACCGAAAGTAATTCCCATATCAGTTTTCAAAATTTCAAAAACGCAGCTACCCTCTATGCCGTGGCCCAAGATATTTTGGCTATTCCGAGGAATTACGTGCTCTAGAGGGGTTGCTTTGTCTGCAGGCTTCTCGAATACACATGTATTTTAGCGCGATGTATTCAAAATTAGTTGGGCCACCGCGCCGGGAGTAAATAAGTTTTCAAAATTCTAAAAATTGATATGTAAATTGGCCAGACGTGGCCAGACGTGGGTTTATCGTGGCAGGCGAAAAGAATTTCAGCTCGGAGATCGGCTGGAATGAGAAGGTAAGGTCTATCGTTGCCTCTCGAATTCTTATTGTACAAGAGCCCTTGCCGCAAACAGAAGGAGCCAGGACGTCGAGAGATGTGGCGAGGTGTAGCCGTATCGCTACCATCAAGGGTTTCAATGAGAGGGCGAAGGTCCGCGTCTGCCCTCTGTCGTGTCAGTAGGTCGGAGGCGATGAGGGTACCAAGGAAGCCGCGGTCGTCACCGTGTGCTGCGTCGCCGGGAGCAACTGGTGCACGCGACAGCGTGTCGGCGTCTTCGTGCTTGCGGCCAGACTTGTAGACAATAGTGATGTCAAATTAATGGATCCGTAAGCTCCAGCGTGCCAGGCGTCGAGATAGGCCTTGGAAATTTGCCAGCCACCATAGGCAGCGGTGATCGGTTATGACTTTGAATAGGTGGCCGTATAGGTAAGGGCGATATTTCATGGTGGCCCACACACCACGCTGTTGTATTAACATCGCAACCTGATCTTGTTTCCGACATCACGTACTTACCCTTCTTGAGCGACCATTCGGCCCTTTCATTCAACTTGAATATCTTGCGACCAAAAACCGTTAAAAAATTCAAACCGTTTCGAAATTATGCAAAAGCTAATTTTGAAGCCATTAATACTGAATTATCAGTCTTCTACAAGACTTTGACTGCCGTAGAGTTCAGTCTAACTGGAATATGTTTTCTTCCAAAATTGCTGAATTAACAAACAAATACATCCCACTTCGCACACATGTCTGTAAACATAACGCTCCATGGTACAGCACCTGTCTCAAGCGCTTGTCTAATAAAAAAAAAGCGTCTCTACAAATCTGCGAAAGGTTCTGTTAGCATAACACGGTGGACTAAATACAAACTGGCAGCCCATGAGTATTTAACCGTGCTTAAACAAGCAAAGAATAACTTTCTTCATAATACCTTTCCATCAATGCTTAAAACCGTCATAAAAAAATTCTGGCGTGTGATTAACCCCAAAGCGGATGACATGATAACCTTGATTGACAGCTCTTCCAATGTTATTCCAGCTAACGAATGTGCGTCTGTACTTAACGAAGTTTTCCTGCGCAACTTTTCTTCAACTACCAATATTACGCTCCAATCTACGCACAACAATGTTTATCCAGCAATGTTTCCCATAACCATTGAAGCAGAAGGCGTCGAATCAATAATTTCATCTCTAAAACCATCTTCCGCTCCTGGGCACGATTTAATCAACGCGAAATTTCTGAAAAACACGAGCTGTTATTCTTCCATTTTTCTAACAAAGATATTCCAGCAGTCGCTCAAAAAAAGTTCTTTGCGGGCTGAATGGAAGGTAGGGAAGGTGATCCCACTCCATAAATCAGGTGACAAGCATTGTCCTTTTAACTACCGGCCTATCTCGCTCACTTGCATCCGATGTAAAATCCTAGAACATGTCCTTGCCTCAAATCTAGCTAGCTTTCTCGAATCTAATTCATTTTTCTCACCATCGCAACATGTCTTCCGCAAGACTTATTCATGTGAAACACAACTAGTATCATTCACGCATCAGCTAAACGTCCTCCTTGACCGCTGTTCACTTGCCGACTGTATATTTTTAGATTTCTCGAAAGCATTTGATAAAGTATGCCATAACCTTCTAATGTTTAAGTTACATCAACTTAACATTGATCCCAAACTGCTTGCTTGGATCTAATGCTTTCTTTTTAACCGTTCGCAATTTGTTTCTGCTAATGACTCAACCTCGCAGCCAAGTAAAGTACAGTCCGGCGTACCTCAAGGGTCGGTACTTGGTCCTCTACTTTTTTTAATTTACATTAATGATCTACCCTCTTGTGTTTCCTCTAACATTCATTTATTCGCAGATGATTGCGTCATCTACAGGGAAATAATTTGCGACGATGACATATCTTCTCTTCAAGCAGACCTTAACGCTATCTGTATTTGGTGCCAATCATGGTCAATAGAATTAAACATCAAAAAATGTAAATTTCTGCGTGTGTCAAGAACTTCCCGCCAGCTACCTTCCTATCACCTTAATAATGTCCCTCTAGATCCTGTTTTTTCTTACAAATATCTTGGTATCCATATTACTAGCAGCCTCACTTGGTCCATTCACACTTCTTACGTAATAAATAATGCTAATCGCATGCTGGGATATCTAAAACGTAATTTCTCTAAGGCACCTTCTTCCCTAAAACTACTTCTATATAAGACACTGGTCCGCTCAAAGCTAGAGTATGCTGCAGCAGTGTGGGATCCCTTTCAACAAAACCTGATTCACTCATTAGAAATGGTCCAGAATAATTCTGCTCGTTTTATTGTATGTAATTATAACCGAACTGCCAGCATCTCTGCAATGAAATTAAATCTCAGCCTGCCATCGTTAGCATCTCGCCGTAAAGCCCTTAGACTCTCACTTTTTCACAAGATATTTTAACATCTTTCACTCCGCCACGAACTGATCTCCCCTCCCCAATACATTTCATCAAGGCTAGATCACAATAACAAAGTCGGAATTCCATTTTGCAAAACCAATGCCTTGTTTCAGTCATTTCTTCCGCACACAACTGCTGAGTGGAATCACCTTCCTGCATCTACCGCTACCATTACTGACAACCAACGCTTCAAAACAGCATTAGAAAACTTTGTATAAGTAGGAGCATCATCTTCTATATTCTATATTCTTGTTGTTTTTTGTACGAGCGTTTTGTTTGTTTGTTTTTCACTGTACTGCTGCGCTGTATTTTGTGTATTATATACTATTAACCAGCACACTAATAACCCAACAGCTAATAATGTATAACTAGGAGCAATCATTTTTGTATTACTGATTAGTTTGCTGCACTGTACATTTTTTTTCTGAAATTTTTGTAACCACTCCCCTGTATAATGCCTCTGGCCCTGAGGGTACACGAAATAAATAAATAAATAAATAAATAAATAAATAAATAAATAAATAAATAAATAAATAAATAAATAAATAAATAAATAAATAAATAAATAAACTACCTCAAGGCATTCTTCTTCAGACGTAAATTGCTCTTGGCGTGGTATAGAGTGCGGCTAGCATAGACGATAACCCTCCCGAGGCCTTCTTGGCGTTGAACAAGGACAGCGCCAAGACCGATGTTACTGGCATCGGTGTGGACCTCGGTATCGGCATCTTCGTCGAAGTGCGCAAGAACGGGAGATGTTTGAAGGCGCAGGCGGAGCGTAGAGAAAGCGCTCTGTTGCTCAGAAGAGTCGCGAATTTATCACTCATAGTTGGACAGTCAGCCCCGGTGTCCACTAACGCACTGACTCTGGCCGTGAAGAAGAGCAGGTATGTCCAAAGAAATGTGGCTGTCTAGGTCTGATGACGGTGCTGTCTGTTCATGGTCGGAGAGTAGCGGCGGTGACAGGAGTTCTTCAGCGCAGCAACACCCAGCGACCTCGCCCCTAATGGTCGCTGGTCTCAGTTTTCCCTGCGAAGACTGGTCGAGCGACCCTGTGCCGCTCGCGAGGAGCTGTAGGGGGTCGGGGAAGAGCGCCTCGGAGAACATGAGCGCGACTAATGCGGCGCACGAGATGAAATTCGCTGTTCCGCAAGGAAGTCTTCAATGACAGGGGGCTGGTGGCCAAACAGGGGTCTGGGCGAATCGGCTCGAAAGCCCCGCGGACCCAGGTGTCGATAAGAGTAATAATGGCAGTATAGATGGCCTGGTTCTCCACAGTGAAAGCAGAGTGGCCGGTTATCAGGTGCGCGCCAGACATTGACCTTCCGCAAGAGCGCTCGGCGATCGTCGAAATACTGCACTGGTGCCACTGAGGACAGCAGTACAGGAGGCGTTGCTACAAACGGTGGCGGCGAAGCGGCAGCCGGGCGCCTCGCAACTTCAGCATAGGTGGGGCGGTGGTAGTCTCCAGGCCTGTTGCACCTCCTCGCGAACAAGAGTGGAAATCGAACCCAGCGCAGTGTACGAAGGGCTGAAAAATTTGCGGACCTCTTCAAGCCCGATGGTGCGAATCAGCTTGCGGAAATGGCCAGGGTGGCTCCCGAAGGTTGCAAACGATTCGTTGACTGCAGCAGCAGGCGTGGGCCGGTTTTAAGTCGCAGAACGTTGTCCAAGCACCTTTTCCATCGTTGTGGCCTCGGTAAGAAATGGAGCGACGGTTTAAGGGGGGCTGCGCACGAGGCTTGCGAACAGCTGTTCTTTGACGCCACGCATCAAATGCCGCAGTTTCTTTTCTTCGGGCATGGCCGGGTCAGCTCTTCTGAAGAGCCGCGTCATGTCCTCGACATACAACTGAATGCTTTCGTTGGGAGCTGGATGCGGGATTGTAGTGCACGTTCAGCTTGTTCGCGACGATCCACGCTAGTTTAGGCCTCCAGCACCCGACGACGGAACTCTCTCCAGGAGGTTAAAACGTCTTCTCGGTTTTCAAACCAGGTGCGAGCACCATCCTCGAGGCTAAAGTAAACACTGCGGAGTTTGGCTGCGTCGTCCCACTGGTAAAACGGAGCAACGCGTTCAAAGTGAAGGAGGCAGTCTTCATATCCTCAAAAAGTTCCCCACGGAATGCCTTCGGAATCCGCGGAGTCGGCAAGATGTGGCAGGGCTGGTGTGGCAGCCGCGATTTGCAGAGGAAGAGGAGCGGCTGTCGCCACGGCGCCGCTCTTTAATGGGCCAAGATCCAGAGGCAGCGCCTGGATCCTCCGACTGAAGCGATGTACCGGGGTGTCAAGACGGTACAAGGTTGGCGTGACGGTTACCTAGAGGGGTTTCTTGCATGGGCTAACTGGTACCCAGCACACTCCACAAGATTGCAACGTACTTGTTAACGAAGAGTGCTTTAAAACCAGGCAGGAAGACAGACAAGGCCAGACAAGCTGAGGCAGCAATGGCGACCGATCCCTGACAGCGTGATCAGCTATGCGCCACCTGGCAATACTAGGTGGCAATATGAGAGAACTCATGCTGATTGCAGCAAGGAAGAACGACAAAATATACAATTATGACTGTGGCGCATTAATTGCCTACTCAGGAAATGATGTGCCCAACGGTTACATGGGGAGGATTTCAATGCCCCTGCCATGTACGGGCCTCATGCAAGAGCTGACTCTGTTAATAAAATCGAAGGCCATAAAAACATTACAATTATCACGCTCTAATCCTGGCTTCTCTTTACCAAAAGAAATGGGGCTGACAAAGTAGTGTGATGCCCAGTAGAGCCTGGCGATAAGACTGCTGGATGCAGAGAAACTTTCCTTCACTTTACTGTTTCATCAGAGTGCAGAGTGCCGAAAGTGTGAGTTTGCTAAAACTACATTTGCTTTAACCCAGGGAAAAAAATAGCGAAACGACTCTCAGTACTATGTGATACGCCACCTGTAAACGCCGTTGGTATGTGGTGTATCTCACCCCTGAGCACCTTCCGACCGTTTTTTCGAGAGTTTCTGGCTCAAAACCAGCCCCTTCTGCTCTTTCTGGATAATGAATCACGTCCTTATAAGAACTCATGATTCCCTTGTGCTGACGATAGGACTGCTTGCGACGTTTGATCGAAAGTTCGAACGGGCTGCTGTGAGCAAGGCTGACTGTCGGGGAGGAGAGGTTCCAGCTTGGGAAAGGTGAAAAAAATGGGATAAATATCACTGAGAGAGGACCAAATATTTCCTTGCACTCAAGAAGCTAAATATTATAGAATCCTTGCCGCTGGCCATAATGATGCGGAAAAATGCACCACTTCCAACCTGCAGTCTTGAATGCCATCATTGATGCCAACATACGTTTATTTGCCGAAAACCTGCAAGCTAGGTAATCGACTTAGCTTTTGGCGCAAAATTTTGTGTTGACAAGTGATTTGTGGCACGCAGAAAGCATCCTCACTTTATACGTGAGTCATTTGTAAGCTGTACTTTACCTTACTGTCGTTTAATACACAAATCAGCTTTAGTGAGACTCTGCTCAGCGACCTTCTATGTACACATAGCTGGAAAATTAGTCGCTGCAGGCATATTTGCCCTCATCCTGACGTGCGGTTATTTAACGGGTAGACTAAAGGTATTTCAGGTGGAAGACTCGCTTATGTCTCAAAATTAGTCATGAGAGGCGATCAATAGGGATCGGTTCTCGGACCCCTACTTTTCTAATCTGTATTAAAGGGTAGAGAAACAAGCTTTTAGATGCCCGCTTCTATGCCTTGAAAGAGGCCTAAGGGCCTAGTAATCATGATGAGGAGCTGAAGACACCACTGCGCAGCGTGATTAATTAATTACAAAGCATTTCATATTGGCAGTTTCGGTCTCGATCGGTACCGGCGCTTAAATGCACCTTGACGTCACGGCGACCTTTCAGCCTGGGCTAACGCACTACTGATGACGTCAGCGTAGCTGAAAAGCACTGGTTGTTCCTGTGAACAGCCACTGGGTTCGATGACGTCAGAATAATTTGGAAAAACGTGCCTTCACACTTCTTGATGCGGGTGGACATGCCGAGCTGCTCCTCGAATCACATTCAAAAACATTAAGTTAGGTTTGACTCAACGCCTGCGACCGAAATTGGTTAGAAGGAATCTCCTTATGCCCATAAAACAAATGAACTGCTTTGTTTGCGTTCGAAATTAGGTGTGTGTACATTTTTCACGGTCTACCTAAGTGCCTTAAAATGTTTAATGTTACGTTGTGCGCTGGTGACACTACATTATCTCTAAAGATAAACACCTAAAATTTTGCAAAAAAATTACTGCAAGATCTGAAAAATTTAGCCACTTGGACGCCGTCAATATTTTTTGTGAATTATTCCTCAGAAAACTACGTTGGTCACTTTTCACTCCTGCCAACAAGAAAATGAAACGCCACCCAAACTTAACTTGCAGCCCTATCATTTACACCTCGCTTATTCAGCCCAGTTTCTTTCCGTTATACCTAACCAGGCCAGCATTTAAACATTAAAATGCCCACTATAACTAAATCACTAGTAAAAAAATTGCGTCTATGGCATGCGATTAATAGGAGAGCGTCATTTACTCCTGCTTGATGGAATTCCCTCCCTTTATTTTTCATGCTTCATCACATACTATACTGCTGTGTGTTAGCTAAGCGCAACATTTTTAACACTCGCCTTTCATTTGAAAGAATTTGTTTTCTGATGATGTACTAGGACAACGGTGTGTGTCATCTAGTGTGCGCCCTTTCGCTCGTTTACGTCGTGTGCGCGCATCGTAGTGTGAATCTTTTGCCCCTTTCCTTGAATAAATAATGAGTTGATAGTCAAGCCTCTGCCTTGTTCTCTCATCCTGTGTGGCGCCTTTTGGGCGGTTAAATTTTAAGATGAATCAGTGCCAGCTCGCCTGGTCGTTAGCCTTGCTGACATTCATCTTTCATGTCTCCGGCACCAAAAAAATCAGGTACCTCTCCCCGTTCCTTTGAGGAACTATACATCCCGCATTTCCGATGTCCTTAGAAGCTAATTATATTTTGCAATAACATTACAACTCATTAATAATTCGTCTTTATTTTAGGGCGAAAGCAGTATTGACCTGCTAAACTGAAAAATTCTGATGTGTGGTCAAGCACACTCTCACGAAGAGGAGACTCACGCTGAAAACGTACTCACGTAAACAGGGGTTGGTGTCCTCGAACACCGCGAACTCTCCGTGACTTACTACGGCCGGTTTGTTGCGACTTCACACCAAGACTCAGTGCTGATTGTAGACCCACTGAGAGCGTGGCTTCTCCGTCTATGAACCGAAAGGCTCCTGCTTCGCTCAGTCGCAGTAAGAGCGAGGCCTCGTAACGTAAGAATACACGACACTAAGATTACGTTTGCTTGCAAACTGTGCGTCAATGCACGCCGCTGCTGACACAAAGACTATTTCCTGCACGAGTGGAAACTAACAAAGATGTTCTAATTTCTTTGGGCCGCTATTGCTCATGAGTATGTTTCACGACATTCAGCGTGAAAGCATAAAAAAATCCGGAGAATAAACTCAGGCATATGTGTGCGTTGGGCTTTTACTGATGAAAGTGTCATCATAGCAGAGATAAAAGATGTACCGAGTTATAGGATGCATAGACTCTGGGATCAAAAAGTTGTAACTCAGCCCTTTCAATGGGCAAGCGCAGGCAAACCTCACACTGCTCGCAGCGTGCACAGGTCCTTGAGCAACGTTCGAGAAGTCCTTAAGCCAGTGGACGTAAGATGATGCTCTAAAGGGCCATTGTAGAGTCAGTGTTCTACCATTTACACCACTGTTTCTTGCAAATCATGTGTATACCTCCGATGGCAATATTCAGCCCTCTTGCGCTACCTGTATCGTGTCATTTCATGAAAACGTTGCCTTCCTCTGGGCGACTCGAAGCCGAGATCAAAAGCAGTCTTCTCTGCAAGGGTCGGGCTTCTCTAAAACATGCAACAGAACTAGCCTGCAAAGCGTTTTGTGTTTAGGAAAGATTTTTTAGCCGCGATGTTTTAACGTCGATAAATCTCATTGCATATTGGAATGTGTCATAATTACAAGTATTACTATTATAATTTGCATTGGCGAATAGCTATTTGTAACCGTGGGCCTTATTCAGCTACGTAGGATGACGCCGCGTTGCGACTCTGTACCTTTCGTAGCACTGCATGCCAAGAAAGGCTGTTGCCAAGTATAGGTGATGGCTTTTGGTTTATTTCAGTGGCCGGCGGCCATTATCCCACTGGCGATGGCCATTTTGCCTTCTCGAGGCCGTTGAACTGTGCAGTAGCCTCTCCATCAACGCTAAAATGTGGTCAGTCATGGCTGGCGCTTGTGTTACAACCACCAGCGAGCCTGAGGCAGCCCTCTGCGTGGACGGTCGTCGTCTGCATCCATAGTAATCACAAGGTCTGTTCTGCGACGTTGCTTAATTTGAAGCTGTTCTTCTTTGCTGTTTTCTGATGTACAGTTCAAAATTGAGCTTTACAGATTCCTTAGTCCCCGAGAGAGAGGTTAAATCGACCTCTGAACAAGTCATATGCAGCCAGGGGACACAAAGTGAGGTGCTAACTGTCAGCGTTAGGTACCTAATTAACTAAAATATATTAATGAATTTTGTAGCCACGGCGGCTAGCGTGAATGTTTATATTCGAAACGCAACGGCGGTCTCATTTCTGGACTACTTGATTTAGTAGAATTCTTCAAGAGCAATCGTGTTCCGAGATACTCGCCGTGAAAGTTTCCAGTGATTTCACGTAATTACGCATACATGGCAGTGGCGGTAGACTCGAAACTTCTTCTTAGCTTGAAGCACCTGTAGCGCCAGGTGTTTCACTCATTTCGTTAGCCAAAAGTGAAAGTTAAACAGCTACCAGTCTCACCGGCCGATATACGCTGTTGGCAGTCGGAACGGTGTGTCACAGTGGAAGGTCTTTCGCGCCAATCGTCATTCCCTTGTATATGTAAATACGCGGATCGAGTTTAAAATTCGGAAGCTAATACTCGGAACACATGCGTACTACGAGTGATTCCAAATGGAATTATGTAGGGATAGTAATCCCTTTGAGTCTGCAATATAAGGATATCTGCTTATTGCAGGTATTAATAATTTCGCTAATCGATTTTAGTTAAGTGCGTGACGTGGACGATTATCATCTACGTTGTGTCCCCCTGGCCTCATAACGTATGCGAAGATGTAGATTTCAAGCACTATCAACAGCTAATTTTAAGAAATCCCTAAATCTTAATTTTGAACCACTTGTATAACCTAAGCCTGAGACAGTGATTTGAGAGTGGCGACTTAAATATGCCTTGACCGCATGCAGCCTGTGTGTCCACTCGTTCCTAGTGTGGCCTGGAGCCCACAACGCATTCGTGGGAACATGTAGATTATGAATAGCAGCTGAAATATGGTAGTCGCAGCGATAAAGCGTGATAGTAGTTCATTGAATAAATTGTGGGCGAGAAACAAACCAGCGTACACAAATGTTCCCGAAGTGTAAACACACCCATAATGTGTACGCATATTAGGGCACGATATGATATAATCACAAGCATTGTTTCATGCTTTCAGATGGTCTAGATATTTTTGTGTTTCTGGAAAAAGAGAACAGCCCCCCCCCCCCCCCCCCCCCCCGGTGCATCGGAGGTGCCACTGGCGGGCGAACCTGTGACGACTCCTTTCAATATTTCGTCTTTTAGGAAGGCAACCTGATGTAACCAAATTTTTCAAGAGTGGATGCGAGCCTTTATTGGTCGGTAAAGACGGTAAAAATTGACGTCTGGCGTTGGTAAGCTCTACTCTGCGGGTCATGCGACGGCGATTCCGTAGACCTGGTTGTTTAGTACAGTCCCCATTGGCACATTTGCGTAGTGAGTCGTGACATGCGAAAAGCCGGCCGCTTCGATTATCTTCATGGATTCTCTGTTGAGGTGGCAGTTGCAGCAGAAAATCGTCCAGAGAGGAGTCATTAAGTCTTGCAGAAGCCTCAGCCATGTGCCTTTAGGATAGGCCACGTGCTCCAGGTAGATCACACGTCCACCCTGAAAGTGCAGTAGAGTACCTCATATCAAGTATATTAAGCATCAAAATTTTTGTTGTTTTATGGGTGCAACGAGTTAACGACATCGTAGTTGAAATCCAACGGATGAAATGGACATCGATAAAGCTTGAAGCGGGGCTAGTGGGTGTGACTGCATGACAGTCTTACTGTGGTGGTTGAGAAAGCGAGGTGATAAGACTAGAATTCCCCAAGGACAATGGTGAAGCGCTGCTTGTAGCAGTGGAGACAGGCTGGAAATGTAAAGAAATTGAACTTGGTGGCGGGGGTCAGACATGCAGTTTACGTGACAGGGCAGATAATGATGCTAACGGTGATAACAGGATATGCTCGAGAACTTCCCGTCACGTCACGGCCAAATATTCGTGGTCCATTTAGTTACCTGGCTGAAATCAAACGCGACTAGCGCCAACAACTTTTTTTGTACTTGTAGAAAAGTTGGTTTATGGTTTATGGGGTTTAACGTCCCAAAGCGACTGAGGCTATGAGAGACGCCGTAGTGGAGGGCTCCGGAAATTTCGACCACCTGGGGTTCTTTAACGTGCACTAACATCGCACAGTACACGGGCCTCGAATTTCTCCTCCAAAGAAATTCAGCCGCAGCGGCCGGGATCGAACCCGCGTCTTTCGGGCCAGCAGCCGAGCACCATAGCCACTGAGCCACCGCGGCGGCGTACTTATAGTAAAGTGTAATAGTTTGGGCTCCGCTTGCACTGAGGGCAAGTGGGTACCTTCTTTTTGTGAAATTCTTTATAAGCCAGTCTAGATACCCAACAGGGTAGATGTTTTCCAGGGATTCCTATTTAACGCTGCCTCGCACCAGCTGCGGCCACCTTGTCCCCGGCAACTTCCCAATCTCATCTGCCCAACTGACTCTGCACCGCACCCTGCTGCTCTTGGCGTCTCTTCCAATCAGATGAGCTACCCCGAGAGATCATAGGTTGTCAGCTTTTCGCATTGCATTACGTTGCCGTTGTCCATTTTCTCGTGATTTCAACTAGGATATTGTCAACGCTTAGCCACTCTGATATACCTTCCTTATTTTCATGCTAACGCTGTATTTTTACGAATTGGAAAAACCGCGCAATCAAAGACGCTGTTGATTGCGCTGATTTTCCAATTCGTAAAACATGTACCAACCAGCCCGTATTTGCCCTCTTCTGTATTTTTACTTTCTATACCTCACTGCGTTCGCACTCGATTGATGTTTGATCGATTTCATTGTCCTCCCAGTTTCTGACGGACATGTGATTACAGGAAGAGCAAAATGATAGCCATTTTCCTCTTCGCAGTGTTGCCCAAATGTTGGAGCACACTGCTGTGAGAGACAATACTTGTTTCTGCACATCGACATTTTGGTGTGTTAGGCCTTGAAATATTGTTACTAAGAAGACGAGATCACACTGCTCCACTCGAAGTCCCAGTCCGCTCCACTGACATCCCAAGTCGTTCATGTGGCTCGCCTCAAGCCCTATCACCCACCCTCGACATCGCACGCCTAACACGCACCGGGACGTTGCCCTCAGCCGAGGGGGATAGTGTTACCGGTGAACTGGTTACTGAATAAGTGAACGAATCGTGAACGAAAAAGTGGCGGAGCGCTGGATGACGACGACGACGTTGACTGTGGGTAGCTGGGCACTTGGAGTCTGAGCTGAGTGCTGGCCATCTCAGAGCAGCCTCCAATATAGACTTACCGTAACGGTAATGCCTTAACATCCCCGTAACATCTTTTGGTGTGAGGTGCTGGGGTCCCTTCATCGCCATCCTGGTCCCGGATCATCGGTGTCCTGAGCCTGCCGAGGACGCGTGCCCTGAGTGCCTGGTCACGCCGCCCGGCCATACCCCAGCCCGCCCGACCTGAACCGACCTCGCCGCTCACCCCAGCCCCGTCCCCCGCCCGGACCACAAGACACGACGGCCCAAGACCCACATATGAAGACACCGCCCCCAGCCCCTGCCGTCCGGTGCGTCCACGGACCTCGGCCGTCAGGTCATGGAACCTTCCGGCCCGGATGCTTCGTGGACCGGGCCTCATCCTTCGATCATCTCATCCACTGAGGAATACCTTCTGAGGAATACCTTCTTGCGCAGCCTTCTAATTCCGAGCAATGCCTCTTTGATGTTTTGCAGCTAGCTGGCCCGCTCTGTGTATTATTTGCAAGTTTTAATAAATAGCATATGAGTGACCACGCATTATAATCCCTCCTTTTGTTCGCTCGAGCAGGAATCCCTCCGTGTTTAGCCAGCGGAGACACTGCAGCTGCGTAGTTTGAGTACGTTGCGGGGACTGCCCCCGTAATTCCACAATAGATAACTGCAACGCAATAAGGACACATACTTTGATCAGTACTCGCTTGGCTTCTTCAATAACGTTTCTGCCGTTATTCACGGAGCACAGCAAATAGGTGAAGACGACCACGTCGAACTGGCCGCTGGCTAGATCCCTCATGTCTTCTCCGTAGCCGTGTATCCAGCGTTCAAGTTCGACCTGGAAAGCAAAAAGCGGCTTAAAGTATACACTCAAACAAGAACTAAATGAGCAAGTGAGATCACTTTGACACTGCAACGTCACATTAAAGCCTTAAACGCAGCATTTCTTGTATTTCGTTTGAGTGCATGTGAAAAAATAAGAAAAGACTTATAACGCAGTAAGTAGAAATGTCTCCAGCATGAGCAGTTGATTAGCTTGTCGTTGCACTCAAGTTATGGATAGCGATGAAGATAGAGCATCGGTTTGGCGAGCCTTGCAATAACATATATACGCATGAAATATAAATGTACACTGGCGGTCAGACGTTTACACAACAAGACTGTCGAAAAAGTTTAATTTCTTTGCATTCCTGGAGCACTACTTGCCGTTTAATGACGCGCTGTGTTACCATCGCATTCAGCTGTATCTATTCCAAAACAAGTGCGGTAAAACTGCAAACAGTGGGAAGCAGCGTATCAAATAGTTACTGTAAAAATACAACCTACAAAAAATATAACAGTAATCGATAAAAAGAGACCAAAAAGGTACATACAATGTGAACTCATTTATTAAAGCTTGGAGCCAGTGCCAATAACGCATTTGAAGGAAAAGAACCAGGCTATTCAGCAGGGATAGGTAGTTATTATTTCATCCACGCTCAAGGCACGTTGGTTTTGTGATTTTTGCGTTGCTTGCTTTTACCGCGATAGCGGTAAACGCCCCGTTAATCAGAAAATCTGGCGTTGGCGTTTTTGGCGAAACATCACGGGAATGTGTCTGGCCGGTGGTCCCCGGAGAGCAATCGAAGAGGCACGTGGGCCACCTGGATCAATTGACCTTGCGGCGTCATCTCAGCTTGCCTACCAGATAGTGAGCGAACTGCCCGTCGTGACGGGTGGCAGTTAAGTTAATGATTGGTCGCTCGGGAGAACAACCTGGGCCGCAGAACGCCCACCACTCGGAGCGCCTGCCATTGCAGGCAAGTAATTAACCCTGTACGCTATCGGGTCTTGCCCTTCAGGCGGAACCTAATTATCCCTCCATTTTTGTGCTGGGCTTTACAAGGCGCTGTTATCATGCCATAAAATCAGAAGTCGGAGCTGTTGTGTATGTTTTAACATCTCTCGCTTCGTTCCCGTTTTATTACTCTGGAAGAAGGAAAAAGAGTCACACGCATTCCTAGCGACGCACAGTTGGGGCTGCGGCTGTAGGTTTTCGATGCACCTCTTTCTATCGAAATTTGTAAGCACTGTACTTTATAGAAGGGAAGAGAACTGCTCATGCATAACATTAATTCGGCAATATCAAGAGGTTTCACTTTCACCGATTTCTCCCGGTTGTAATCGTGATGTCTGAAAAATAGCTGGAGGTTCCATCGCTGCTTGTACCGGTGTTATCTTGCATGCGTCGTCGTTGTAAATGTTATGACGCACCTTCGAAGCAAATTCTTCGCAGTTCGGCGCCAATGTGGCTCAGCTTCTGCGCATCACTCGTATTTGACGAGCTGCGTAGTGCACACTAGAACAGATCTCTCCCTGGGATTGATTGAAAATTAAATTGCTAAGGCAGTTGCAGTTGCGTCCTTGTGATAGGGATGGAACTATAGTAAACTGAACGTTGAGGATCGGAATCAACTCTATCCGCATAGCGCATGTTAGCAGGATTGGTAGCCCAGAATTAAGGAGCAGGTGCTACTCAGAAGTTCGGAGAATTAAACCAGCGCAAGTTAACTCTTTGTTGTACTCCTTTCCGCAGCAAGTTTTGGTGAGCACTCTTCCTTGTGTATTTAAGGTAACCAGGGAGGACATATCGCAGTGAAAAAAAAAAGACAAGTGGACCGAACAGGGCGAGTCCTACATCCTTGACACCGAAGTAATTTATCAGCTGACGTTACCCAGAAGGAATGAGGGAACTTCTAGTTCGGGCTAAACATTCAGCTGCTGTGATGGATCTGGTGTTAACCAAGACATCTCTGTGCAAGTCGCCGAAAGGTTTAGTGAAGTTCATGGCAGTCGCATTTGCAGGTAAGGATTTCAACAGGATGGCACCGAATAGCGGCGCGAAAGAAATTAAATGTGCGATGCAGGATACTCTCTTAGGAAATGGATCCTTTTGGGGGCGTAGAAGCCCCTGAAGCCCTGAAAAGTTTTTAAATTTGCCGATAGAAGGTAGTATGATATAGGCTATACTAACCTTACTACTAGGCAATAACGTTGTTCCAATATGAAAGCGCAAATATTTGCCGCCTTTGAAACACAGAATATGTGTTGAGAAGAAATGCGTTGAAAGAATTTGTACTAAATAAATTACAATCTGGCGCAGTTAAGAAAAAGAAGCAAGAAAGCATTCCCGCTGTATTGTTAGAGTTTATTGTACATATGCATGAAAACACTTCTTTTATGGTAACAGCAGAATACTTGCAAAACAGTGGCTGTGCGAACATCAGTAGGTTCTGCGCTTAAAACAGTGACGTTAAAACCGAGCACTGGCAAATGTTAGCTTTACCACGGGCGCAGAACACAATTTTAAGAAGGAATTTCTGTAGCCGTGCTTTTGACTATCTGCTTTGGCAAGAGCTCACAGACATGACCAGTTGCTTTTCCGGAGACTTCTATTAGGTTATTAGCGAACCATGAATTGCTAGGGGAATACTGACATGGCTAACGTCTGGCCGTCGCCTACAAGAGGGCATGTGTGAGATCAAATCGGACGAGAAAGAACATCCAAAGAAAAATTTGAGTTTTCAGCGGGCCGTGCCCAACATTTACTGTTCCTCCTTCACAGGAATGGTGGCCTATAACTTTGGGCTCTTCTAGAGTTGCTCCTTGAAGGCAGCTCTGAGGTCGATGTTAGGGTAAGCGTTCGTGTATTTGATGATTCGTCTGCCGTGCTCGAAATTGCCCCGGCGCCTACCTCCAGCACCCTAATATAGCCCCTTTTCCTCAGCTCAGGGTCGCGCGAATCCAACGACTGGAACTGTTTTAGGGCAAGGCATCGTGCCTTGCCAAAGCTGGTTGCCCATATGACGTTTCCAAGAAGACTGAAGGTCGAAACAGAGCTGCCGAGCTCTGACGGAAAGAAGCGGCACGAGCAGCAGAAGCCCTAAAAATGAATCGACAGCATCTACAGAACTTTCGTCAGGAATCGGAAAATGGAATGCATTGATCACGGCCACGGAGTTGGCGGAGTTCATGTCAGTTTCTCAGTGCAGCTTTTTAAACGCCCGTTACTGAGTTTATCGTTCGAGCTGTAACCATGCGGCAGAGCGTGGGAGGAGTGAAGCCGCAGATGTAATTATGGCGAGAGCGAAGAGAGCGTGAGGCGAAAAGCGAAGGAGGAGAGTATAGAGATAGCGGTGGAATGGCAACTGCAGCGCAAAGTGCCGCCCGCAAAGAGGTTCAGCGGCTCAGAGGCGGCGACGCAAGGTTGTAGATTCCTGCCGCTGTGCATGTCGCCAAAGCCGAGACCAAGCGCAAACGTCGTTCAGCACTGCCTGTTCCGTCTGCAATCGCCTGTGGTTAAGTAATTCAGCAGCTGCGCTCAACTTTTCTATTACCAAGTGTCGCACCGTCCAGTTAGTTTTTTTGACGAATCGCACGCATGCCACATGCGGCAAGGGTTGGCAGCTGTAGGCGTTGACGAACAAGATTGTATTAATGGAATCGTCTGGCATGGGTCATCGTACTGTGACATTTTGGGGTATCTGTTGTTTCAGCCAGCGTCATCGCTTCGGCGGACGCGGTTGTTGCGACGCGCGTCTCTTCTTTCACTCTTTCCTCTCATCTTTTAACTCTCCTCTATCTGCACGTGGCAGCGGTGATGGGTCGGCTGGAGCCAGTAGGCAGGCCCGTGCACTTTGCTTTTCACCCTTCTCTCAGTCGCAACAACAACGGGTTATCGTACGAAAATACTGTCGGGTATCGTTGATCGCGGTCACATAGACGGCCTGAAGGCGTACGGGAGAATTATTTTTCTGATGGGTAAAGGCTGTGACCATAAAGCAAAAAAGAGATAGAAGCAAGGTGTCGATGCACTGAAACACACGTTGTTGCAGGCAGGACACTTCTTTTTCTCGCCCTTTCAATATATGTACAGACACACACTACGCAGTTCTCAATCGAATAACACATGTGGTCCTAGTTAAGCATAATGGAAGCACTACATAAGCAATGTGCATAATTGAGAACAAGGATGAATATTGTAGAATCGCTTAATTATGCAATGGCGGCTAGCTTTTTAGGGAAAAGTGGTTCTAATGGGCACAATCGTGGACCAAAAGAGGGCCGGCTGCATTGGGCGCGATTGCTCGCTTTCGCTGTTCGCTCTGTACATGCAAACACCGTGCACTTAAATGACAAAAATGTTTATTCCTGCAATAGCAGCATATTTTGTCCTCACCGCGAAGATCCGGTTTCCGGTGTCATGTCTAAAAAAGACCCTGTCTTTGCATTGGCGCCTCCACCAGTTGTATCTTTTATGCCTCTTTGCGATGATGTATTAGTGTCCCGTCCTCTCATACGTTTTTGAGCCCCCAGCTGCCTCAACTTCTGTGGGCCGCTCGTATTTAACGTTCTGGATAGTGTAGTCTGGACCACACCTTTCAGGCATTTTCAAACATTTTCATACCACATCTTTCAGACGAGGAGGATAGACGTTTCTATCAAATGCATCTCCATTCTTTTAATATGGATGTTACGTTATCAAACTGTTGAAATATTCCTGCCGAGGGCAAACTCTTCTCGCAGGATTGTTGGCCCAGAATGCCGCCGCATATCGGAGGCAAGTTCTTTCTACACCAGCTACCCCTCTATCAACATTTTGTTTATCCTTTGGCTCTTTCTGACTGCAGACACCTCCTAAACCACAGCGGAAATGGAAGGTGTAATATTCCATTCATCTGCTCGGTAGTGGTTCCAGCTAACCTGCACAAAACCCGAACACGAAGACCGTGATTTTGAAGCAAGCCTGTTCGCGTAATCTTCACAGCCCCACTACGACAAAATATTGCATAATTGGAACTAATCTTCGTCACAAAAAAGTAAGGTGGAGATAAGAGGAAGAGAGAAGAGAAAAAAATGTGAGCTCAAGAAGAAATCTGCTGTGAAGACCTTGAGCGAGACCATATGCCACTAGTATTCGCCTCGAAGTGCGGCAAATCGAGAAATGATAAATGTCAGAGATGGGTACAGGAAGACGCGACTACAGATTTCCCCGAATTGAATACCCTCTACAAGATCTCGGAAAAAAAGTGGTACTGTGCGACTGCCAAGAGCCGCAAAGGCGCCAGCAGACGGCACATTCACAAGGATCTGCTTTCTCTGGAGACGACGAAACACCATGCGCGTGAAGGCGAAGCTTGATGGATTCCATAAGGGCGCGGCACATTCTGTCGGGACGCAACCAGCGTCTTCATTATAGAGACGCCCCTTTGGGTAGCCGCTTAGGGCGAATTGTGCTGGTGGATCGATCAGCTTTTCTTGCACCGCGGTTGTGAATGCGTCTTTCACTGGCTAATCCGGTGCAGGTCCGCAGGTTCGCAAGTTTTCTCCGCGGTGGAGCACTCTCTATTGATCCACCGAGCAGAGGAGAATTTAGCCGGAACTCGGACGGAGCATTGCGGTCACTTCCGCAGTTGGTAGGGCTACGTTTCCCTGTTTTCAGTGTGGAGACCGCTGGTTAACCCTGGGCTTTTTGTACGTTTCTGACGATGTCGTCGGACCCAGGAGTTACGATTCTAGCCGCTATCAACTGGAAAAGCGGCGAAACAGCTCATGGACAAGCGACTGGGAGAACGGCGAAATGTATGTTCCTTTATTGCTGTTTTAAAGAAATGGATCCTCTATTACTTTAGTTTTGGTTTGGTTTATGGGGTTTAGCTTCCCAAAGCTATTCAGGCTATGAGAGATGCCGTAGTGAAGGGCTCCGGAAATTTCGACCACCTGGTGTTCTTTAACGTGCACTGATATCGCACACTACACGGGCCTATAGAATTTCGCCTCCATCGAAATTCGACCTTAGCGGCCCGGATCGAACTCGCGTCTTTCTGGTCAGCAGCAGAACACCATAACCACTGAGCCACCGCGGCAGCCTGTATTACTTTACAAAAGGTCCAAAAGTCGCCGGCTACATAGACGGCGCAGCGCGCAACTATTCACACGAAGCGGTGCGCTCATATGTGAACGGCATACGCTCACTCGAGGTATTTAGCCCTGGTTGTCTTTGGCCAGTTGGTATGGCAAGAAAGTATGGGGACGCTTAGTCACCTTAAGAGTGAAATACGAAAGCATTAGAACCAACGTTGATGCTGCATATGCGTCTCTGCCAGTTCTTTCAACAACACACGATGTTCTCACCGTCACCATTTCTTTATTTGCACACACACTATCATCCGCTGAGTGATTTCGCCGAGAGCCTCTTCCAACCTGCTTCTCGAGCCCTTTCCCGGCTGCGCACCCCTCCCCTTATTGCTTCTCAATTTTTACTTCGAGCGCCGTGGTCACGGAATAGTGTGATGCCATCTGCTTCTCGACCACTCAGCGACTTTTATGACTAATGGAGGGTACGAAATCGCATGATGTGGAATGCCATGGTGGGCAGGTGGCAATGGAACTGAATTTGATTGAAGTAATTTGATTTACACCCTCCACTGTGGGCTGGTTGCTCACACCCGGTTGGGCAGGTTGTGATGACATCACATGGTCATTTGATCGCTCTCGAGGTAGCGATTATTGGGAGAGAAGCAGGACGCGAAATCTCAGGATGTGAATGCTAATGGTGTAGCATTAAAGTGCGGTGACCTCAAACGTGAAAGATATGGCTCACTGTGTGGTCATCGCTGGCCACCGTCAAGGGAGAATGTGTGGGCGGATACGAGGCCCAATTTCCGGAATCGGCAGGGCACTGAGAATTTCCGTCCAGCTCCCTGCCAGAGCTTGTCTTCCACTGCTTCATGAGTATTGGATCACCTTGTGGCAGATGCGGTCGCTGTTAGGCTGATGAAGCACCGCGCACAATTTCTACCAGTAGAAATGATAAGTTCTGCGGAGAATATTCCGAAGGATGAAAGACGAAAGTTGCAGCTGGCGAAAATACGCTGTTAAGGGCTTAGAAAAATTTGGTAGAGGCTTGGCTTGGTTAAGCCCGGTAAGTTGCGAAAGCAATAGCCCTGCACCTGGTTTGGCTTGTGGTGTGTCTTGGTAGTGCTCTTAGTAAAGCTTATGTTTATGAAAGTTTTGCCAATTTTTTTTTACATGGCATTATACTCACCACACGAAAGCCCCCACGTGCTGGGGGATTTATGCGTGCCTCGGTCGCCAAAACGAGCGGCTGACGCTAACGGATGATTGTCTAGAAGCTTCCATCTTCTTTCACTCCCACTTCCTCCCTTCCTGTACGGTGCAGTTCGGGGGTCCACCGAGATGACAGAGAATTTTCTTTCCTCAAAAAGCGTTGCGTTCAAAGGGCAAGGCATCGCACCGAACGGGTGGTGGCGATCCTCCCTTCCTGTGATTCGGGTGTCCACCGAGATGACAGAGGATTACTGCGCCATGCCTTGCCCTTTGAACACACCGCTTTTTGAGGAAAGAAAGTGGCGCAGTAATTCTCTGTCATCTTGGTGGACACCCAAACCGACCGCTAAGCGCGCCGCGCTCGGCAGGAGGGGGTGTTAGGCCGCGCTTGGTAGCTGCGGCCTCGCTACGCGACGGCGCAAGTTAGAGCCCCGCTCTTGCAGCTGTGACGTCAGACTGCTAAGCGCGCGCCGCGCGTGGCAGGAGCAGGAGTTAGGCTGCGCTTGGTAGATGCGGTCCCGGAATAGGGACTCCACCCATTGCGGGGCTCTTTAAGAGAGCCTCACCTCTTTTATTAAATAAAGGCTTTTCGTCATCATCCTCGCTACGCGACGGCACGAGTTGGGCCCCTGGATTTTGCGGCAGATGGCATGAGGTCACAGCAGGGGGTCATGCTACCGGCCTCCCTACGCGATGGGCTGAAAGTGCAACTAGTATTGTGTTCGCAATAATAGCGATGCTGCGGCAGGCGTCAGCATCGGCGAACGATAAGAGAGGCCTTCGTCCTGCTGTGGACGTAACCTGGCAGATTGTTATGATGACGCTGTAAACTGTGAATGCGGATGACGGTAATTTGCAAGAGCTACGATGAGTTCTTCGCGTTATTAGATGCGTGTCCTTGCTAAGCTACTTACATGGTATGCGAGCCACGTGGTGAAGTCGGCAGCAAAAGCTTTATTAGGGGATACACGTTGTTTATTTATTTATTAGAGATACGATCGGTCCGGTCACGACCAAGGTAGGAGTAGTGTAAAAGGGTAATGCAGACAACAGAAGTGTGAACAATGCAACCAAACAGAGACGCCGTCCAGTCGGTACTATGTTCAAGCACTTCTATAATGGGTCTGATCTCTTCGGAAAAAACATGCGCAAAAATCTTGATGTATTTAAACGCGGAACAGCATGAGAACATTATGTTTAACACTGTGCCAAAACCAAATTGCACCAGGCACTAGACATTACCAATCAAGAACAGCAGCAGTGAACTTACGTACACCTGATGTGAGCACTACATGTTCTGATAGTTGGCTCCAGTCTTTCGCAATGGATAGGAAGAAAGAATGCTAATCGCACTGCTTAAAAAAATTTCGCTCTTTTACATGTCTACGATGGTTCCTTCAGTAACACGTGAAGTGGTTTCACTTGTGCATTGCTGCTTATTGATGATAGACTACGTGCTTTATGACCTTATAGAAAATAATCAGTCTCTTATGTTTAGTTTGTTGTCCTTATAAGAGCATGGTCGTCGGCCGCTGTGGACCACGATTCTATATTTGACGCCCTTTATTTTTAAACGTTATTGTACTGCACAGAAGAAAGGTCGACTAATGAGATTTCAAGATATCGGCTGATGGCTGTTCCTGGTACTCCTTGCAGCCACAAATTAACACGGTAGGAAACACAGTACCGCAAATTACCGAAATCAGCGAGAATAGAAAGGTCACTGCCGTTCAAGCTGTTATGCACACCAAATTGTACGCCTCTTGATTCCAACAAAATATAATAGCGGAAGGCATCCGGTAAGAATAAGGAAGCTTTTAGTTCTTAGGACAAGTTGTCTAAAACTTTTAGGAGCGATCAAAAATACCATGCTGTTCAAAAGTTGTCGGCGCACAGTGTCCAATGATTCAGTGAAGTTCATCGAGGCTGCACTTGCAGGAAACAATTAAACCGGATCGTCACTGCATGTCAGCGCCGACGAAATGAAATGTATGATTTAGAATAGTCACTTAAAATATGCAAATTTCAATAACGTAAAGGGATCGATCACTGACCAAAACGTGTCATGGTATAGCGGAATGGAAAGATCTTGCTTCATGTTGCACGAATTGACCGCTGATATTTCAAAGAAACGAGGATCTACAATTTTAATTTGGCATTGAAAATCGCATAAAAAGCCATGGCCGCCGCGATGGCTCAGTGTTTATGGCACTCGGCTGCTGACCCGAAAAGACGCGGGTTCGATCCCGGCCACCGCGGTCGAATTTAGATGGAGGCGAAATTCCAGAGGTTAAGGCGCTCGCTTACCAAGCCAGAGTACACGGGTTCGAATCCGACAGCGGAGGCCGCGTTTCGATGGAGGCAGAACGCAAAAGGCACCCGTGTGCTGTGAGATTTCAGTGCACGTTAAAGATCCCCAGGTGGTCGAAATTATTGAGAAGACCTCCACTACAGCACCTTGTTCTCTCTCTCTTCTTTCATTCCCAGCTTTCTCCCTTCCCTTACGGCGCGGCTCATGTGTCCACCGAGATATGTGAGACCGATACTGCGCCATTTCGTTTCCTCAAAATGCCAATCTACAATTTTTTTTTAATTCCAGAGGCCCGTGCACTATGCTATGTGAGTGCATATTAAAGAGCCCCAGGTGATAAAAATTTCCGGAGCCCTTCACTACGGCGTCCCTCATAGCTTGAATCGTTTTGGGACGTTAAACCTCCATAAACCGTACACCATAAAAAACACCATTATAAGTATAGCCCATCACGTGGCGACATCTCGATAAACTATCGCTCATAGTGCACAGTGTTTTTCTGTCAGTAATGTTCGTCATCTTTTGTTATAGTTTATGCTCTCGACAGTGCGCCTTTCCGTGAAAATTAATACTCCCTTCGCATCATCGACCATGCGCTTTTACCTTTCGTAACTAGATGGCGCCACATCGTCTGTAACTAAATTGCGCTGCAAGAAGGTACGTATGAGGTTTTCTAGAAAAAGAGTGCCAGAGAAGTTTCAGTACGATATAGACAAAATGTTTAAAAAACGTCTCACTGAATACAAGATAGGTGTATTCTTCGTGCCTTCTTTATCTTGAAGCTGGCGTATTGACCACTCGGTCAACAGGCTTTTCAGCGTCTCAACTTCCTGAGGAGTAACACGAGCTATTATTACCTTAGAAGCACTCGAGAAGTGTTGCATAAATTGCATGTTAGGCGTTATTGAGTATCCTTGCACCATATGAGATTCTCATCCTTTAAAAGGCAAAAATAAATGTAAAAAATTGCAGACATTAGCCACCGGATAAGTCCTCAAGAGACCAGCACAAGAAAGGCAGTTTTCTTTAGCATCGGTGACTCTTAGCTTCCGTCATGTATGCAATAACGAGTTTCCCTTTCCATTCACTTGTTTGATGATTAGGTATACTTTTGCTATATTTCTTTGCGCTCTTTTGCATTTTACGGAATGTTCACGTCTTCGTACCCACCAAGCCTATTGATGCTATTTACTTCCTTTCGCGGATGTACGGTTCGTCAACACGAACCTCCAAATCTGATGCGAGTAAAGCATTTGTAAACCCACCGCCCTTGCTTACAGACTAAGAGTGTAACAAATAATCGAAGTAGGCGTTTATTGTGAGGCGGTTACGTTACAAACAAGATTATAGAACAGGAAACAGAATATTAACTTTTCTGAGGAACGCATACTATCATCTGGGGAAGAAATTTCTGTTACCACGTCGACTTTTTCGTCAGTCAGGAACTCCTCGACAGGAGCTGAATGCTACTTCTCTATTAGCTCGTCGCGGACCATGGAAAGGTAAAGGGGAATATTCACTTGGCTAAGACGTGCCCGCCGCCTATACCGGTTCATGTGTGAGACGCAATCGGACGACAAAAGAGCGCCCAAACGAAATATTTAGCATTTACATAGGGTTGTGTCCAGCAATAACTATTCATCCGTCATTGAAATGGCAGCCTATACCTTGGGGTTCTTCTTGAGTCGCTGCAAGAAGGCAGCGCCGAAGTCCTTGTTGGGGTCCACGTTCGTGTACTTGATGGGACGCGTCACATACTCGAAGTTGCAGCCATGTCCTGCGCCGATCTCCAGCACCCTGAGCGAGCCCCTTTTCCTGAGCTCGGGGTCGTGTGACTCCAACGAATGGAGTGGTTCTAGGGCAAGCCGTCGTGCCTTGGCAAAGCTTTCGGCCCAGACGACGCTCGCCAGGCGAAAGAAGGCGGCGAAGAAGACCTGCCGCACTCTGAGGGACAGGAGAAGCGGCAGCAGCAGCAGAAGCCCGAAGAAATGAAGGAAAACCATCCACAAAAGTGGCGGCACGAATCCGAACATGACTGTTCTTCTGCCCACTTTGACTCTACACTGAGCATGAGCATATGGTTGTCTCTTTTTAAAGAACCGCTCGCATACTCATGCGGCAAGCATTGGCGGCCGGCCGGCCTGCCACTACAGAATATCACGAGACCTTTGACAAGTGATTGCATAAATTGGATCCTGTGGCAGAGGTCGTCGTACGAATATCTTGACACGCGTCGGTGAAGGCGGTGACGCAGGCGGCATCAGGCTAACTGGAAAACTAATTTTTGTATAGGGTAACAGTTGTGGTCACGCACAAAAAGAATGAAACTTTGACGTCAGGTGGGCTTACTGTCACGCCAGGCAGTCTGCGATTGAATAACTTTTACCGTTCTGCTCCAGCAAGCCTCTCCAGCATGCTGCATAAGCACACTGCACTATAGAGAATAGATACGAGTACAGAAGAATGACGAGTGCATGTCAGTGATCTTTCTATAGCAGAGTACCGGGAGTAAAGTACGGGGCTCAATCCTAAGAAACACCATCTTTTCTCCTTTGAAAATTCGCGCCAAATGAGAAACAATATGTGCGCTTACATTATCTTGCTCAGAACACGACAAAGGCGCCCGGAAGGGGCGCCTGAGATGTGCGTGCTTCACTTTCTGTGCTGGAAATTCCTGAAGCAGATATTAGTCCTACGGGCGACCACTGCGACAGGCTGTAGTTTTGGAACAGATGCAACTTGGTTAAAGACGATGAAATGTTGGCTTTGAGCAACCTAAGACGATTGCGAAAACAAGTTTTATTTAAACGCTGCAGAAGCATCTTCATTTTGTTGAAACAGCTTTTCCTAAACTTTGCACACAAGAAGGCAAGTCGAACAAAACTATTATGTTTTATGCGCCACGTTTTCTGCTCACTATACTCGTACCGAAAGATATTGCAATTAACCATGCATATCGGTGAAACTACCTTGGTCTTTTTAATGAACTAGCATTATTTTTTCTCTCATAAACGCGAGGGCTATAGCGATCCTGTAAAAAAAGTGTAAATTGCCAGTGGCCGCACAACGGTGAAACCGCCGCCTTAAGGTATCTGACATCGCACAGCAGGCGGGCGTTTGTACTCCGGAATTCTGACCTACGAACTCTGGCTCACCGGACGACAGCAATTGCCACTGAAGCCGGTATCTCTGGAAAGTTCGAGCAATTTGTGTTCGTTGTACACTTTCAAGAATCCATCTAAGTATTTGTGATCATTTTAAATACCGTATTTACTAGATAATAATGGGCACCACTTTTTCAAGGCCAGCAAAATTGCAGAGATCGATTGTAAGCCGCACCAGATTTTCATGCCTTGATGAAGAAATGCGCCCCACGAGTCAATTCATTACCGACTGTGATCACTGGGGGGCTCTAGTTCTCAGTTCCGACCCGGGGACACAGATCAAGCTCCTTCAGCTGGATGAAGACGCCGCCGTTGCTCAAGGGATAGCGGCCGTCGTTTAAGCGAGGGGCGACTCGGGGTCGCCCCTCGCTTAATTATTGACACTGGCGTTGTCGGGAGGTCTAACAGCGGTAGCCTTAGTTCCAAAGAAAGACGATACGTATCGACTTTGCGTGGACTACCGCCGACTGAATGAGGTTACGAGAAAGGACGCGTGCAGTCAACCATTTCTTCGTTAGTGTCGAACCTAAATGGGGCGAATTACTTCACTATGCTCGATTCTAGCCGCTGGTTCTTTCACGTTGAAATTGATGAGCGTGATAAGGAGAAAACTGCTTTCTCTTGTCACGCAGGTCTTTTTCAATTCAAGAGAATGTCTTTTGCATTGCTAGGAGCACCCGCTACTTATCAGGGCCTAATGGACCTTGTTCTAGGATATGCGAAGTGGCAACATGGGCTCGCATACCTAGACGGCATCGTGGTGTACTAGAAAAAGTTCGAGGAACACCTACGCCATTTGAGGGACGACTTCGAGAGGCTGAGGTCCGCGGGGAATCACTTTGAACGCGAAGAAGGCACAGATTACCGTGACCCGAATAACGCTGTTGGGGTTCACGATCGACAAAGGCCGCATTGTGCCGTGCGATGATAAGCTCGAGGCTATGCTTACGTTTCCATCGATGACAGATCTAGCTGGTCTCAGAAGCTTCCTGGGGATGGCGAAATTATTACGAGTTAATCCCAGATTTCGGAGCGCTGCAGGCGCCTACGACAAGGTCTCTGAAGACGGACGAGGGCTGGAGTTAGAGTCACGAGGAAGACGCTGCACTGCGCAGCCTCACCAAGGTGCTCGTGGACGCGGCTGAGTTACAGCTACCCGACCTAAGCAGGGAGGCTGTGATCCACACAGACGCAAGCGACCTGGGCTTAGGTGCAGTACTGCTTCAGCAGCATGAAGGCGTGTTTCGTCCGGTAGCATTCGCGAGCCGTTCGTTGACGCCGGGAGAAAGGAACTGCTCAGTGACAGAAAAGGAATGTCTCCCGATAGTTCCTGCTCTGCGAATGTTCGACTACTACGTTGACGGGGTGGCACTTGTGATCGCGACGGATCACATGGCGCTCACCTGGCTTAGACGACTCAGCGAGCCGAGCGGCCGCCTAGCGCCTTGGGCCCTGTTGCAGCAGCGTGACGACTTAACCGTGCGCTACCGCAAAGGGAAGAAAAGCACCGTGGCTGACGCACTCTCGCGAGCGCCTGTCCAGAGCGAGGAAGGTCACGCGACCGACTGCCCGATAGAGAGAGAGTGAGGGACAGAACCGAGCTGTAGCCCATGTAAGGGAAGCGAGAGCGTGAACCACGTGTACTGCGCGAGTTCCGTGGGGATCGTGTTCAGCAGAAAGGACTTGCTCGAAGCTCTGCAGAGGAATTCCATTTGTCGAAGGTTGTTCGACGGGCTCCGGGAGCCGGGCGGCCGGTAAAGCCGCGCACACAGAGACAGCTGGCTTTGTTGTCAGTGCGGAGCGTTTGGAAACAGCTGGTAGGGCCGTGAGCGCGCTGGATAATTATCTGCTGGATTCTGGCGGCGTCCTGCTGAGGTATATCCCCTACGAGAACTACAAAGTGAGGTTTTGAAGGTGGCGATAGCGCGAGTGTTGAGAGCGGCACTCTTCCGCTACTTTCATAACTCGGGCATCGGTGGGCATGCAAGAGGTCCCAAGACTTAAACTAATTTGTGTCACATTGCTATCTGGCCTGGCATAAAATGGGACGTAATACGTTCATGCCATATGTGCCAAAGCGTGAAACCCCGAGGGGGACGACCGCCCAGCCTCATGCAGCCCATTAACAGCCACACTCCCTAGCACAGCCCAGTGTGTGACATCATGGGGCCGTATCCCATGACAATCAGTAGGAACCATTTCTTGCTGGTGGTCACAGATCACTTTACTAAGTGGGTCTGACTCTCCCCCCTTGGAAAGCGTACGGCAGGAGTGATGATGGTGAACCTGATGGACGTATTCAGCAGGTTCGGTTTCCCAGAGCAGATGATACCGGACAAGGCGTCCTACCGCTGCGCTGGGCATTAAGAACAAGAAAACGACCACCTGTCAAGCTCAGTAAAACCCGATGGAACGAGTCAACCGCAACATCAAGCACAAGCTTGTCGCATACTCTGAGAGGCACAGAGATTGGCACTCCTATTTGCCGGAGATCGCGTTTGCTGTGTGTTCAACCTTTAACCGCTCGACTGGGTATGTGCTATATTCTCTCAAATGTGCAGAGAGCTGCTAAATCCGAAGGACTGGGTTCTAACGGACAGAAGGAAGACGCCAGTCGCTTCGTCAGCATGAGCTGAATACGCGACGCAGCTGCGCGCTTAGATGACGGAGGCCTTACGCAAGGCTCGTCGCTACCTGAGCACTGCTAGGGCGCAGCGGAAACCGCAGTGCGACTGCTCAGAACGTCATGTTTACTACGGAGTGTGCGATCTGCTGCTTTGGGGCCAACACGTTCTCAGCGACGCTAGCATACTGTTCGCTGCCTCGTTCGCGCCGAAATGGATCGGGCCGCTCCACGTGAGGGAACGGCTTTCCTCGCTCGTTTACAGGCTCGAGTACTTGCAGTCGAAACCGACAGGCGGACCGGTGCACGTGTGCGACCTGAAACGTTACGTGGACAGAGATGAGTGGGTTGGAGACACAGCCCAACCCACGCCGCAGTCGGAAAACAAGCGTTGCGATCAGCCGGCGAACCCTGCGTCCCGCTTTAACTTGCGCCTTAGGCTGAAGTAAAAGCTGCTTGCGCAGTCTAGAGCGAGGACGCAGGCCGGCACGCAGTCTCGTTAAATTCATGAACGTACAGGCCGCTCACGCCGGTCAATATCGCGTAAGACTGACCTGTGTATAACCTAATTTATTTTTATTTATTTATTTCATACTGGAGTTCATCTTACAGATCCAAGCAGAACAAGATAACACAGATACACGGGTAACAAGCAAAATAAAAAGAACAACTAAAAATAAAAGGCATGCAGGATGACTATGCGCTTACATTTTATCATGTCAGAGAATTCCACTCACTGATGGTACGCGGGAAAAAGGAAAATTTAAAAGTGTCAGTTCTAGCAAAGTACGGGGTAAGTGAACCGGGATGATGGTGACGTGTGATGCGTGTAGCTAAAAACGATAAATAGGGTGCAGGATCAAGAGCCAGTTTGTTATTTATGAGCAAGGAAAGAAATTCTCGTCAAATATTTGTTGTTCTTACCTGAAGGATTTGGATACTATTAGGTTTCATTAGCTCAGACGGAGAATCAAAGGGTGAAAATTTAGAATAAATAAATCTTATGGCTTTTATTTGGATTCTTTGAAATTTCTTAATATTGGTATTAGTATAAGGATCCCACACCACGCATGCATATTCGAGCTTAGGCCTGATTAGTGAGTTAAACGCGAGAAGTTTAACCTGAGGGGGAGCTTTGGAAAGTTTATTTCTTAAAAAATAGAGTTCGCGAAAGGCGGACGAACAGATATTTTCCATATGTGAATTCCAGGACAGATTGTTAGTTCATGTTACACCCAGGTATTTAAAACTGGAAACTTCCTGTAGTGATGTTTGTCCGGGATGATACCTGCGCTCAAAAATATGTTTTTTACGTGTCACGCGAAGGAAGTTTGTTTTTTCTTTGTTTAAAGCCATGTCCCATTTCTGGCACCATGTAAGGATGTTAGAGAAGTGTTCAGGTCAATCTGGTGATTTGAACATGTAATATCTCTGTACAGCAAGCAATCATCTGCAAACAATCGAATCTCAACGCCCGGAACAGTTGTGTCGACGATGTCATTAATATATAGTAAGAACAATAAAGGTCCAAGTATACTCCCTTGAGGCACTCCAGAAGTGACTGAAAGAGCGGCCGATTCCTCTCCATCAATCGAGACATACTGCTTACGGTTAGTTAAATAGTTTGAAATCCAGGTAACTAATATCTCAGGAAGGCCAATAGATGACACCGCTGCAATGACACTCGTGAGGGCTGAACAGTTATGTAGCACGCGCTGCAGGAGTTGGCTACATCCGTGTTGACCTTTTCAGCGCAGATAGAAAAGAAGCAGGGCACATCAGAATGGCATCGTTCACCACTACCAACAACCAGCCACCATCCAGCTTCGGCAACTTGCCGCGCCCAAGGCCCGACGCTAGGCCCCGCCCGCGACCTGCAGTCGCCACCCTGCTGTATCCAGGCCGCCCCTCCTACCTGCCACACCGCATCGGAGCTGCCCGCCTGTCGACTGTACGCCGCCGCCTGGTGAGAGCGCAACCGGCCGCTGTCACAGACCGCCGCATCCGCTTACCTTGAAGCAAGCTGGCCTAACCCCTGGAGACAGCAGAGCTGCGGCCCTACTACCACTGCAGCCCTGGGCCCTCGTAAACTGACCAAGTATGCCAGGGCAGCCTAACCGCGTCCTGAACCATAGTAGCGCCGCAGCCCCTCTCCCTGGAGCCACCTGACCCAGTTCTGCATCCTGCGGTTGCTTAATGGACCTGGCCTTTAAGCAACTGCAGACGGCGCTAAGGAGCTGGTCCACCAGTTTCACCCGAGTGGCGTAGCAGTGTGTGCTCGGAAGACAGTTTTGGGAGCAAGATGCCTTTCCACATCGGCATCTCGTAGGAAGCCTGGCCTTCGGAGCAGCTGATCGGCGCGGACGTGGCGCGGACGTCAACTGATATACCGGCGGGAGCGAAAGAACTCGGAGCTTCAATCCCTGGATGGCGGAGAAGATTAGGTTGCCCTGCTTCTGGGTTCTGGAGGCTTCTTAAGAAGGCGAGGATGTGGTATACACTGGTATCCTTCCTCGTCCCCGCGTCAGAGGCGAACGCGCCGGAGTGGCGAGTCTACGCACGTTTGCCACCAGGAATGTGGAGTGGAGGCACTCAGGCTACTCTCTCCGTTTCCAGCAATGACGTGACGTCCCGACACCGCGCTGGCCATTAGGGCAGGGTTGCATCGCTGATCTTGTGAGTAACTCATTGCTCCTGGTTCGACAATGCCCGAGGGGTTAAAAGAGGAGCTCGCGGCGGAAAATTCTGTCTTGCCGCTGGCCTACTGCTGACCTGGGGCGAGGGATCCCTTCCTGCCCGCCGACCCCCGGACCCAATGCCGGTCGACAACGACGACTAGGTGAGCTATTGAACTTCAATTTGATCGGATAGAACATTCTTCCGCAGAGCGCTTTACCTCGCGTTAGGACAATAAACTATTTCCTAGCGTACTCTGCCGTTGCCTATTTAGTCCGAACCTGCCGTGGCTGCGACTCTGCGCCACGGGTTGGCTAAACGTGTCACATACGCCTTAACGGCCGGCTGGACGCGGAGTAACGCCGTAGCCCGGATGTAGTCTTTTCACGCGGATGTGTCGAGTGCAGCAAAGCAAAGCAAGCAAAAGCAAAAGCACGCAAGCAAAACAAACAAAGCAAATAAAGCAAACAAAGCAAACAAAGCAAGCAAGGCAAGCAAGGCAAGCAAGGCAAGCAAGGCAAGCAAGGCAAGCAAGGCAAGCAAAGGAAGCAAGCCGTTTAAGTATGCTGGATGGAGTAGATAAGCACTGTGCAATGTTCAGAACATAGGCGAACATTGTAGAGTCAGTCACCTGTGCACGGCCGTGATCTTCTAGGGAAAAGTGCTTGTTGTAAACTGGCCGGCACAATCCTGAGCTAACCTTCTCTTCTCATATCCCTGCAAATTCATCCCATTAGGGCAAAGTTATGTGTACTAACATTTTTCGGCTCAAACCATGACAGGAGTGTCCTGAAAGGGCCACTTGTGAAGGGCGTGTTTCACTTTGTGTTAAGAGTCTCTGAAGCGGACATAAGTCAAAAGGCAACCACTGATAGAAGCCATTGGCCTGTGGTGAGAGCAAGGTTGCTGAAGACAATAAAGTTCGGAATTCATCAACCTAAAACGAGAGGCAAAGCACTAGGTAATACCGCACCTCATAGCCACAGGCTGTCTATAAGCTCGCATGGGAATCGATATCTCAAAGCTGTACACACGCCGTAATGGAAGACTGAAGATTAATTCCGACATCAAGTGGTTCCGTAAGGTGCTTTAACCTCGCACAGGAGGCGGGCGTTTTTTCATTTCGCTTGCACCGAAATGCAAGATTCTGGTACTCGACCCCGCGACCGTTGGCTCAGTGCATGGCAGCTATTTCCACTGAGCTACAAATGCGTGTATCTTCTGTAACTATCAAGCTGCTGAAGATCTTTGTGCAGAGTTGAGAGTGCATCGACATATATGCAAGATGTTTATTAAACAACGTCGCAGCCTTGAATCCTCGTGCTATATTGATGTTTTATCAATAAAATGAGATGCCGGTTAATTAAATGCACAGAAGATGGCAGTGTGGGTTACGAGCCTGCCGATTACAGCCTAGAAGAATTGTGCTAGTAGACTGCTCAACGGTTGTGGTATTCATGCAGCGAAGTATGTATACAGGTGGGGGGAGGGGGGGGCATATTGTGAGCTGCAAAGGTGAGTAGTTAAATGGTAAGAACAGCGCTGCGGTTCTTTACATGACAATGTGGGCCATTGGCTTTCCTTCTTCATACTATGTTAGTTGTAACTGTCACTTCCCACCTCATTCAACGCTGCTGGAACCTTCTCTTTCAGTTTGCCTAGGTGGCTTCGGCCTACATCCAGGAATCAGCCAGTATCCCAAACGTCTAGCGCGGTAGCACTTTGACCACCACTCACTGATTTTGCTTCTGTTTCAGTAGCTCCTAGCTGAGCGTACTTGACCTTGAAGCAGCCTAGATGGGCCATATAGGTCGCATAGCCTTTTGGCACTATCAAAACCTTGCCACCGGATTGTGAGGAGAATACCCATCGTGACCAGTAGCTGGTAAATTACTCGGGAAGAGCAATTTGAGCCTCACAAGCCCCTCCGGTGGTAGCTGCTGTCATTGCAGGGCAGCGGCGCTTCACTTGACAACTGTATTAGTGCGCTAGGAGTGGCATGAGGACTCACAACGATCTATGAATGCTAATCAGAGAACGACTAATTCCGGATGCATTGGCGTTAACTCATTGAATCTATCGCGTCATACCCTTAAGGCGGAGCTTATAAATGCCCTCTCCAATTTATTGCGCTAGCAATAAGGCTCTCACGGCACGATTCCTCCAAACTTTGTCTGAAACCTGCTGGACATGGAAAACCGAGCCTACAACGGAAACCTAACTGAAAAGCCAGCGCAACTAACTCGCGTTTGGCGGTATCACACTAGATCGTCCGTCATTTTTAAGCGCTCTATCGAATTCCGCATTACGTCAGTCGTTTACGAATCACAGTGCACGCCAAAACTTCTCGCCAAAACGCTCTAGCTTCTATTGCTTTTGTCACGTATGCAGAGGATGCCACTACGACGTCACGGTTCGCTAAGATTGAAAAAAAAAATCATGCGGGTGGGAGGAGGACGACAAGTAAAGGTGGCACTTTTTGCTAATGTTTCGATGAGGTGTGCGGCCCGTTCTACCGGTCCCATCGCCATCTCTCTGTTATCGGCGCCGGTAGATCGGTAATGCTACTACCGCAGAGCTCTTCCACGAGTACACGATCACACTGTGGCTTCACCCCGTAGGAGGTTCATATGAAAAGAACCAGCTCGAGCGTCACTCATGTCGCCGTCAAGAGCAATGAAAGCTCAAGGAGGAGAGCGACAAAAAGTGTTTTTACTGCATTACACTTATAGTGGTCATTCCTCGAATTTAGTTGTTGTTTGTTTGTTTTGATTTGTTTTAGCCCGGAAGTCAGTTGATGGCAGTTCATTAAGAGAGGACGGCATGAAATAATGACCAATTCAATGACGATATTTCTTTGAACAGCGCGGTACCGACAGCGATCTTTTGAGCCGGGGAGAATGCGCAGGACTATACTCTACTTCATTCTTATGTGATGAAAAGTAGCTTGGAATAGCACTTTTTAGGAAAAGCCTTCCAATTAACGGAACCTTGAGGCTCTAATAAGGTCACTGCAGCAGAATAAATCAAGCATAGCTAATAATTTTCACAGTAGGTGGAAGGATTGAGTTGGCCCTATTTTGCCATTTAGCAATGACTGTTTAGAGCAATTCCTTAGCAAATTAATCTATAACCCATTGACTGCACACTCAATGTGGGAATTGATAACGGTATATATTGCCTAATGTAGTGCAATGCACTTGACACTGCACGAGGCCTTGAGCACACATAAGCCAAACAGGAATTTAAGGCGAATTGAATGTAAAGGTATTATCTAATATGTATTTTTAAAAAAAAGGTCTTAAAGTGTGAATTCAGGACTAGATAACGGGTGCAACAGTGAAGAAACACTTAAAATAATTTCTTCGGGGGATTATTCACGTTCACGTTCGTTACGTTTGAGGCGAAACAATTTATTATTCTATTGCAGTTTCCAAAAGAGAGGCGTGCGAAAAAATAGAAATCCCGATGTAAGATAACCGTGATGTCAGCGCATTGTAATAGAAAGGTTGGAATGCAAGTGTTAGACCAATGTCATATTAATTATAATGGGAGGATTTAATATTGATCTCTGAGGTACTCCGCTTTTGTCAAAGTTTTATCACTCGAGTACGTTCTGATGGAAACAAACTGCTCGATATCGTTTTAAGCTTTTTCAACTGGCTTAGAGAAAGACCGAAAATCGATTCAATGAAGGTGGAAGGCTTACCGATGGCATTGTTTGCATCAAGAAGGAGAGACATACAACACAACCTGGATAGGGTCAATAACGGAATCTATGAAATCTAAAAAATCCCCAAGGAAAGCCTATGTGCCTTTATCTGGTGCAAAGCCATAATGTGTACCTGAAGCTGTTAATACCATTTTAATTCGCTCAAACACAAGGTTTTTTAAAACTAAGGCTCGCGGTCAGCTCATACGGCGTTTTAGTTATTTATTTGAGATTTGAATGATTCACGGTATATTTCATTCTTGCTAGCATTGCGAACTTTTGCTTCCTCACAATTGATCTTTTCTTCGTTCTCCTCATACTGTATAGATGTCTTTAAAATAATCATTGCGGCACACCTCTACAAACTAGGTTTCTAACCAGCTTAGAATTTTGTAGATTAAACTTTTAGGATCGGGTCCGTAACTAAGGTACTGATCACCTTTTACAGTGCTGGAGATGACGTCGTTAGCGTTACATTGCTTGCCCTGCATCAATTTGTCTTTGTGCAGTTCTGCACTCGAGTCAAGCAATATACCTCAGCCTTATAAGGAAGATAGATTTTTGCACAAAGTTGTCAATGATCAAAACATTGCGACCCAAGTTTCCCTTGTGCTCTCATTTGTTGCAGGGAAGGTTTGTATTTGTGCAGTAAAAAAGTAATAATAAGTGTCGCCATTCAGCGAAACGCTGATTTTGATGAAAAGAGACCGACAGTTTTAAGCACTAAAACTACAACATATGTAAAACAAAGCACGAAACTCTTGGATAGTCGCGGCAAACACTCAACTTTATTAAAGCAAGAAGTGCGATTGACATTGAGTGGCTTATCGATACGTTCTTCTGTGCAGTCTGAAGCGGCAAGGACAAAGAAAAAAAGAACGTGTCTGACGCAAGATATCAAGAAAAAATTGGCTGTGGTTTAGCTCTGGTTAACCATAGGTGAATTGCGAAAGCAATTGAGCACGTTGTCTCTTCCTCGCTTCGTTCTTTCGTTGTTGCCTCCCTTTCGCGCTCTTCATAACGACTAGAATCAACTGAGGCGAAGCGCATATATATATATATTTAGAAGGTGTCGCCTCGAGGGGTGTGTGTATATATATATATATATATATATATATATATATATATATATATATATACACACACCCCTCGAGGCGACACCTCCTCTCCCTCTACCCAAGCGGAGCACATCTGGTGCAGCGAGCGGCGACGGCAGCGGCGCCGACGGCGGCGCCATCTGTTACAGCGCGGCTGCGCCGTTGCTAGGCAACGGCGGCTGAAGGTAGTTCGTGGTCCACGGCATACGGCTGACGAGCGACCACGCGACGAGCCGAGCTGGCTGACGTAGTGTTGCTTTCGCAGCAAAATCAGCCAGGAAAATCTATGAAGCTTTCATCATCCACGCGAGGGAAGCAATTACGTGAGCACGCCTTCGATCATTCTCTTGAAGAAGAAACTGCTTACCTGAACTGTTGTGTTCTTGTGTACAAAATTGTGCGCAATATTTTTTTTTGTTTTCCACGCTCCTTGGTCACATGTATCTTTAATATTTTTCTTTCTAGTCGCTCTATATGGCACAAGCAGAAATTTCGTTTTCAGGTAGTAGTTGTGAGGACGTGCGTTGTCACTCTGTTTGCTTTCCTTTTCCTATTCCTAATGAACCAACTGTCAGTATTGTCAGCGGTATGGCGCGTCAGAATACAGCAAAGACGTGCTTACTACAGGCTGGTTAATTCATATTTAGTAACAGAGTATCTAGCTATTACGGTTAGTCTCCTTATTTATTCACAGGCGTGCCTTCCACCGAAAGTAATTCCCATATCAGTTTTCAAAATTTCAAAAACGCAGCTACCCTCGGTGCTGTGGTCCAAGATATTTTGGCTATTCCGACGAATTACGTGCTCTAGAGGGGTTGCATTGTCTGCAGGCTTCTCGAATACACATGTATTTTAGCGCGATGTAGTCAAAATTAGTTGGGCCACCGCGCCGGGGGTAAATAAGTTTTCAAAATTCTAAAAATTGATATGTAAATTGGCCAGACGTGGCCAGACGTGGGTTTGTCGTGGGAGGCGAAAAGAATTTCAGCTCGGAGCTGGGCTGGAATGAGAACGTAAGGTCTATCGTTGCCTCTCGAATTCTTTTTGTACAAGGACGTCGAGAGATGTGGCGAGGTGTAGCCGTATCGCTACCATCAAGGGTTTCAATGAGAGGGCGAAGGTCCGCGTCTGCCCTCTGTCGTGTGAGTAGGTCGGAGGCGATGAGGGTACCAAGGAAGCCGCGGTCGTCACCGTGTGCTGCGTCGCCGGGAGCAACTGGTGCACGCGACAGCGTGTCGGCGTCTTCGTGCTTGCGGACAGACTTGTAGACAATAGTGATGTCAAATTAATGGATCCGTAAGCTCCAGCGTACCAGGCGTCGAGATAGGCCTTGGAAATTTGCCAGCCAGCATAGGCAGCGGTGATCGGTTATGACTTTGAATAGGCGGCCGTATAGGTAAGGGCGATATTTCATGGTGGCCCAAACAACCGCAAGGCATTCTTCTTCAGACGTAAATTGCGCTTGGCGTGGGATAGAGTGCGGCTAGCACAGGCGATAACCCTCCCGAGGCCCTCTTGGCGTTGAACAAGGACAGCGCCAAGACCGATGTTACTGGCATCGGTGTGGACCTCGGTATCGGCATCTTCGTCGAAGTGCGCAAGAATGGGAGATGTTTGAAGGCGCAGGCGGAGCGTAGAGAAAGCGCTCTGTTGCTCAGAAGAGTGGCCAGTTTATCACTCATAGTTGGACAGTCAGCCCCGGTGTCCACTAACGCACTGACTCTGGCCGTGAAGAAGAGCAGGTATGTCCAAAGAAATGTGGCTGTCTAGGTCTGATGATGGTGCTGTCTGTTCATAGTCGGAGAGTAGCGGCGGTGACGGGAGTTCTTCAGCGCAACAACACCCAGCGACCTCGCCCCTAATGGTCGCTGGTCTCAGTTTTCCCTGCGAAGGCTGGTCGAGCGACCCTGTGCCGCTCGCGAGGAGCTGTAGGGGGTCGGGGAAGAGCGCCTCGGAGAACACGAGCGCGATTAATGCGGCGCACGAGATGAAATTCGCTGTTCCGCAAGGAAGTCTTCAATGACAGGGGGCTGGTGGCCAAACAGGGGTCTGGGCGAATCGGCTCGAAAGCCCCGCGGACCGAGGTGTCGATAAGAGTAATGGCAGTATAGATGGCCTGGTTCTCCACAGTGAAAGCAGAGTGGCCAGTTATCAGGTGCGCGCCAGACATTGACCTTCCGCAAGAGCGCTCGGCGATCGTCGAAATACTGCACTGGTGCCAATGAGGACAGCAGTACAGAAGGCGTTGCTACAAACGGTGGCGGCGAAGCGGCAGCCGGGCGCCTCGCAACTTCAGCATAGGTGGGGCGGTGGTAGTCTCCAGGCCTGTTGCACCTCCTCGCGAACAAGAGTGGAAATCGAACCCAGAGCAGTGTACGAAGGGCTAAAAAATTTGCGGACCTCTTCAAGCCTGATGGTGCGAATCAGATCGCGGAAATCGCCAGGGTGGCTCCCGAAGGTTGCAAACGATTCGTTGACTGCAGCAGCAGGCGTGGGCCGGTTTTAAGTCGCAGAACGTTGTCCAAGCACCTTTTCCATCGTTGTGGCCTCGGTAAGAAATGGAGGGACGGTTTAAGGGGGGCTGCGCATGAGGCTTGCGAACAGCTGTTCTTTGACGCCACGCATCAAATGCCGCAGTTTCTTTTCTTCGGGCATGGCCGGGTCAGCTCTTCTGAAGAGCCGCGTCATGTCCTCGACGTACAACTGAACGCTTTCGTTGGGAGCTGGATGCGGGATTGTAGTGCACGTTCAGCTTGTTCGAGACGATCCACGCTAGTTTAGGCCTCCAGCACCCGACTCTCGCCAGGAGGTTAAAACGTCTTCTCGGTTTTCAAACCAGGTGCGAGCACCATCCTCGAGGCTGAAGTAAACACTGCGGAGTTTGGCTGCGTCGTCCCAATGGTAAAACGGATCAACGCGTTCAAAGTAAAGGAGGCAGTCCTCATATCCTCAAAAAGTTCCCCACGGAATGCCTTCGGAATCCGTAGAGTCTGCAAGATGCAGTGGGCTGGTGTGGGAGCGGCGATGTACACAGGAAGAGGAGCGGCTGTCGCCATGGCGCCGCTCTTTAATGGACCAAGATCCGGAGGCAGTCCCTGGATCCTCCGACTGAAGCGATGTACCGGGGTGTCAAGACGGTACAGGGTTAGCGTGACGGCTACCTGGAGGAGTTTCTTGCATGGGCTAACGGGTACCCAGTACACTCCACAAGATTGCAACGTACTTGTTAACGAAGAGTGCTTTAAAACCAGGCAGGAAGACAGACAAGGCCAGGCAAGCTGAGGCAGCAATGGCGACCGATCCCTGACAGCGTGATCAGCTATGCGCCACCTGGCAATACTAGGTGGCAATATGAGAGAACTCATGCTGATTGCAGCAAGGAAGAACGAAAAATATACAATTATGACTGTGGCGCATTAATTGCCTACTCAGGAAATGATGTGCCCAACGGTTACATGGGGAGGATTTCAATGCCCCTGCCATGTACGGGCCTCATGCAAGAGCTGACTCTTTTAATAAAATCGAAGGCCATAAAAACATTACAATTATCACGCTCTAATCCTGGCTTCTCTTTACCAAAAGAAATGGGGCTGACAAAGTAGTGTGATGCCCAGTAGAGCCTGGCGATAAGACTGCTGGATGCAGAGAAACTTTCCTTCACTTTACTGTCTCATCAGAGCGCAGAGTGCCCAAAGTGTGAGTTTGCTAAAACTACATTTGCTTTAACCCAGGGAAAAAAATAGCGAAACGACTCTCAGTACTATGCGATAAGCCACCTGTAAATGCCGTTGGTAAGTGATGTATCTAACCCCTGAGCACCTTCCGACCCCTTGTTGAGAGTTTCTGGCTAAAAACCAGCCCTTTCTGCTCTTTCCGGATAATGAATCGCGTCCTTAGAAGAACTCATGACTCCCATATGCTGACGATAGGACTGCTTGCGACGTTTGACCAAAAGTTTGAACGCGCTGCAGTGAGCAAGGCTGAGTGTCGGGGAGGAGACGTTCCAGCTTGGGAAAGCTGAAAAAAATGGGATAAATATCACTGAGAGAGGACCAAATATTTCCTTGCACGCAAGAAACAAAATATAATAGAATCCTTGCCACTGGCCATAATGATGCGGAAAAATTCACTTCTAACCTGCAGTCTTGAATGCCACCATTGATGTTAACATACGTTTATTTGCCGAAAACCTGCAAGCTAGGTAATCGACTTAGCTTTTGGCGCAAAGTTTTGTGTTGACAAGTGATTTGTGGCACGCAGAAATCAGCCTAACTTTATACGTAAGTCATTTGTAAGATGTTTTTTAGCTTACTGTCGTTTAATACACCAATCAGCTTTAGTGAGACTCTGCTCAGCGACCTTCTATGTACACATAGCTGGAAAATTAGTCGCTGCAGGCATATTTGCCCTCATCCTGACGTGCGGTTATTTAACGGGTAGACTAAAGGTATTTCAGGTGGAAGACTCGCTTATGTCTCAAAATTAGTCATGAGAGGCGATCAATAGGGATCGGTTCTCGGACCCCTACTTTTCTAATCTGTATTAAAGGGTAGAGAAACAAGTTTTTAGATGCCCGCTTCTATGCCCTGAAAGAGGCCTAAGGGCCTAGTAATCATGATGAGGAGATGAAGACACCACTGCGCAGCGTGATTAATTAATTACAAAGCATTTCATATTGGCAGTTTCGGTCTCGATCGGTACCGGCGCTTAAATGCACCTTGACATCACGGCGACCTGCCAGCCTGGGCTAACGCACTACTGATGACGTCAGCGTAGCTGACAAGCACTGGTTGTTCCTTTGAACAGCCACTGGGTTCGATGACGTCAGAATAATTTGGAAAAACGTGCCTTCACACTTCTTGATGCGGGTGGACATGCCGAGCTGCTCCTCGAACCACATTCAAAAACATTAAGTTAGGTTTGACTCAACGCCTGCAACCGAAATTGGCTAGAAGGAATCTCCTTATGCCCATCAAACAAATGAAATCCTTTGTTTGCGTTCGAAATTAGGTGTGTACCTCTTTCACGGTCTACCTAAGTGCATTAAAATGTTTAATGTTACGTTGTGCGCTGGTGACACTACATTATCTCTAGAGATAAACACCTAAAATTTTGCAAAAAAAATTACTGCAAGATTTGAAAAATTTAGCCACTTGGACGCCGTCAATATTTTTTGTGAATTATTCCTCAGAAAACTACGTTGGTCACTTTTCACTCCTGCCAACAAGAAAATGAAACGCCACCCAAACTTAACTTGCAGCCCTATCATTTACACCTCGCTTATTCAGCCCAGTTTCTTTCCGTTATACCTAACCAGGCCAGCATTTAAAGATTAAAATGCCCACTAAAACTAAATCACTAGTACAAAAATTGCGTTTATGGCATGCGATTTATAGGAGAGCGTCATTTACTCCTGCTTGATGGAATTCACTCCCTTTATTTTCCATGCTTCATCACATACTATACTGCTACTGCTATACTGCTGCTGCTATACTATACTGCTGTGTGTTAGCTAAGCGCAACACTTTTAACACTCGCCTTTCATTTGAAAGAATTTGTTTTCTGATGATGTGCTTGTACAACGGTGTGTGTCATCTAGTGTGCGCCCTTTCGCTTGTTTACGTCGTGTGCGCGCATCGTAGTGTGAATCTTTTGCCCCTATCCTTGAATAAATAATGAGTGTATAGTCAAGCCTCTGCCTTGTTCTGTCATCCTGTGTGGCGCCTTTTGGGCGGTTAAATTGTAAGATGAATCAGTCCCAGCTCGCCTAGTCGTTAGCCTTGCTGACATTCATCTTTCATGTCTCCGGCACCAAAAGAATCAGGTACCTCTCCCCGTTCCTTTCAGGAACTATACATCCCGCATTTCCGATGTCCTCAGAAGCTAATTATATTTTACAATAACATTACATTTCTTTAATAACTCGTCTTAATTTTAGTGCGCAAGTATTGACCTGCAGTATTGACCTGCTAAACTGAAAAATTCTGATGCGTGGTCAAGCACACTCTCACGAAGAGGAGACTCACGCTAAAAACGTACTCACGTAAACAGTGGTTGGTGTCCTCGAACACCGCGAACTCTCCGTGACTTACTACGGCCGGTTTGTTGCAACTTCACACCAAGACTCAGTGCTGATTGTAGACCCACTGAGAGCGTGGCTTCTCCGTCTATGAACCGAAAGGCTCCTGCTTCGCTCAGTCGCAGTAAGAGTGGAGGCCTCGTAACGTAAGAATACACGACACTAAGATTACTTTTGCTTGCAAACTGTGCTTCAATGCACGCCGCTGCTTACACAAATACTATTTCCTGCACGAGTGGAAACTAACAAAGATGTTCTAATTTCTTTGGGCCGCTATTGCTCATGAGTATGTTTCACGACATTCAGCGTGAAAGCATAAAAAAATCCGGAGAATAAACTCAGTCATATGTGTGCGTTGGCCTTTTACTGATGAAACTGTCATCATAGCAGAGATAAAAGATGTACCAAGTTATAGGATGCATAGACTCCGGGATCAAAAAGTTGTAAATCAGCCCTTTCAACGGGCAAGCGCAAGCAAACCTCACACTGCTCGCAGCGTGCACAGGTCCTTGAGCAACGTTCGAGAAGTCCTTAAACCAGTGGACGTAAGATGATGCTCTAAAGGACCATTATAGAGTCAGTGTTCTACCGTTTACACCACTATTTCTTGTAAATCATGTGTACACCTCAGATGGCAATATTCAGCCCTCTTGCGCTACCTGTATCGTGTCATTTCATGAAAACGTTGCCTTCCTCTGGGCGACTCGAAGCCGAGATCAAAAGCCGTCTTCTCTGCAAGGGTCGGGCTTCTCTAAAACATGCAACAGAACTAGCCTGGAAAGCGTTTTGTGTTTAGTTAAGATTTCTTAGCCGCGATGTTTTAACGTCGATAAATCTCAGTGCATATTGGAATGTGTCATAATTACAAGTATTACTATTATAATTTGCATTGGCGGATAGCTATTTGTAACCGTGGGCCTTATTCAACTACGTAGGATGACGCCGCGTTGCGACTCTGTAGCTTTGGTAGCACTGCATGCCAAGAAAGGCTGTTGCCAAGTATAGATGATGGCTTTCGGTTTATTTCAGTGGCCGGCGGCCATTACCCCACTGGCGATGGCCATTTTGCGTTCTCGAGGCCGTTGAACTGTGCAGTGACCTCTCCATCAACGTTAAAATGTGGTCCGTCATGGCTGGCGCTTGTGTTACAACCACCAGCGAGCCTGAAGCAGCCCTCTGCGTAGGCGGTTGTCGTCTGCATGCATAGGAACCACAAGGTCTGTTCTGCGACTTTGCTTAATTTGAAGCTGTTCTTCTTTGCTGTTTTCTGATGTACAGTTCAAAATTGAGCTTTACAGATTCCTTAGTCCCCGAGAGATAGGTGAAATCGACCTCTGAACAAGTCAAATGCAGCCAGGAGACACAAAGTAAGGTGCTAACTGTCAGCGTTAGGTACCTAATTAACTAAAATATATTACTGAATTTTGTAGCCACTGCGGCTAGCGTGAATGTTTATATTCGAAACGCAACGGCGGTCTCATTTCTGGACTACTTGAATTAGTAGAATTCTTCAAGAGCAATCGTGTTCCGAGATACTCGCCGTCAAAGTTTCCAGTGATTTCACGTAATTATGCATACATCGCAGTGGCGGTAGACTCGAAACTTCTTAGCTTGAAGCACCTGTAGCGCCAGGTGTTTCACTCATTTCGATAGCCAAAAGTGAAAGTTAAACAGCTACCAGTCTCACCGGCCGATATACGCTGTTGACAGTCGGAACGGTGTGTCACAGTCGAAGGTCTTTCGCGCCAATCGTCATTCCCTTGTATATGTAAATACGCGGATCGAGTTTAAAATTCGGAAGCTAATACTCGGAACACATGCGTACTACGAGTGATTCCAAATGGAATTATGTAGGGATAGTAATGCCTTTGAGTCTGCAATATAACGATATCTGCTAATTGCAGGTATTAATAATTTCGCTAATCGATTTTAGTTAAGTGCGTTACGTGGACGATTATCATCTACGTTGTGTCCCCCTGGCCTCATAACGTATGCGAAGAGGTAGATTTCAAGCACTATCAACAGCTAATTTTAAGAAATCCGCAAATCTTAATTTTGAACCACTTGTATAACCTAAGCCTGAGACAGTGAATTGAGAGTGGCGACTTAAATATGGCTTGACCGCATGCAGCCTGTGTGTCCACTCGTTCCTAGTGTGGCCTGGAGCCCACATCACATTCGTGGGAACTGCGATCTCTCGTGGTACACGCGCACTCAGCTTTAATGAAAGTTCATTCTTCACGAGTGGAATGTTCTTACGCACAGCATAGAAACATGTAGATTATGAATAGCAGCTGAAATATGGTAGTCGCAGCGATAAAGCGTGATAGTAGTTCATTGAATAAATTGTGGGCGAGAAACAAACCAGCGTAGACAAATGTTCCCGAAGTGTAAACACACCCATAATATGTACGCATATTAGGGCACGATATGATATAATCACAAGCATTGTTTCATGCTTTCAGATGGTCTAGATATATTTGTGTTTCTGGAAAAAGAGAAACGCCCCCCCCCCCTCCCCCCCCCAGGTGCATCGGAGGTGCCACTGGCGGGCGAACCTGTGACGACTCCTTTTAATATTTCGTCTTTTAGGAAGGCAACCTGATGTAGCCAAATTTTTCAAGAGTGGATGCGAGCCTTTATTGGTCGGTAAAGATCCTTTATTGGTCGGTAAAGACGGTAAAAATTGACGTCTGGCGTTGGTAAGCTCTACTCTGCGGGTCATGCGACAGCGATTCCGAAGACCTGGTTGTTTAGTACAGTCCCCATTGGCACATGTGCGTAGTGAGTCGTGACATGGGAAAAGCCGGCCGCTTCGATGACCTTCACGGATTCTCTGTTGAGGTGGCAGTTGCAGCAGAAAATCGTCCAGAGAGGAGTCATTAAGTCCTGCAGAAGCCTCAGCCATGTGCCTTTAGGATAGGCCACGTGCTCCAGGAAGATCAGACGTCCACACTGAAAGCGCAGTAGAGTACCTCATATCAAGTATATTAAGTATCAAAATTTTATTGTTTTATGGGTGCAACGAGTTAACGACATCCTAGTCGAAATCTCATGGATGAAATGGACATCGATAAAGCTTGAAGCGGGGCTAGTGGGTGTGACTGCATGACAGTCTTACTGTGGTGGTTGAGAAAGCGAGGATATAAGACCAGAATTCCCTAAGCACTATGGTGAAGCGCTACTTGTAGCAGTGGAGGCAGGCTTGACATGTAAAAAAATTCTAATGAGGAAATGAAATTCAGTGAGATATGTAATGCCGAGAAGAGTGTCTGTACCGAGAAAAAGAAAATGCTACAGGGGATGGCATAGAATCAGGTGGGAAAATGGAATAAAGAATTTGATTGCAATAGAGTGTCTGCTATTAATTCAAGAGGAGGCTAAGTGTATATTAATGGCGGGGGTCAAACATGCAGTTTACGTGACAGGGCAGATAATGATACTAACCGTGATAACAGGATACGGTCGAGAACTTCCCCTCACGTCACGGCAAAATGTTCGTGGTCCATTTAGTTACCTGGCTGAAATCAAACGCGACTGGCGCCAACAACTTTTTTGTACTTATAGTAAAGTGTAATAGTTTGGGCTGCGCTTGCACTGAGGGCACGTGGGTGCATTCGTTTTGTGAAATTCTTTATAAGCCAGTCTAGATACCCAACAGGGTAGATGTTTTCCAGGGATTCCTATTTAACGCTGCCCCGCACCAGCTGCGGCCACCTTGTCCCCGCCACCTTGTCCCAATCTCATCTGCCCAACTGACTCTGTACCACACCCTGCTGCTCTTCACGTCTCTTCCAATTAGATGAGCTACCCCGAGAGATCATAGGTTGTCAGCTTTTCGCATTGCATTACGTTGCCGCTGTCCAATTTCTCTTGATTTTAGCTAGGATATTGTGAACGCTGGACAACTCTAATATGCCTTCCTGATGTTCATGCTAACGCCGTATTTTCACTTTCTAGGACACGCTGAGTTCGCGCTCGATTGATGTTTGATCGATTTCATTATCTTCCCGGTTTATGACGGACACGTGATTAGAGGAAGAGCAAACTGATAGACATTTTCCTGTTTGGAGTGTTGCCCACTGTGCGAGACAATGCTGGTTTCTGCACATCGACATTTTCGTGTGTTGGGCTTTGAAATATGTAGATTACCCTGTTTTACGTCTTTATTCCCAGCCTTGGAACCATCCAGATTCCTTACTACCGAGAAAATCAAAAGGAATGTGTGGTAGGCAAGTGATTGGGTTCAGAAGAACTCGTGAACCACTGAAACAAGACCGCTGCAGCCAAGGTGATTGGCTGTGCGTACTGTTGTGATGTCCAGTTTGAGAGCGGTTGATATTAAGAATAAAACATACTTTTTCAGGTCGAGAGTGGAAGAACATGAATGTTGGTCTGCTAAGTGGTCGGTCATGAAGCAGCTGGCGGGGTTAGATAGTAGCCTGGCGGGAACTCGACAAGACGAAATCTTTAATAGTTCCAACTTTTTCTCGTCTGCAGCGTTACTCGAAAGGCTTTACTCTAGCGAAGAAAAATAAGAACGTATTTTGCATTGAAAGGGTACATGCACAACATTAATCGCCTTGTAATGTCTAAAAGTATAATGAAGGTACTTGAAAACGGCTAAAGAAAGTGAAGCGGCCTTTTGGAAAACCTGTTTTCTCCTCCGTCTGAACGCGGCCGACTGTCACCATTATCATGTGTCGGGACAGCGCGGACTGGGCTAGGGTGTTCCTTCTTGCGGGAAGCGAAGGCAGCGACGGGAGTGCCCCTCGACGGCTTCGCCAACTTCCGCGGAGTCGCAAGAGTCTCTTCGGTGCTGGCCAACGTGGTCGGCCAAGTTCGTGGCCGCACGCTCTCGTCGCCGCCCGGGGCAGTCACATGGGAAGATACCGTACCGTGCCACTGGACAGAGCTTCTCGCTAATTATTTCTCGCTTTCTCCCCCTCACTTCTGGTTCGTGGCAGCGAATCCTCCTCCGGCAAGTGCCTGGGTATGGCTTTGTCCTAGCATACGGCGAGCAAGGCAATACCCGGCCGCCATTGTCGGCTCGTACAAACGTTCGCCGCCGATCCCTCCTAAGCCGCGTCGCTGGGCTTTAGCGCCCCTGCCCCAGCGTGTAAGTGAGAAGCCCTTCTTACGTAGACTTTTACTTGTGAGTAATACCTTCTTGCGTGGCCTTCTAATTCCGAGCAATGCCTCTTTGATGTTTTGCAGCTAGCTGGCCCGCTCTGTGTATTATTTGCAAGTTTTAATAAATAGCATATGAGTGACCACGCATTATAATCCCCCCTTTTGTTCGCTCGAGAAGGAATCCCTCCGTGTTTAGCCAGCGGAGACACTGCAGCTGCGTAGTTTGAGTACGTTGCGGAGACTGCCCCCACAATTCCACAATAGATAACTGCAACGCAATAAGGACACATACTTTGATCAGCACTCGCTTGGCTTCTTCAATAACTTTTCTGCCGTTATTGACGGAGCACAGCAAATAGGTGAAGACGACCACGTCGAACTGGCCGCTGGCGAGATCCCTCATGTCTTCTCCGTAGCCGTGTATCCAGCGTTCAAGTTCGACCTGGAAAGCAAAAATCGGCTTAAAGCATACACTCAAACAAGAACTGAATGAGCTAGTGACATCACTTTGACACTGCAACGTCACATTAAAGCCTTAAACGCAGCATTTCTTGTCATTCGTTTGAGTGCAAGTGAAAAATTAAGAAAAGACTTATAACGCAGCAAGTAGAAATGTCTCCAGCATGAGCAGTTGATTAGCTTGTCGTTGCACTCAAGTTATGGATAGCGATGAAGATAGAGCATCTGTGTGGCGAGCCTTGCAATAACATATATACGCATGAAATATATATGTACACTGGCGGTCAGGCGTTTCCACAACAAGACTGTCGAAAAAGTTTAATTTCTTTGCATTCCTGGAGCACTACTTGTTGTTTAATGACGCGCTGTGTTACAATCGCATTCAGCTGTATCTATTCTAAAACAAGTGCGGTAAATCTGCAAACAGTGGGAAGCAGCGTATCAAATAGTTACTGTAAAAATACAACCTACAAAAAATATAACAGTAATCAATAAAAAGAGACCAAAAGGTATATACAATGTGAACTCATTCATTAAAGCTTGGAGCCAGTGCCAACAACGCGTTTGACGGAGAAGAACCAGGCTATACAGCAGGGATAGGTAGTTATTATTTCATCCACGCTGAAGGCGCGTTGGTTTTGTGATTTTTGCGTTGCTTGCTTTTACCGCGATAGCGGTAAATGCCCCGTTAATCAGAAAATCTGGCGTCGGCGTTTTTGGCGAAACATCACGGGAATGTGTCTGGCCGGTGGTCCCCGGAGAGCAATCGAAGAGGCACGTGGGCCACCTGGATCAATTGACCTTGCGGCGTCATCTCAACTTGCCTAGCAGATAGTGAGCGAACTGCCCGCCGTGACGGGTGGCAGTTAAGTTAATGATTGGTCGCTCGGGAGAACAACCTGGGCCGCAGAACGCCCACCACTCGGAGCGCCTGCCATTGCAGGCAAGTAATTAACCCTGTACGCTATCGGGTCTTGCCCTTCAGGCGGAACCTAATTATCCCTCCATTTTTGTGCTGGGCTTTACAAGGCGCTCTTATCATGCCATCAAGTCAGAAGTCGGAGCTGTTGTGTATGTTTTAACATCTCTCGCTTCGTTCCCGTTTTATTACTCTGGAAGAAGGAAAATGAGTCACACGCATTCCTAGCGACGCACAGTTGGGGCTGCGGCTGTAGGTTTTCGATGCACCTCTTTCTATCGAAATTTGTTAGCACTGTACTTTTTAGAAGGGAAGAGAACTGCTCGTGCATAACATTAATTCGGCAATATCTGGAGGTTTCACTTTCACCGATTTCTCCCGGTTGTAATCGTGGTGTCTGAAAAATAGCTGGAGGTTCCATCGCTGCTTGTACCGGTGTTATCTTGCATGCGTCGTTGTTGTAAATGTTATGATGCACCTTCGAAGCAAATTCTTCGCAGTTCGGCGCCAATGGGGCTCAGCTTCTGCGCATCACTCGTATTTGACGAGCTGCGTAGTGCACCCTAGAACAGATCTCTCCCTGGGATTGATTGAAATTTAAATTGCTAAGGCAGTTGCAGTTGCGTCCTTGTGATAGGGATGGAACTATAGTAAACTGAACGTTGAGGATCGGAATCAACTCTATCTGCATAGCGCATGTTAGCAGGATTGGTAGCCCAGAATTAAGGAGCAGGTGCTGCTCAGAAGTTCGGAGAATTAAACCAGCGCAAGTTAACTCTTTGTTGTACTCCTTTCCGCAGCAAGTTTTGGTGAGCACTCTTCCTTGTGTATTTAAGGTAACCAGGGAGGACATATCGCAGTGAAAAAAAAAAGACAAGTGGACCGAACAGGGCGAGTCCTACATCCTTGACACCGAAGTAATTTATCAGCTGACGTTACCCAGAAGGAATGAGGGAACTTGTAGTTCGGGCTAAACATTCAGCTGCTGTGATGGATCTGGTGGTAACCAAGATATCTCTGTGCAAGTTGCCGACAGTGTTAGTGAAGTTCATGGCAGTCGCATTTGCAGGTAAGGATTTCAACAGGATGACACCGAATAGCGGCGCGAAAGAAATTAAATGTGCGATGCAGGATACTCTCTTAGGAAATGGATACTTTTGGGGGCGTAGAAGCCCCTGAAGCCCTGAAAAGTTTTTAAATTTGCCGATAGAAGGTAGTATGATATAGGCTATACTAACCTTACTACTAGGCAATAACGTTGTTCCAATATGAAAGCGCAAATAATTGCCGCCTTTGAAACACAGAATATGTGTTGAGAAGAAATGCGTTGAAAGAATTTGTACTAAATAAATTACAATCTGGCGCAGTTAAGAAAAAGAAGCAAGAAAGCATTCCCGCTGTATTGTTAGAGTTTATTGTACATATGCATGAAAACACTTCTTTTATGGTAACAGCCGAATACTTGCAAAACAGTGGCTGTGCGAACATCAGTAGGTTCTGCGCTTAAAACAGTGACGTTAAAACCGAGCACTGGCAAATGTTAGCTTTACCACGGGCGCAGAACACAATTTTTAGAAGGAATTTCTGTAGCCGTGCTTTTGACTATCTGCTTTGGCAAGAGCTCACAGACATGACCAAGTTGCTTTTCCGGAGCCTTATATTAGGTTATTAGCGAACCATGAATTGCTAGGGGAATACTGACATGGCTAACGTCTGGCCGTCGCCTACAAGAGGGCATGTGTGAGATCAAATCGGACGAGAAAGAACATCCAAAGAAAAATTTGAGTTTTCAGCGGGCCGTGCCCAACATTTACTGTTCCTCCTTCACAGGAATGGTGGCCTATAACTTCGGGCTCTTCTAGAGTTGCTCCTTGAAGGCAGCTCTGAGGTCGATGTTAGGGTAAACGTTCGTGTACTTGATGATTCGTCTGCCGTGCTCGAAATTGCCCCGGCGCCTACCTCCAGCACCCTTTTCCTCAGCTCAGGGTCGCGCGAATCCAACGACTGGAACTGTTTTAGGGCAAGGCATCGTGCCTTGCCAAAGCTGGTTGCCCATATGACGTTTCCAAGAAGAATGAAGGTCGAAATAGAGCTGCCGAGCTCTGACGGAAAGAAGCGGCACGAGCAGCAGAAGCCCTAAAAATGAATCGACAGCATCTACAGAAGTTTCGTCAGGAATCGGTAATTGGAATGCATTGATCACGGCCACGGAGTTGGCGGAGTTCATGTCAGGTTCTCAGTGCAGCTTTTTAAACGCCCGTTACTGAGTTTATCGTTCGAGCTGTAATCATGCAGCAGAGCGTGGGAGGAGTGAAGCCGCAGATGTAATTATGGCGAGAGCGAAGAGAGCGTGAGGCGAAAAGCGAAGGAGGAGAGTATATAGAGAGCGGTCGAATGGCAACTGCAGCGCAAATTGCCGCCCGCAAAGAGGTTCAGCGGCTCAGAGGCGGCGACGCAAGGTTGTAGATTCCTGCCGCTGGGCATGTCGCCAAAGCCGAGGCCAAGCGCAAACGTCGTTCAGCACTGCCTGTTCCGTCTGCAATCGCCTGTGGTTAAGTAATTCAGCAGCTGCGCTCAACTTTTCTATTACTATGTGTCGTACCGTCCAGTGAGTTTTTTTTGACGAATCGCACGCATGCCGCATGCGGCAAGGGTTGGCAGCTGTAGGCGTTGACGAACAAGATTGTATAAATGGAATCGTCTGGCATGGGTCATCGTACTGTGACATCTTGGGGTATCTGTTGTTTCAGCCAGTGTCATCGCTTCGGCGGATGCGGTTGTTGCGACGCGCGCCTCTTCTTTCACTCTTTCCTCTTATCTTTTAACTCTCCTCTATCTGCACTTGGCAGCGGTGATGGCTCGGCTGGAGCCAGTAGGCAGGCCCGTGCACTTTGCTTTTCACCCTTCTCTCAGTCGCAACAACAACGGGTAATCGTACGAAAATACTGTCGGGTATCGTTGATCACGGTCAGGTAGACGGCCTGAAGGCGTACGGGATAATTATTTTTCTGACGGGTAAAGGCTGTGACCACTCAGCAAAAAAGAGAGGAAAGCATTGTGTCGATGTACTGAAACATACGGCGTTGCAGGCAGGACACTTATTTTTCTCGCCCTTTGAATATATGTACAGACACACACTACGCAGTTCTCAATCGAATAACACATGTGGTCCTAGTTAAGCATAATGGAAGCACTACATAAGCAATGTGCATAATTGAGACAGAGATGAATATTGTAGGATCACTTAATTGTGCAGTGGCGGCTAGCTTTTTAGGGCAAAGTGTTTCTAATGGGCACAATCCTAGGCCAAAAGAGGGCCGGCTGCGTTGGGCGCGATCGCTCACTTTCGCTGTTCGCTCTGTAAATGAAAAGACCATGCACTTAAATGACCAAAATGTTTATTCCTGCAATATCAGCAAATTTTGTCCTCACCGCGCAGATCCGGTTTCCGGTGTCATGTCTAAAAAAAGACCCTGTCTTTGCACTGGCGCCTCCACCACTTGTATCTTTTATGCCTCTTTGCGCTGATGTATTAGTATCCCGTCCTCTCATACGTTTTTTAGGCCCCCAGCTGCCTCAACTTCTGTGCTCCACTCGTATTTAACGCGCTGGATAGTGCAATCTGGACCACATCTTTCAGGCGTTTTCAGACGTTTTCATACCACATCTTTCAGACCAGGAGCATAGACGTTTCTATCAAATGCATCTCCATTCTTTTAATATGGATGTTACGTTATCAAACTGTTCAAATATTTCTGTGGGGGCAACCTCTTCTCGCAGGATTGTGGGCCCAGACTGCCGCAGCATATCGGAGGCAAGTTCTTTCTACACCAGCTACCCCTCGATCAACATTTCGTTTATCCTTCGGCTCCTTCTGACTGCAGACACCTCCTATACCACGGCGGAAATGGAAGCTGTAATATTCCATTAATCTGCTCAGTAGTGGTTCCAGCTAACCTGCACAAAGCCCGAACACGAAGACCGTGATTTGGAAGCAAGCCTGTTCGCGCAATGTTCACAGCCCCACTACGACAAAATATTGCATAATTGGAACTAATCTTCGCCACAAAAAAGTAAGGTGGAGATAAGAGGAAGAGAGAAGAGAGAAATGTGAGCGCAAGAAGAAATCTGCTATGAAGACCTTGAGCGAGACCATATGCCACTAGTATTCGCCTCGAAGGGCGGCAAATCGAGAAAAGATAAATGTCAGAGATGGGTACAGGAAAAGGCGACGACAGATCTCCCCGAACTGAATACCTCTACAAGATGTCGGAACAAAAGTGGTATTATGCCACTGCGAAAAGCGCCTTAAAGCGCCAGCAGACGGCTCATTCGCAAGGATCTGCTTTCTCTGGAGACGACGAAACAGAAGGCGAAGCTTGATTGATTCCATAAGGGCGCGGCACATTCTGTCGGGACGCAACCAGCGTCTTCATTATAGAGACGCCCCTTTGGGTGGCCGCTTAGGGCGAATTGTGCTGGTGGATCGATCAGCTTTTCTTGCACCGCGGTTGTGAATGCGTCTTTCACTGGCTAATCCGGTGCAGGTTCGCAGGTTCGCAAGTTTGCTCCGCGGTGGAGCACTCTCTATTGATGCACCGAGCAGAGGAGAATTTAGCCGGTACTCGGACGGAGCGTTGCGGTCACTTCCGCAGTGGGTAGGCTACGTTTCCCCGTTTATAGTGTGGAGACCGCTGGTTAACCCTGGACTTTTTGTACGTTTCTGACGATGTCGTCGGACCCAGGAGTTACGATTCTAGCCGCTATCAACTGGAAAAGCGGCGAAACAGCTCAGGGACAAGTGACTGGGAGAACGGCGAAATGTATGTTCCTTTATTGCTGTTTTAAAGAAATGGATCATCTATTACTTTAGTTTTGGTTTAGTTTATGGGGTTTAGCTTCCCAAAGCTATTCAGGCTATGAGAGATGCCGTAGTGAAGGGCTCCGAAAATTTCGACCTCCTGGTGTTCTTTAACGTGCACTGATATCGCACACTACACGGGGCTCTAGAATTTCGCCTCCATCGAAATTCCACCTTAGCGGCCGGGATCGAACTCGCGTCTTTCTGGTCAGCAGCAGAGCACCATAACCACTGAGCCACCACGGCAGCCTGTATTTCTTTACAAAAGGTACAAAAGTCGCCGGCTACATAGACGACGCAGCGCGCAACTATTCACACGAAGCGGTGCGCTCATATGTGGACGGCATACGCTCACTCGAGGTATTTAGCCCTGGTTGTCTTTGGCCAATTGGTATGGCAAGAAAGTATGGGGACGCTTAGTCACCTTAAGAGTGAAATACCAAAGCATTAGAACCAACGTTGATGCTGCATATGCGTCTCTGCCAGTTCTTCAACCAACCACGCGATGTTCTCACCGTCACCATTTCTTTATTTGCACACACACTATCATCCGCTGAGTGATTTCGCCGAGAGCCTCTTCCAACCTGCTTCTCGAGCCCTTTCCCGGCTGCGCACCCCTCCCCTTATTGCTTCTCAATTTTTACTTCGAGCGCCGTGGTCACGCAATAGTGTGATGCCATCTGCTTCTCGACCACTCAGTGACTTTTATGACTAATGGAGGGTGCGAAATCGCATGATGTGGAGTGCCATGGTGGGCAGGTGGCAATGGAACTGAATTTGATTGAAGTAATTTGATTTACACCCTCCACTGTGGGCTGGTTGCTCACACCCGGTTGGGCAGGTTGTGATGACATCACATGGTCATTTGGTCGCTCTCGAGGAAGCGATTATTGGGAGAGAAGCAGGACGCGAAATCTCAGGATGTGAATGCTAATGGTGTAGCATTAAAGTGCGGTGACTTCAAACGTGAAAGATATGGCTCACTGTGTGGTCATCGCTGGCCACCGTCAAGGGAGAATGTGTGGGCGGATACGAGGCCCAATTTCCGGAACCGGCAGGGCACTGAGACTTTCCGTCCAGCTCCCTGCTAGAGCTTGTCTTCCACTGCTTCATGAGTATTGGATCGCCTTGTGGCAGATTCGATCGCTGTGAGGCTGATTAAGCACCGCGCACAATTTCTACCAGTAGGAATCATAAGTTCTGCGGAGAATATTTCGAAGGATGAAACACGAAAGTTGCAGCTGGCGAAAGTACGCTGTTAAGGGCTTAGAAAAATTTGGTAGAGGCTTAGCTTGGTTAAGCCCGGTAAGTTGCGAAAGCAATAGCCCTGGCTGCGCCTGGTTTGGCTTGTGGTGTGTCTTGGTAGTGCTCTTAGTAAAGCTTATGTTTATGAAAGTTTTGCCAATTTTTTTTACATGGCATTATACTCACCACACGAAAGCCCCCACGTGCTGGGATATTTATGCGTGCCTCGGTCGCCAAAACGAGCGGCTGACGCTAACGGATGATTGTCTAGAAGCTTCCATCTTCTTTCACTCCCAATCCTCCCTTCCTGTACGGTGCAGTTCGGGGGTCCACCGAGATGACAGAGAATTTCCTTTCCTCAAAAAGCGTTGCGTTCAAAGGGCAAGGCATCGCACCGAACGTGTGGTGGCGATCCTCCCTTCCTGTGATTCGGGTGTCCACCGAGATGACAGAGGATTACTGCGCCATGCCTTGCCCTTTGAACACACCGCTTTTTGAGGAAAGAAAGTGGCGCAGTAATTCTCTGTCATCTTGGTGGACACCCATACCGACCGCTAAGCGCGCCGCGCTCGGCAGGAGGGGGTGTTAGGCCGCGCTTGGTAGCTGCGGCCTCGCTACGCGACGGCGCAAGTTGGAGCCCCGCTCTTGCAGCTGTGACGTCAGACTGCTAAGCGCGCCGCGCGTGGCAGGAGCAGGGGTTAGGCCGCGCTTGGTAGCTGCGGTCCCGGAATAGGGACTCCACCCATTGCGGGACTCTTTAAGAGAGCCTCAGCTCTTTTATTAAATAAAGGCTTTTCGTCATCATTCTCGCTACGCGACGGCACGAGTTGGGCCCCTGGTTTTTGCGGCAGATGGCATGACGTCACAGCAGGGGGTCATGCTAAAGGTCATTGGTAGCTACCGGCCTCCCTACGCGATGGGCTGAAAGTGCAACTAGTATTGTGTTCGCAATAATAGCGATGCTGCGGCTGGCGTCAGCATCGGCGAACGATAAGAGAGGCCTTGGTGCTGCTGTGGACGTAACCTGGCAGATTGTTATGATGACGCAGTAAACTGTGAATGCGGATGAGGGTAATTTGCAAGAGCTACGATGAGTTCTTCGCGTTATTAGATGCGTGTCCTTGCTAAGCTACTAACATGGTATGTGAGCCACCTGGTGAAGTCGGCAGCAAAAGCTTTATTAGGGGATACACGTTGTTTATTTATTTATTAGAGATACCATCGGTCCGGTCACGACCAAGGTAGGAGTAGTGTAAAAGGGTAATGCAGACAACAGAAGGGTGAACAATGCAACCAAACAGAGACGCCGTCCAGTCGGTACTAAGTTCAAGCACTTCTATAATGGGTCTGATCTCTTCGGAAAAAACATGCGCAAAAATCTTGACGCATTTAAACGCGAAACAGCATGAGAACATTGTGTTTAACACTGTGCCAAAACCACATTGCACCAGGCACAAGACATTACCGATCAAGAACAGCAGCAGTGAACATACCTACGCCTGATGTGAGCACTACATGTTCTGATAGTTGGCTCCAGTCTTTCGCAATGGATAGGAAGAAAGAATGCTAATCGCACTGCTTAAAAAAATTTCGCTCTTTTACATGTCTACGATGGTTCCTTCAGTAACACGTGAAGTGGTTTCACTTGTGCATTGCTGCTTATTGATGATAGACTACGTGCTTTATGACCTTATAGAAAATAATCAGTCTCTTATGTTTAGTTTGTTGTCCTTATAAGAGCATGGTCGTCGGCCGCTGTGGACCACGATTCTATATTTGACGCCCTTTATTTTTAAACGTTATTGTACTGCACAGAACAAAGGTCGACTAATGAGATTTCAAGATATCGGTTGATGGCTATTCCTGGTACTCCTTGCAGCCACAAATTAACACGGTAGGAAACACAGTACTGCAAATTACCGAAATCAGCGAGAATAGAAAGGTCACTGCCGTTCAAGCTGTTATGCACACCAAATTGTACGCCTCTTGATTCCAACGAAATATAATAGCGGAAGGCATCCGGTAAGAATAAGGAAGCTTTTAGTTCTTAGGAGAAGTTGTCTAAAACTTTTAGGAGCAATCAAAAATACCATGCTGTTCAAAAGTTGTCGGCGCACAGTGTCGAATGTTTCAGTGAAGTTCATCGAGGCCGCACTTGCAGGAAACAATTAAACCGGATCGTCACTGCATGTCAGCGCCGACGAAATGAAATGTATGATGTAGAATAGTCATTTAAAATATGCAAATTTCAATAACGTAAAGGGATCGATCACTGACCAAAACGTGTCATGATATAGCGGAATGGAAAGATCCTGCTCATGTTGCACGAATTGACCGCTGATATTTCAAAGAAACGAGGATCTACAATTTTAATTTGGCATTTAAAATCGCATAAAAAGCCATGGCCGCCGCGATGGCTCTGTTTTTATGGCGCTCGGCTGCTGACCCGAAAATACGCGGGTCCGATCCCGGCCACGGCGGTCGAATTTCGATGGAGGCGAAATTCCAGAGGTTAAGGCGCTCGTCTACCAATCCAGAGTACACGGGTTCGAACGCGACAGCGGAGGACGCGTTTCGATGGAGGCAGAACGCAAAAGGCACCCGTGTGCTGTGCGCTGTCAGTGCAAGTTAAAGATCCCCGGGTGGTCGAAATTATTCAGAAGACCTCCACTACAGCACCTCGTTCTCTCTCTCTTCTTTCATTCCCACCTTTCTCCCTTCCCTTACAGCGCGGCTCATGTGTCCATCGAGATATGTGAGACCGATACTGCGCCATTTCGTTTCCTAAAAATGCCAATTTACCAATTTTTTTTAAATTCCAGAGGTCCGTGCACTATGCTATGTGAGTGCATATTCCCAGGTGATAAAATTTTCCGGAGCCCTTCACTACGGCGTCCGTCATAGCTTGAATCGTTTTGGGACGTTAAACCTCCATAAACCGTACACCATAAAAAACACCATTATAAGTACAGCCCATCACGTGGCCACATCTCGATAAACTATCGCTCATAGTGCACAGTGTTTTTCTGTCAGTAATGTTCGTCATCTTTTGTTATAATTTATGCTCTCGACAGTGCGCCTTTCCGTGAAAATTAATACTCCCTTCGCATCATCGACCATGCGCTTTTACCTTTCGTAACTAGATGGCGCCACATCGTTTGTAACTAAATTGCGCTGCAAGAAGGTACGTATGAGGTTTTCTAGAAAAAGAGTGCCAGAAAAGTTTCAGTACGATATAGACAAAATGTTTAAAAAACGTCTCACTGAATACAAGATAGGTGTATTCTTAGTGCCTTCTTTATTTTGAAGCTGGCGTATTGACCACACGGTCAACAGGCTTTTCAGCGTCTCAGCTTCCTGAGGAGTAACACGAGCTATTATTTATTACCTTAGAAGCACTCGAGAAGTGTTGCATAAATTGCATGTTAGGCGTTATTGAGTATCCTTGCACCATATGAGATTCTCATCCTTTAAAAGGCAAAAATAAATGTAAAAAATTGCAGACATTAGCCACCGGATAAGTCCTCAAGAGACCAGCACAAGAAAGGCAGTTTTCTTTAGCATCGGTGACTGTTAGCTTCCGTCATGTATGCAATAACGAGTTTCCCTTTCCATTCACTTGTTTGATGATTAGGTATACTTTTGCCATATTTCTTTGCGCTCTTTTGTATTTTACGGAATGTTCACGTCTTCGTACCCACCAAGCCTATTGATGCTATTTACTTCCTTTCGCGGATGTACGGTTCGTCAACACGAACCTCCAAATCTGATGCGAGTAAACCCACCGCCCTTGCTTACAGACTAAGAGTGTAACAAATGATCGAAGTAGGCGTTTATTGTGAGGCGGTTACGTTACAAACAAGATTATAGAACAGGAAACAGAATATTAACTTTTCTGAGGAACGCATACTATCATCTGGGGAAGAAATTTCTGTTACCACGTTGACTTTTTCGTCAGTCAGGAACTCCTCGACAGGAGCTGAATGCTACTTCTCTATTAGCTCGTCGCGGACCATGGAAAGGTAAAGGGGAATATTCACTTGGCTAAGACGTGCCCGCCGCCTATACCGGTTCATGTGTGAGACGCAATCGGACGACAAAATAGCGCCCAAACGAAATATTTAGCATTTACATAGGGTTGTGTCCAGCAATAACTATACCTCCGTCATTGAAATGGCAGCCTATACCTTGGGGTTCTTCTTGAGTCGCTCCAAGAAGGCAGCGCCGAAGTCCTTGTTGGGGTCCACGTTCGTGTACTTGATGGGACGCGTCACATACTCGAAGTTGCAGCCATGTCCTGCGCCGATCTCCAGCACCCTGAGCGAGCCCCTTTTCCTGAGCTCGGGGTCGTGTGACTCCAACGAATGGAGCGGTTCCAGGGCGAGACGTCGTCCCTTGGCGAAGCTTTCGGCCCAGACGACGCTCGCCAGGCGAAAGAAGGCGGCGAAGAAGACCTGCCGCACTCTGAGGGACAGGAGAAGCGGCAGCAGCAGCAGAAGCCCGAAGAAATGGAGGAAAACCATCCACAAAAGTGGCGGCACGAATCCGAACATGACTGTTCTTCTGCCCACTTTCACTCTACACTGAGCATGAGCATATGGTTGTCTCTTTTTAAAGAACCGCTCGCATACTCATGCGGCAAGCATAGGCGGCAGGCCGGCCTGCCACTACAGAATATCACGAGACCTTTGACAAGTGATTGCATAAATTGGATCCTGTGGCAGAGGTCTTCGTACGAATATCTTGACACGCGTCGGTGAAGGCGGTGACGCAGGCGGCATCAGGCTGACTGGAAAACTAATTTTTGTATAGGGTAACAGTTGTGGTCACGCACAAAAAGAATGAAACTTTGACGTCAGGTGGGCTATACTGTCACGCCAGGCAGTCTGCGATTGAATAACTTTTACCGTTTTGCTCCAGCAAGCCTCTCCAGCATGCTGCATAAGCACACTGCACTATTGAGAATAGATACGAGTGCAGAAGAATCACGAGTGCATGTCAGTGATCTTTCTATAGCAGAATACCGGGCGTAAAGTAAGGGGCTCAATCCTAGGAAACACCATCTTTTCTCCTTTGAAAATTCGCGCCAAATGAGAAACAATATGTGCGCTTACATTATTTTGCTCAGAACACGACAAAGGTGCCCTGAAGGGGCGCCTGAGATGTGCGTGCTTCACTTTCTGTGCTGGAAATTCCTGAAGCAGATATTAGTCCTGCGGGCGACCACTGCGACAGGCTGTAGTTTTGGAACAGATGCAACTTGGTTAAAGACGATGAAATGTTGGCTTTGAGCAACCTAAGACGATTGCGAAAACAAGTTTTATTTAAACGCTGCAGAAGCATCTTCATTTTGTTGAAACAGCTTTTCCTAAACTTTGCACACAAGAAGGCAAGTCGAACAAAACTATTGTTTTATGCGCCACGTTTTCTGCTCACTATACTCGTACCGAAAGATATTGCAATTAACCATGCATATCGGTGAAACTACCTTGGTCTTTTTAATGAACTAGCATTATTTTTTCTCTCATAAACGCGAGGGCTATAGCGATCCTGTAAAAAAGTGTAAATTGCCAGTGGCCGCACAACGGTGAAACCGCCGCCTTAAGGTATCTGACATCGCACAGCAGGCGGGCGTTTGTACTCCGGAATTCTGACCTACGAACTCTGTCTCACCGGACGACAGCAATTGCCACTGAAGCCGGTATCTCTGGAAAGTTCGAGCAGTTTGTGTTCGTTCTACACTTTCAAGAATCCATCTATGTATTTGTGATCATTTTAAATACCGTATTTACTAGATAATAATGGGCACCACTTTTTCAAGGCCAGCAAAATTGCAGACATCGATTGTAACCCGCACCAGATTTTCATGTCTTGATGAAGAAATGCGCCCCACGAGTCAATTCATTACCGACTGTGATCACTGGCGGGCTCTAGTTCTCAGTTCCGACCCGGGGACACAGATCAAGCTCCTCCAGCTGGCTGAAGACGCCGCCGTTGCTCAAGGGATAGCGGCCGTCGTTTAAGCGAGGGGCGACTCAGGGTCGCTCCTCTACATCCGCTGGAAATAAAGTTTCACCCCCACCTCCGCCAGAAGACAAGTGCACACGACTTTCGTGGCCTACCTGAGAGGAGGCAGGTTTAGAGATTTGGATGAGCTAGCTTCTGAGGCGAAGCGCATTCAGGGAGGCAACCTCTCGGCGCGAGCGTATCGGCCACCACCACCAGCATCGCTGTCACTTTGTTTGGTGACGAGGTGTTAAACCACCTCCGCGACAACGAAATCAGGTTGAGACAGTGCGATACCACTTTTCGCCTCGAGCAGCACAGCGCAATCGAGAGGTGCAGCTGAATAGTGGTTCGCCGGGAAAGAGGCGTGCGGCGACAACGCCTCGTTCATCTTTCCTGTTCATCCGTTCCTGCAATTCTTGGACGAGGAGACTTCCTAGCCACGACAGGCATCGTGATAGACATAATCAGCAGAGGCTACCGAGAGTCCATGACAGGCACCTTGAAGCTTTTCGCGAAAGTGCCTGCGGCACAGCAGTCAATTCAGGCTTCGAACGCGGCGCTAGCGGGTGGAGACCATGAACAATCACCCGCGCCGGCCCGAGGACCACGATGCGAGCGGACAGTCGCCGCTGAATGAGGCCAGAGAGCAGGCTGTCGCAGTACAAAGTTGCTCTGCCGTGCAGGGAAGGGCAGCGCTGCCCTTGCTGTCAGATGTGAACAGCGTGTCGGAGAAGAAGAAGGCGCGTTTGTCCTCTCTATTCTACGAATTCAACGCGACATTCAAGGACCGTCGTGGACTCACTACGCTGGTAAGTCACAGAATAGACACGGGTGACGCACTCCCTTGGAAATGCAATTCGATACCAATTCGCTTTGTTAACAGAACAGCACTAGACAGCGCCGTAGACTAAATTATTGACACTGGCGTTGTCGGGAGGTCTAACAGCGGTAGCCTTAGTTCCAAAGAAAGACGATACGTATCGACTTTGCGTGGACTACCGCCGACTGAATGAAGTTACGAGAAAGGACGCGTGCAGTCAACCATTTCTTCGTTAGTGTCCAACCTAAATGGGGCGAATTACTTCACTATGCTCGATTCTAGCCGCTGGTTCTTTCACGTTGAAATTGATGAGCGTGATAAGGAGAAAACTGCTTTCTCTTGTCACGCAGGTCTTTTTCAATTCAAGAGAATGTCTTTTGCATTGCTAGGAGCACCCGCTACTTATCAGGGCCTAATGGACCTTGTTCTGGGATATGCGAAGTGGCAACATAGGCTCGCATACCTAGACGGCGTCGTGGTGTACTAGAAAAAGTTCGAGGAACACCTACGCCATTTGAGGGACGTCTTCGAGAGGCTGAGGTCCGCGGGGAATCACCTTGAACGCGAAGAAGGCACAGATTACCGTGACCCGAATAACGCTGTTGGGGTTCACGATCGACAAAGGCCGCATTGTGCCGTGCGATGATAAGCTCGAGGCTATGCTTACGTTTCCATCGATGACAGATCTAGCTGGTCTCAGAAGCTTCCTGGGGTTGGCGAACTTATTACGAGTTAATCCCAGATTTCGGAGCGCTGCAGGCGCCTACGACAAGGTCTCTCAAGACAGACGAGGGCTGGAGTTAGAGTCACGAGGAAGACGCTGCACTGCGCATCCTCACCAAGGTGCTCGTGGACGCGGCTGAGTTACAGCTACCCGACCTAAGCAGGGAGGCTGTGATCCACACAGACGCAAGCGACCTGGGCTTAGGTGCAGTGCTGCTTCAGGAGCATGAAGGCGTGTTTCGTCCGGTAGCATTCGCGAGCCGTTCGTTGACGCCGGCAGGAAGGAACTGCTCAGTGACAGAAAAGGAATGTCTCCCGATAGTTCCTGCTCTGCGAATGTTCGACTACTACGTTGACGGGGTGGCACTTGTGATCGCGACGGATCACATGGCGCTCACCTGGCTTAGACGACTCAGCGAGCCGAGCGGCCGCCTAGCGCCTTGGGCCCTGTTGCAGCAGCGTGACGACTTAACCGTGCGCTACCGCAAAGGGAAGAAAAGCACCGTGGCTGACGCACTCTCGCGAGCGCCTGTCCAGAGCGAGGAAGGTCACGCGACCGACTGCCCGATAGAGAGAGAGTGAGGGATAGAACCGAGCTGTAGCCCATGTAAGGGATGCGAGAGCGTGAACCACGTGTACTGCGCGAGTTCCGTGGGGATCGTGTTCAGCAGAAAGGAGCTGGTCCAAGCTCTGCAGAGGAATTCCATTTGTCGAAGGTTGTTCGACGGGCTCCGGGAGCCGGGCGGCCGGTAAGCCGCGCACACAGAGACAGCTGGCTTTGTTGTCAGTTCGGAGCGTTTGGAAACAGCTGGTAGGGCAGTGAGCACGCTGGATAATTATCTGCTGGATTCTGGCGGCGTCCTGCTGAGGTATATCCCCTACGAGAACTACAAAGTGAGGCTTTCAAGGTGGCGATAGCGCGAGTGTTGAGAGCGGCACTGTTCCGCTACTTTCATAACTCGGGCATCGGTGGGCATGCAAGAGGTCCCAAGACTTAAACTAATTTGTGTCACATTGCTATCTGGCCTGGCATAAAATGGGACGTAATACGTTCATGCCATATGTGCCAAAGCGTGAAACCCCGAGGGGGACGACCGCCCAGCCTCATGCAGCCCATTAACAGCCACACTCCCTGGCATAGCCCAGTGTGTGACATCATGGGGCCGTATCCCATGACAATCAGTAGGAACCATTTCTTGCTGGTGGTCACAGATCACTTCACTAAGTGGGTCTGACTCTCCCCCCTTGGAAAGCGTACGGCAGGAGTGATGATGGTGAACCTGATGAACGTATTCAGCAGGTTCGGTTTCCCAGAGCAGATGATACCGGACAAGACGTCCTACCGCTGCGCTGGGCATTAAGCACAAGAAAACGACCACCTATCATGCTCAGTAAAACCCGATGGAACGAGTCAACCGCAACATCAAGCACAAGCTTGTCGCATACTCTGAGAGGTACAGAGATTGGCACTCCTATTTGCCGGAGATCGCGTTTGCTGTGTGTTCAACCTTTAACCGTCCGACTGGGTATGTGTTATATTCTCTCAAATGTGCAGAGAGCTGCTAAATCCGAAGGACCGGGTTCTAACGGACAGAAGGAAGACGCCAGTCGCTTCGTCAGCATGAGCTGAATACGCGACGCAGCTGCGCGCTTAGATGACGGAGGCCTTACGCAAGGCTCGTCGCTACCTGAGCACTGCTAGGGCGCAGCGGAAACCGCAGTGCGACTGCTCAGAACGACATGTTTACTACGGAGTGTGCGATCTGCTGCTTTGGGGCCAACACGTTCTCAGCAACGCTAGCATACTGTTCGCTGCCTCGTTCGCGCCGAAATGGATCGGGCCGCTCCACGTGAGGGAACGGCTTTGCTCGCTCGTTTACAGGCTCGAGTACTTGCAGTCGAAACCGACAGGCGGACCGGTGCACGTGTGCGACCTGAAACGTTACGTGGACAGAGATGAGTGGGTTGGAGACACAGCCCAACCCACGCCGCAGTCGGAAAACAAGCGTTGCGATCAGCCGGCGAACCCTGCGTCCCGCTTTAACTTGCGCCTTAGGCTGAAGTAAAAGCTGCTTGCGCAGTCTAGAGCGAGGACGCAGGCCGGCACGCAGTCTCGTTAAATTCATGAACGTACAGGCCGCTCATGCCGGTAAATATCGCGTAAGACTGACCTGTGTATAACATAATTTATTTTTATTTATTTATTTCATACTGGAGATCATCTTACAGATCCAAGCAGAACAAGATAACACAGATACACGGGTAACAAGCAAAATAAAAAGAAAAACTAAAAATAAAAGGCATGCAGGATGACTATGCGCTTACATTTTATCATGTCAGAAAATTCCACTCACGGATGGTACGCGGGAAAAAGGAAAATTTAAAAGTGTCAGTTCTAGCAAAGTACGGGGTAAGTGAAACGGGATGATGGTGACGTGTGATGCGTGTAGCTAAAAACGATAAATAGGGTGCAGGATCAAGAGCCAGTTTGGTATTTATGAGCAAGGAAAGAAATTCTCGTCAAATATTTGTTGTTCTTACCTGAAGGATTTGGATACTATTAGGTTTCATTAGCTCAGACGGAGAATCAAAGGGTGAAATTTTAGAATAAATAAATCTTATGGCTTTTATTTGGATTCTTTGAATTTTCTTAATATTGGTATTAGTATAAGGATCCCACACCACGCATGCATATTCGAGCTTAGGCCTGATTAGTGAGTTAAACGCGAGAAGTTTAACCTGAGGGGGAGCTTTGGAAAGTTTATTTCTTAAAAAATAGAGTTTGCGAAAGGCGGACGAACAGATATTTTCCATATGTGAATTCCAGGACAGATTGTTAGTTCATGTTACACCCAGGTATTTAAAACTGGAAACTTCCTGTAGTGATGTTTGTCCGAGATGATACCTGCGCTCAAAAATTAGTTTTTTACGTGTCACGCGAAGGAAGCTTGTTTTTTCTTTGTTTAAAGCCATGTCCCATTTCTGGCACCATGTAAGGATGTTAGAGAAGTGTTTAGGTCAATCTGGTGATTTGAACATGTAATATCTCTGTACAGCAAGCAATCATCCGCAAACAATCGAATCTCAACGCCCGGAACAGTTGTGTCGACGATGTCATTAATATATAGTAAGAACAATAAAGGTCCAAGTATACTCCCTTGAGGCAGTCCAGAAGTGACTGAAAGAGCGTCCGATTCCTCTCCATCAATCGAGACATACTGCTTACGGTTAGTTAAATAGTTTGAAATCCAGGTAACTAATATCTCAGGAAGGCCAATAGATGACACCGCCGCAATGACACTCGTGAGGGCTGAACAGTTATGTAGCACGCGCTGCAGGAGTTGGCTACATCCGTGTTGACCTTTTCAGCGCAGATAGAAAAGAAGCAGGTCACATCAGAATGGCATCGTTCACCACTACCAAACAACCAGCCACTATCCAGCTTCGGCAACTTGCCGCGCCCAAGGCCCGACGCTAGGCCCCGCCCGCGACCTGCAGTCGCCACCCTGCTGTATCCAGGCCGCCCCTCCTACCTGCCACACCGCATCGGAGCTGCCCGCCTGTCGACTGTACGCCGCCGCCTGGTGAGAGCGCAACCGGCCGCTGTCACAGACCGCCGCATCCGCTTACCTTGAAGCAAGCTGGCCTAACCCCTGGAGACAGCAGAGCTGCGGCCCTACTACCACTGCAGCCCTGGGCGCTCGTAAACTGACCAAGTATGCAGGGCAGCCTAACCGCGTCCTGAACCATAGTAGCGCCGCAGCCCCTCTCCCTGGAGCCACCTGACCCAGTTCTGCATCCTGCGGTTGCTTAATGGACCTGGCCTTTAAGCAACTGCAGACGGCGCTAAGGAGCTGGTTCATCAGTTTCACCCTAGTGGCGTAGCAGTGTGTGCTCGGAAGACCATTTTGGGAGCAAGATGCCTTTCCACATCGGCATCTCGTAGGAAGCCTGGCCTTCGAAGCAGCTGATCGGCGCGGACGTGGCGCGGACGTCAGCTGATATACCGGAGGGAGCGAAAGAACTCGGAGCTTCAATCCCTGGATGGCGGAGAAGATTACGTTGTCCTGCTTCTGTGTTCTGGAGGCTTCTTAAGAAGGCGAGGATGTGGTATACACTGGTATCCTTCCTCGTCCCCGCGTCAGAGGCGAACGCGCCGGAGTGGCGAGTCTACGCACGTTTGCCACCAGGAATGTGGAGTGGAGGCACTCAGGCTACTCTCTCCGTTTCCAGCAATGACGTGACGTCCCGACACCGCGCTGGCCATTAGGGCAGGGTTGCATCGCTGATCTTGTGAGTAACTCATTGCTCCTGGTTCGACAATGCCCGAGGGGTTAAAAGAGGAGCTCGCGGCGGAAACTTCTGTCTTGCCGCTGGCCTACTGCTGACCTGGGGCGAGGGATCCCTTCCTGCCCGCCGACCCCCGGACCCAATGCCGCTCGACAACGACGACTAGGTGAGCAATTGAACTTCAATTTGATCGGATAGAACATTCTTCCGCAGAGTGCTTTATCTCGCGTTAGGACAATAAACTATTCCCTAGCGTACTCTGCCGTTGCCTATTTAGTCCGAACCTGCCGTGGCTGCGACTCTGCGCCACGGGTTGGGGAAACGTGTCACATACGCCTTAACGGCCGGCTGGACGCGGAGTAACGCCGTAGCCCGGATGTAGTCTTTTCACGCGGATGTGTCGAGTGCAGCAAAGCAAAGCAAAGCAAGCAAAAGCAAAAGCACGCAAGCAAAACAAGCAAGGCAAACAAAGCAAACAAAGCAAACAAAGCAAACAAGGCAAGCAAGGCAAGCAAGGCAAGCAAGGCAAGCAAGGCAAGCAAGCCGTTTAAGTATGCTGGATGGAGTAGATAAGCACTGTGCAATGTTCAGAACATAGGCGAACATTGTAGAGTCACCTGTGCACGGCCGTGATCTTCTAGGGAAAAGTGCTTGTTGTAAATTGGCCGGCACAATCCTGAGCTAACGTTCTCTTCTCATATCCCCTGCAAATTCATCCCATTAGGGCAAAGTTATGTGTACTAACATTTTTCGGCTCAAACCATGACAGGAGTGTCCTGAAAGGGCCACTTGTGAAGGGCGTGTTTCACTTTGTGTTAAGAGTCTCTGAAGCGGACATAAGTCCAATAGGCGACCACTGATAGAAGCCATTGGCCTGGGGTTTGAGCAAGGTTGCTGAAGACAATAAAGGTCGGTATTCATCAACCTAAAACGAGAGGCAAAGCACTAGGTAATACCGCACCTCATAGCCACAGGCTGTCTATAAGCTCGCATGGGAATCGATATCTCAAAGCTGTAGACACGCCGTAATGGAAAACTGAAGATTTATTCCGACATCAAGTGGTTCCGTAAGGTGCTTTAACCTCGCACAGGAGGCGGGCGTTTTTTCATTTCGCTTGCACCGAAATGCAAGATTCTGGTACTCGACCCCGCGACCGTTGGCTCAGTGGATGGCAGCTATTTCCACTGATCTACTAATGCGTGTATCTTCTGTAAATATCAAGCTGCTGAAGATCTTTGTGCAGAGTTGAGAGTGCATCGACATATATGCAAGATGTTTATTAAACAACGTCGCAGCCTTGAATCCTCGTGCTATATTGATGTTTTATCAATAAAATGAGATGGCGGTTAATTAAATGCACAGAAGATGGCAGTGTGGGTTACGAGCCTGCCGATTACAGCCTAGAAGAATTGTGCTAGTAGACTGCTCAACGGTTGTGGTATTCATGCAGCGAAGTATGTAGACAGGTGGGGGGAGGGGGGGCATATTGTGAGCTGCAAAGGTGAGTAGTTAAATGGTAAGAACAGCGCTGCGGTTCTTTACATGACAATGTGGGCCATTGGCTTTCCTTGTTCATACTATGTTAGTTGTAACTGTCATTTCCCACCTCATTCAACGCTGCTGGAACCTTCTCTTTCAGTTTGCCTAGGTGGCTTCGGCCTACATCCAGGAATCAGCCAGTATCCCAAACGTCTAGCGCGATAGCACTTAGACCACCACTCACTGATTTTGCTTCTGTTTCAGTAGCTCCTAGCTGAGCGTACTTGACCTTGAAGCAGCCTAGATGGGCCATATAGGTCGCATAGCCTATTGACACTATCAAAACCTTGCCACCGGATTGTGAGGAGGATACCCATCGTGACCAGTAGCTGGTAAATTACTCGGGAAGAGCAATTTGAGCCTCACAAGCCCCTCCGGTGGTAGCAGCTGTCATTGCAGGGCAGCGGCGCTTCACTTGACAACTGTATTAGTGCGCTAGGAGTGGCATGAGGACTCACAACGATCTGTGAATGCTAATCAGAGAACGACTAATTCCGGATGCATTGGCGTTAACTCATTGAATCTATCGCGTCATACCCTTAAGGCGGAGCTTATAAATGCCCTCTCCAATTTATTGCGCTAGCAATAAGGCTCTCACGGCACGATTCCTCCAAACTTTGTCTGTAACCTGCTGGACATGGAAAACCGAGCCTACAACGGAAACCTAACTGAAAAGCTAGCGCAACTAACTCGCATTTGGCGGTATCACACTAGATCGTCCGTCATTTTTAAGCGCTCTACCGAATTCCGCCTTACGTCAGTCGTTTACGAATCACAGTGCACGCCAAAACTTCTCGCCAAAACGCTCTAAAACTAGCTTCTATTGCTTTTGTCACGTATGCAGAGGATGCCACTACGACGTCGCGGTTCGCTAAGATTGAAAAAAAAAAATCATGCGGGTGGGAGGAGGACGACAAGTAAAGGTGGCACTTTTTGCTAATGTTTCGATGAGGTGTGCGGCCCGTTCTACCGGTCCCATCGCCATCTCTCTGTTATCGGCGCCGGTAGATCGGTAATGCTACTACCGCAGAGCTCTTCCACGAGTACACGATCACACTGTGGCTTCACCCCGTAGGAGGTTCATATGAAAAGAACCAGCTCGAGCGTCACTCATGTCGCCGTCAAGAGCAATGAAAGCTCAAGGAGAAGAGCGACAAAAAAGTGTTTTTACTGCATTAGCACTTATAGTGGTCATTCCTCGAATTTAGTTGTTGTTTGTTTGTTTTGATTTGTTTTAGCCCGGAAGTCAGTGTATGGCAGTTCATTAAGAGAGGACGGCATGAAATAATGACCAATTCAATGACGATATTTCTTTGAACAGCGCGGTACCGACAGCGATCTTTTGAGCCGGGGAGAATGCGCAGGAATATACTCTACTTCATTCTTATGTGATGAAAAGTAGCTTGGAATAGCACTTTTTTAGGAAAGGCTTACAATTAACGGAACCTTGAGGCTCTAATAAGGTCACTGCAGCAGAATAAATCAAGCATAGCTAATAATTTTCACAGTAGGTGGAAGGATAGAGTTGGCCCTATTTTGCCATTTTGCAATGACTGTTTAGAGCAATTCCTTAGCAAATTAAACTATAACCCATTGACTGCACACTCAATGTGGGAATTGATAACGGTATATATTGCCTAATGTAGTGCAATGCACTTGACACTGCACGAGGCCTTGAGCACACATAAGCCAAACAGGAATTTAAGGCGAATTGAATGTAAAGGTATTATCAACGTCCGCCGCTTATGAACGTGGGTGGCGCTGATGAACACTCTCAAGGTAAGGTTACTTGTAAACATAAATACCCCCGAAAGCAGAAGATATGACAGCCGTCGCCGTAGCTCATAGGTAGAGCACCGGACGCGTAATTCGGAGGTCGTGGGTTCGGATCCCACCGGCGGCATGTGGTTGTTTTTTCTTCTGCTTTTCTAAGCAATTTGCTTTCAGCGATAACATATTCAGTAATATTCTAAATTGATTAACACCACAAAATAAATAAATAAATAAATAAAAAATCCCCTCTGCCCCTTGGTTTCTGTGGCTGTTGGCTTCTGTCAAATTTATTAACGAGCCCCTCAATCCCTTTTCCTTGTTTGCTTAATTGCTTAGCGAGGGCCTCGGTTCTGGCGGCCTTGACGCCATAGGACGCATAAGAGGGTTCTCACGCAGCTTCCACCCTCTCCGTTCGATGACGTTCTACGTCATACTCTGCGGTAACTCAGGACGTTCTACGTCCGCCGCTTATGAACGTGGGTGGCGATGATGAACACTCTCAAGGTTAGGTTACTTGTAAACATAAATACCCCCGAAAGCAGAAGATATGACAGCCGTCGCCGTAGCTCAGAGGTAGAGCACCGGACGCGTAATTCGGAGGTCGTGGGTTCGGATCCCACCGGCGGCATGTGGTTGTTTTTTCTTCTGCTTTTCTAATCAATTTGCTTTAAGCGTTAGCATATTCAGTGATATTCTAAATTGATTAACACCACAAAATAAATAAATAAATAAATAAAAATCCCCTGTGCCCCTTGGTTTCTGGGGCTGTTGGCTTCTGTCAAATTTATTAACGAGCCCCTCAATCCCCTTTTCTTGTTTGCTTAATTGCTTAGCGAGGGCCTCGGTTCTGGCAGCCTTGACGCCATAGGAAGCATAAGAGGGTTCTCACGCAGCTTCCACCCTCTCCGTTCGATGACGTTCTACGTCACACTCTGCGGTAACTCAGGACGTTCTACGTCCGCCGCTTATGAACGTGGGTGGCGCTGATGAACACTCTCAAGGTTAGGTTACTTGTAAACATAAATACCCCCGAAAGCAGAAGATATGACAGCTGTCGCCGTAGCTCAGAGGTAGAGCACCGGACGCGTAATTCGGAGGTCGTGGGTTCGGATCCCACCGGCGGCATGTGGTTGTTTTTTCTTCTGCTTTTCTAATCAATTTGCTTTAAGCGATAACATATTCAGTAATATTCTAAATTGATTAACACCACAAAATAAATAAATAAATAAAAAAATCCCCTCTGCCCCTTGGTTTCTGGGGCTGTTGGCTTCTGTCAAATTTATTAACGAGCCCCTCAATCCCCTTTCCTTGTTTGCTTAATTGCTTAGCGAGGGCCTCGGTTCTGGCAGCCTTGACGCCATAGGAAGCATAAGAGGGTTCTCACGCAGCTTCCACCCTCTCCGTTCGATGACGTTCTACGTCACACTCTGCGGTAACTCAGGACGTTCTACGTCCGCCGCTTATGAACGTGGGTGGCGCTGATGAACACTCTCAAGGTTAGGTTACTTGTAAACATAAATACCCCCGAAAGCAGAAGATATGACAGCCGTCGCCGTAGCTCAGAGGTAGAGCACCGGACGTGTAATTCGGAGGTCGTGGGTTCGGATCCCACCGGCGGCATGTGGTTGTTTTTTCTTCTGCTTTTCTAATCAATTTTCTTTAAGCGTTAACATATTCAGTAATATTCTAAATTGATTAACACCACAAAATAAATAAATAAATAAAAAAAATCCCCTGTGCCCCTTGGTTTCTGTGGCTGTTGGCTTCTGTCAAATTTATTAACGAGCCCCTCAATCCCCTTTCCTTGTTTGCTTAATTGCTTAGCGAGGGCCTCGGTTCTGGCAGCCTTGACGCCATAGGAAGCATAAGAGGGTTCTCACGCAGCTTCCACCCTCTCCGTTCGATGACGTTCTACGTCACACTCTGCGGTAACTCAGGACGTTCTGCGTCCGCCGCTTATGAACGTGGGTGGCGCTGATGAACACTCTCAAGGTTAGGTTACTTGTAAAGATAAATACCCCCGAAAGCAGAAGATATGACAGCCCTCGCCGTAGCTCATAGGTAGAGCACCGGACGCGTAATTCGGAGGTCGTGGGTTCGGATCCCACCGGCGGCATGTGGTTGTTTTTCCTTCTGCTTTTCTAATCAATTTGCTTTAAGCGATAACATATTCAGTAATATTCTAAATTGATTAACACCACAAAATAAATAAATAAATAAAAAAAATCCCCTGTGCCCCTTGGTTTCTGTGGCTGTTGGCTTCTGTCAAATTTATTAACGAGCCCCTCAGTCCCCTTTCCTTGTTTGCTTAATTGCTTAGCGAGGGCCTCGGTTCTGGCAGCCTTGACGCCATAGGAAGCATAAGAGGGTTCTCGCGCAGCTTCCACCCTCTCCGTTCGATGACGTTCTACGTCACACTCTGCGGTAACTCAGGACGTTCTACGTCCGCCGCTTATGAACGTGGGTGGCGCTGATGAACACTCTCAAGGTTAGGTTACTTGTAAACATAAATACCCCCGAAAGCAGAAGATATGACAGCCCTCGCCGTAGCTCATAGGTAGAGCACCGGACGCGTAATTCGGAGGTCGTGGGTTCGGATCCCACCGGCGGCATGTGGTTGTTTTTTCTTCTGCTTTTCTAAGCAATTTGCTTTAAGCGATAACATATTCAGTAATATTCTAAATTGATTAACACCACAAAATAAATAAATAAATAAAAAAAAATCCCCTCTTCCCCTTGGTTTCTGTGGCTGTTGGCTTCTGCCAAATTTATTAACGAGCCCCTCAATCCCCTTTCCTTGTTTGCTTAATTGCTTAGCGAGGGCCTCGGTTCTGGCAGCCTTGACGCCATAGGAAGCATAAGAGGGTTCTCACGCAGCTTCCACCCTCTCCGTTCGATGACGTTCTACGTCACACTCTGCGGTAACTCAGGACGTTCTACGTCCGCCGCTTATGAACGTGGGTGGCGCTGATGAACACTCTCAAGGGTAGGTTACTTGTAAAGATAAATACCCTCGAAAGCAGAAGATATGACAGCCCTCGCCGTAGCTCATAGGTAGAGCACCGGACGCGTAATTCGGAGGTCGTGGGTTCGGATCCCACCGGCGGCATGTGGTTGTTTTTCTTCTGCTTTTCTAATCAATTTGCTTTAAGCGATAACATATGCAGTAATATTCTAAATTGATTAACACCACAAAATAAATAAATAAATAAAAAAAATCCCCTGTGCCCCTTGGTTTCTGTGGCTGTTGGCTTCTGTCAAATTTATTAACGAGCCCCTCAGTCCCCTTTCCTTGTTTGCTTAATTGCTTAGCGAGGGCCTCGGTTCTGGCAGCCTTGACGCCATAGGAAGCATAAGAGGGTTCTCACGCAGCTTCCACCCTCTCCGTTCGATGGCGTTCTACATCACACTCTGCGGTAACTCAGGACGTTCTACGTCCGCCGCTTATGAACGTGGGTGGCGCTGATGAACACTCTCAAGATTAGGTTACTTGTAAACATAAATACCCCCGAAAGCAGAAGATATGACAGCCGTCGCCGTAGCTCAGAGGTAGAGCACCGGACGCGTAATTCGGAGGTCGTGGGTTCGGATCCCACCGGCGGCATGTGGTTGTTTTTTCTTCTGCTTTTCTAATCAATTTGCTTTAAGCGATAACATATTCAGTAATATTCTAAATTGATTAACACCACAAAATAAATAAATAAATAAAAAATCCCCTGTGCCCCTTGGTTTCTGGGGCTCTTGGCTTCTGTCAAATTTATTAACGAGCCCCTCAATCCCCTTTCTTTGTTTGCTTAATTGCTTAGCGAGGGCCTCGATTCTGGCAGCCTTGACGCCATAGGAAGCATAAGAGGGTTCTCACGCAGCTTCCACCCTCTCCGTTCGATGACGTTCTACGTCACACTCTGCGGTAACTCAGGACGTTCTACGTCCGCCGCTTATGAACGTGGGTGGCGCTGATGAACACTCTCAAGGTTAGGTTACTTGTAAACATAAATACCCCCGAAAGCAGAAGATATGACAGCCGTCGCCGTAGCTCAGAGGTAGAGCACCGGACGCGTAATTCGGAGGTCGTGGGTTCGGATGCCACCGGCGGCATGTGGTTGTTTTTTCTTCTGCTTTTCTAATCAATTTGCTTTAAGCGTTAACATATTCAGTAATATTCTAAATTGATTAACACCACAAAATAAATAAATAAATAAAAAAAATCCCCTGTGCCCCTTGGTTTCTGTGGCTGTTGGCTTCTGTCAAATTTATTAACGAGCCCCTCAATCCCCTTTCCTTGTTTGCTTAATTGCTTAGCGAGGGCCTCGGTTCTGGCAGCCTTGACGCCATAGGAAGCATAAGAGGGTTCTCACGCAGCTTCCACCCTCTCCGTTCGATGACGTTCTACGTCACACTCTGCGGTAACTCAGGACGTTCTACGTCCGCCGCTTATGAACGTGGGTGGCGCTGATGAACACTCTCAAGGTTAGGTTACTTGTAAACATAAATACCCCCGAAAGCAGAAGATATGAGAGCCGTCGCCGTAGCTCAGAGGTAGAGCACCGGACGCGTAATTCGGAGGTCGTGGGTTCGGATCCCACCCGCGGCATGTGGATGTTTTTCTTCTGCTTTTCTAATCAATTTGCTTTAAGCGATAACATATTCAGTAATATTCTAAATTGATTAACACCACAAAATAAATAAATAAATAAAAAAAAACCCCTGTGCCCCTTGGTTTCTGTGGCTGTTGGCTTCTGTCAAATTTATTAACGAGCCCCTCAATCCCCTTTCCTTGTTTGCGTAATTGCTTAGCGAGGGCCTCGGTTCTGGCAGCCTTGACGCCATAGGAAGCATAAGAGAGTTCTCACGCAGCTTCCACCCTCTCCGTTCGATGACGTTCTACGTCACACTCTGCGGTAACTCAGGACGTTCTACGTCCGCCGCTTATGAACGTTGGTGGGGCTGATGAACACTCTCAAGGTTAGGTTACTTGTAAAGATAAATACCCCCGAAAGCAGAAGATATGACAGCCCTCGCCGTAGCTCATAGGTAGAGCACCGGACGCGTAATTCGGAGGTCGTGGGTTCGGATCCCACCGGCGGCATGTGGTTGTTTTTCTTCTGCTTTTCTAATCAATTTGCTTTAAGCGATAACATATTCAGTAATATTCTAAATTGATTAACACCACAAAATAAATAAATAAATAAATAAAAAAAATCCCCTGTGCCCCTTGGTTTCTGTGGCTGTTGGCTTCTGTCAAATTTATTAACGAGCCCCTCTGTCCCCTTTCCTTGTTTGCTTAATTGCTTAGCGAGGGCCTCGGTTCTGGCAGCCTTGACGCCATAGGAAGCATAAGAGGGTTCTCACGCAGCTTCCACCCTCTCCGTTCGATGGCGTTCTACATCACACTCTGCGGTAACTCAGGACGTTCTACGTCCGCCGCTTATGAACGTGGGTGGCGCTGATGAACACTCTCAAGATTAGGTTACTTGTAAACATAAATACCCCCGAAAGCAGAAGATATGACAGCCGTCGCCGTAGCTGAGAGGTAGAGCACCGGACGCGTAATTCGGAGGTCGTGGGTTCGGATCCCACCGGCGGCATGTGGTTGTTTTTTCTTCTGCTTTTCTAATCAATTTGCTTTAAGCGATAACATATTCAGTAATATTCTAAATTGATTAACACCACAAAATAAATAAATAAATAAAAAATCCCCTGTGCCCCTTGGTTTCTGGGGCTCTTGGCTTCTGTCAAATTTATTAACGAGCCCCTCAATCTCCTTTCTTTGTTTGCTTAATTGCTTAGCGAGGGCCTCGATTCTGGCAGCCTTGACGCCATAGGAAGCATAAGAGGGTTCTCACGCAGCTTCCACCCTCTCCGTTCGATGACGTTCTACGTCACACTCTGCGGTAACTCAGGACGTTCTACGTCCGCCGCTTATGAACGTGGGTGGCGCTGATGAACACTCTCAAGGTTAGGTTACTTGTAAACATAAATACCCCCGAAAGCAGAAGATATGACAGCCGTCGCCGTAGCTCAGAGGTAGAGCACCGGACGCGTAATTCGGAGGTCGTGGGTTCGGATCCCACCGGCGGCATGTGGTTGTTTTTTCTTCTGCTTTTCTAATCAATTTGCTTTAAGCGTTAACATATTCAGTAATATTCTAAATTGATTAACACCACAAAATAAATAAATAAATAAAAAAAATCCCCTGTGCCCCTTGGTTTCTGTGGCTGTTGGCTTCTGTCAAATTTATTAACGAGCCCCTCAATCCCCTTTCCTTGTTTGCTTAATTGCTTAGCGAGGGCCTCGGTTCTGGCAGCCTTGACGCCATAGGAAGCATAAGAGGGTTCTCACGCAGCTTCCACCCTCTCCGTTCGATGACGTTCTACGTCACACTCTGCGGTAACTCAGGACGTTCTACGTCCGCCGCTTATGAACGTGGGTGGCGCTGATGAACACTCTCAAGGTTAGGTTACTTGTAAACATAAATACCCCCGAATGCAGAAGATATGGCAGCCGTCGCCGTAGCTCAGAGGTAGAGCACCGGACGCGTAATTCGGAGGTCGTGGGTTCGGATCCCACCGGCGGCATGTGGTTGTTTTTTCTTCTGCTTTTCTAATCAATTTGCTTTAAGCGATAACATATTCAGTAATATTCTAAATTGATTAACACCACAAAATAAGTAAATAAATAAATAAAAAAAATCCCCTGTGCCCCTTGGTTTCTGTGGCTGTTGGCTTCTGTCAAATTTGTTAACGAGCCCCTCAATCCCCTTTCCTTGTTTGCTTAATTGCTTAGCGAGGGCCTCGGTTCTGGCAGCCTTGACGCCATAGGAAGCATAAGAGGGTTCTCACGCAGCTTCCACCCTCTCCGTTCGATGACGTTCTACGTCACACTCTGCGGTAACTCAGGACGTTCTACGTCCGCCGCTTATGAACGTGGGTGGCGCTGATGAACACTCTCAAGGTTAGGTTACTTGTAAAGATAAATACCCCCGAAAGCAGAAGATATGACAGCCCTCGCCGTAGCTCATAGGTAGAGCACCGGACGCGTAATTCGGAGGTCGTGGGTTCGGATCCCACCGGCGGCATGTGGTTGTTTTTCCTTCTGCTTTTCTAATCAATTTGCTTTAAGCGATAACATATTCAGTAATATTCTAAATTGATTAACACCACAAAATAAATAAATAAATAAAAAAAATCCCCTGTGCCCCTTGGTTTCTGTGGCTGTTGGCTTCTGTCAAATTTATTAACGAGCCCCTCAGTCCCCTTTCCTTGTTTGCTTAATTGCTTAGCGAGGGCCTCGGTTCTGGCAGCCTTGACGCCATAGGAAGCATAAGAGGGTTCTCGCGCAGCTTCCACCCTCTCCGTTCGATGACGTTCTACGTCACACTCTGCGGTAACTCAGGACGTTCTACGTCCGCCGCTTATGAACGTGGGTGGCGCTGATGAACACTCTCAAGGTTAGGTTACTTGTAAACATAAATACCCCCGAAAGCAGAAGATATGACAGCCCTCGCCGTAGCTCATAGGTAGAGCACCGGACGCGTAATTCGGAGGTCGTGGGTTCGGATCCCACCGGCGGCATGTGGTTGTTTTTTCTTCTGCTTTTCTAAGCAATTTGCTTTAAGCGATAACATATTCAGTAATATTCTAAATTGATTAACACCACAAAATAAATAAATAAATAAAAAAAAATCCCCTCTTCCCCTTGGTTTCTGTGGCTGTTGGCTTCTGCCAAATTTATTAACGAGCCCCTCAATCCCCTTTCCTTGTTTGCTTAATTGCTTAGCGAGGGCCTCGGTTCTGGCAGCCTTGACGCCATAGGAAGCATAAGAGGGTTCTCACGCAGCTTCCACCCTCTCCGTTCGATGACGTTCTACGTCACACTCTGCGGTAACTCAGGACGTTCTACGTCCGCCGCTTATGAACGTGGGTGGCGCTGATGAACACTCTCAAGGGTAGGTTACTTGTAAAGATAAATACCCTCGAAAGCAGAAGATATGACAGCCCTCGCCGTAGCTCATAGGTAGAGCACCGGACGCGTAATTCGGAGGTCGTGGGTTCGGATCCCACCGGCGGCATGTGGTTGTTTTTCTTCTGCTTTTCTAATCAATTTGCTTTAAGCGTTAGCATATTCAGTGATATTCTAAATTGATTAACACCACAAAATAAATAAATAAATAAAAAAAATCCCCTGTGCCCCTTGGTTTCTGGGGCTGTTGGCTTCTGTCAAATTTATTAACGAGCCCCTCAATCCCCTTTTCTTGTTTGCTTAATTGCTTAGCGAGGGCCTCGGTTCTGGCAGCCTTGACGCCATAGGAAGCATAAGAGGGTTCTCACGCAGCTTCCACCCTCTCCGTTCGATGACGTTCTACGTCACACTCTGCGGTAACTCAGGACGTTCTACGTCCGCCGCTTATGAACGTGGGTGGCGCTGATGAACACTCTCAAGGTTAGGTTACTTGTAAACATAAATACCCCCGAAAGCAGAAGATATGACAGCCGTCGCCGTAGCTCAGAGGTAGAGCACCGGACGCGTAATTCGGAGGTCGTGGGTTCGGATCCCACCGGCGGCATGTGGTTGTTTTTTCTTCTGCTTTTCTAATCAATTTGCTTTAAGCGTTAGCATATTCAGTGATATTCTAAATTGATTAACACCACAAAATAAATAAATAAATAAAAAAAATCCCCTGTGCCCCTTGGTTTCTGGGGCTGTTGGCTTCTGTCAAATTTATTAACGAGCCCCTCAATCCCCTTTTCTTGTTTGCTTAATTGCTTAGCGAGGGCCTCGGTTCTGGCAGCCTTGACGCCATAGGAAGCATAAGAGGGTTCTCACGCAGCTTCCACCCTCTCCGTTCGATGACGTTCTACGTCACACTCTGCGGTAACTCAGGACGTTCTACGTCCGCCGCTTATGAACGTGGGTGGCGCTGATGAACACTCTCAAGGTTAGGTTACTTGTAAACATAAATACCCCCGAAAGCAGAAGATATGACAGCCGTCGCCGTAGCTCATAGGTAGAGCACCGGACGCGTAATTCGGAGGTCGTGGGTTCGGATCCCACCGGCGGCATGTGGTTGTTTTTTCTTCTGCTTTTCTAAGCAATTTGCTTTAAGCGATAACATATTCAGTAATATTCTAAATTGATTAACACCACAAAATAAATAAATAAATAAAAAAAATCCCCTCTTCCCCTTGGTTTCTGCGGCTGTTGGCTTCTGCCAAATTTATTAACGAGCCCCTCAATCCCCTTTCCTTGTTTGCTTAATTGCTTAGCGAGGGCCTCGGTTCTGGCAGCCTTGACGCCATAGGAAGCATAAGAGGGTTCTCACGCAGCTTCCACCCTCTCCGTTCGATGACGTTCTACGTCACACTCTGCGGTAACTCAGGACGTTCTACGTCCGCCGCTTATGAACGTGGGTGGCGCTGATGTACACTCTCAAGGGTAGGTTACTTGTAAAGATAAATACCCTCGAAAGCAGAAGATATGACAGCCCTCGCCGTAGCTCATAGGTAGAGCACCGGACGCGTAATTCGGAGGTCGTGGGTTCGGATCCCACCGGCGGCATGTGGTTGTTTTTCTTCTGCTTTTCTAATCAATTTGCTTTAAGCGATAACATATGCAGTAATATTCTAAATTGATTAACACCACAAAATAAATAAATAAATAAAAAAAAATCCCCTGTGCCCCTTGGTTTCTGTGGCTGTTGGCTTCTGTCAAATTTATTAACGAGCCCCTCAGTCCCCTTTCCTTGTTTGCTTAATTGCTTAGCGAGGGCCTCGGTTCTGGCAGCCTTGACGCCATAGGAAGCATAAGAGGGTTCTCACGCAGCTTCCACCCTCTCCGTTCGATGGCGTTCTACATCACACTCTGCGGTAACTCAGGACGTTCTACGTCCGCCGCTTATGAACGTGGGTGGCGCTGATGAACACTCTCAAGATTAGGTTACTTGTAAACATAAATACCCCCGAAAGCAGAAGATATGACAGCCGTCGCCGTAGCTCAGAGGTAGAGCACCGGACGCGTAATTCGGAGGTCGTGGGTTCGGATCCCACCGGCGGCATGTGGTTGTTTTTTCTTCTGCTTTTCTAATCAATTTGCTTTAAGCGATAACATATTCAGTAATATTCTAAATTGATTAACACCACAAAATAAATAAATAAATAAAAAATCCCCTGTGCCCCTTGGTTTCTGGGGCTCTTGGCTTCTGTCAAATTTATTAACGAGCCCCTCAATCCCCTTTCTTTGTTTGCTTAATTGCTTAGCGAGGGCCTCGATTCTGGCAGCCTTGACGCCATAGGAAGCATAAGAGGGTTCTCACGCAGCTTCCACCCTCTCCGTTCGATGACGTTCTACGTCACACTCTGCGGTAACTCAGGACGTTCTACGTCCGCCGCTTATGAACGTGGGTGGCGCTGATGAACACTCTCAAGGTTAGGTTACTTGTAAACATAAATACCCCCGAAAGCAGAAGATATGACAGCCGTCGCCGTAGCTCAGAGGTAGAGCACCGGACGCGTAATTCGGAGGTCGTGGGTTCGGATGCCACCGGCGGCATGTGGTTGTTTTTTCTTCTGCTTTTCTAATCAATTTGCTTTAAGCGTTAACATATTCAGTAATATTCTAAATTGATTAACACCACAAAATAAATAAATAAATAAAAAAAATCCCCTGTGCCCCTTGGTTTCTGTGGCTGTTGGCTTCTGTCAAATTTATTAACGAGCCCCTCAATCCCCTTTCCTTGTTTGCTTAATTGCTTAGCGAGGGCCTCGGTTCTGGCAGCCTTGACGCCATAGGAAGCATAAGAGGGTTCTCACGCAGCTTCCACCCTCTCCGTTCGATGACGTTCTACGTCACACTCTGCGGTAACTCAGGACGTTCTACGTCCGCCGCTTATGAACGTGGGTGGCGCTGATGAACACTCTCAAGGTTAGGTTACTTGTAAACATAAATACCCCCGAAAGCAGAAGATATGAGAGCCGTCGCCGTAGCTCAGAGGTAGAGCACCGGACGCGTAATTCGGAGGTCGTGGGTTCGGATCCCACCCGCGGCATGTGGATGTTTTTCTTCTGCTTTTCTAATCAATTTGCTTTAAGCGATAACATATTCAGTAATATTCTAAATTGATTAACACCACAAAATAAATAAATAAATAAAAAAAACCCCCTGTGCCCCTTGGTTTCTGTGGCTGTTGGCTTCTGTCAAATTTATTAACGAGCCCCTCAATCCCCTTTCCTTGTTTGCGTAATTGCTTAGCGAGGGCCTCGGTTCTGGCAGCCTTGACGCCATAGGAAGCATAAGAGAGTTCTCACGCAGCTTCCACCCTCTCCGTTCGATGACGTTCTACGTCACACTCTGCGGTAACTCAGGACGTTCTACGTCCGCCGCTTATGAACGTTGGTGGGGCTGATGAACACTCTCAAGGTTAGGTTACTTGTAAAGATAAATACCCCCGAAAGCAGAAGATATGACAGCCCTCGCCGTAGCTCATAGGTAGAGCACCGGACGCGTAATTCGGAGGTCGTGGGTTCGGATCCCACCGGCGGCATGTGGTTGTTTTTCTTCTGCTTTTCTAATCAATTTGCTTTAAGCGATAACATATTCAGTAATATTCTAAATTGATTAACACCACAAAATAAATAAATAAATAAATAAAAAAAATCCCCTGTGCCCCTTGGTTTCTGTGGCTGTTGGCTTCTGTCAAATTTATTAACGAGCCCCTCTGTCCCCTTTCCTTGTTTGCTTAATTGCTTAGCGAGGGCCTCGGTTCTGGCAGCCTTGACGCCATAGGAAGCATAAGAGGGTTCTCACGCAGCTTCCACCCTCTCCGTTCGATGGCGTTCTACATCACACTCTGCGGTAACTCAGGACGTTCTACGTCCGCCGCTTATGAACGTGGGTGGCGCTGATGAACACTCTCAAGATTAGGTTACTTGTAAACATAAATACCCCCGAAAGCAGAAGATATGACAGCCGTCGCCGTAGCTGAGAGGTAGAGCACCGGACGCGTAATTCGGAGGTCGTGGGTTCGGATCCCACCGGCGGCATGTGGTTGTTTTTTCTTCTGCTTTTCTAATCAATTTGCTTTAAGCGATAACATATTCAGTAATATTCTAAATTGATTAACACCACAAAATAAATAAATAAATAAAAAATCCCCTGTGCCCCTTGGTTTCTGGGGCTCTTGGCTTCTGTCAAATTTATTAACGAGCCCCTCAATCTCCTTTCTTTGTTTGCTTAATTGCTTAGCGAGGGCCTCGATTCTGGCAGCCTTGACGCCATAGGAAGCATAAGAGGGTTCTCACGCAGCTTCCACCCTCTCCGTTCGATGACGTTCTACGTCACACTCTGCGGTAACTCAGGACGTTCTACGTCCGCCGCTTATGAACGTGGGTGGCGCTGATGAACACTCTCAAGGTTAGGTTACTTGTAAACATAAATACCCCCGAAAGCAGAAGATATGACAGCCGTCGCCGTAGCTCAGAGGTAGAGCACCGGACGCGTAATTCGGAGGTCGTGGGTTCGGATCCCACCGGCGGCATGTGGTTGTTTTTTCTTCTGCTTTTCTAATCAATTTGCTTTAAGCGTTAACATATTCAGTAATATTCTAAATTGATTAACACCACAAAATAAGTAAATAAATAAAAAAAATCCCCTGTGCCCCTTGGTTTCTGTGGCTGTTGGCTTCTGTCAAATTTATTAACGAGCCCCTCAATCCCCTTTCCTTGTTTGCTTAATTGCTTAGCGAGGGCCTCGGTTCTGGCAGCCTTGACGCCATAGGAAGCATAAGAGGGTTCTCACGCAGCTTCCACCCTCTCCGTTCGATGACGTTCTACGTCACACTCTGCGGTAACTCAGGACGTTCTACGTCCGCCGCTTATGAACGTGGGTGGCGCTGATGAACACTCTCAAGGTTAGGTTACTTGTAAACATAAATACCCCCGAATGCAGAAGATATGGCAGCCGTCGCCGTAGCTCAGAGGTAGAGCACCGGACGCGTAATTCGGAGGTCGTGGGTTCGGATCCCACCGGCGGCATGTGGTTGTTTTTTCTTCTGCTTTTCTAATCAATTTGCTTTAAGCGATAACATATTCAGTAATATTCTAAATTGATTAACACCACAAAATAAGTAAATAAATAAATAAAAAAAATCCCCTGTGCCCCTTGGTTTCTGTGGCTGTTGGCTTCTGTCAAATTTGTTAACGAGCCCCTCAATCCCCTTTCCTTGTTTGCTTAATTGCTTAGCGAGGGCCTCGGTTCTGGCAGCCTTGACGCCATAGGAAGCATAAGAGGGTTCTCACGCAGCTTCCACCCTCTCCGTTCGATGACGTTCTACGTCACACTCTGCGGTAACTCAGGACGTTCTACGTCCGCCGCTTATGAACGTGGGTGGCGCTGATGAACACTCTCAAGGTTAGGTTACTTGTAAACATAAATACCCCCGAAAGCAGAAGATATGACAGCCCTCGCCGTAGCTCATAGGTAGAACACCGGACGCGTAATTCGGAGGTCGTGGGTTCGGATCCCACCGGCGGCATGTGGTTGTTTTTTCTTCTGCTTTTCTAATCAATTTGCTTTAAGCGTTAACATATTCAGTAATATTCTAAATTGATTAACACCACAAAATAAATAAATAAATAAAAAAAATCCCCTGTGCCCCTTGGTTTCTGTGGCTGTTGGCTTCTGTCAAATTTATTAACTAGCCCCTCAATCCCCTTTCCTTGTTTGCTTAATTGCTTAGCGAGGGCCTCGGTTCTGGCAGCCTTGACGCCATAGGAAGCATAAGAGGGTTCTCACGCAGCTTCCACCCTCTCCGTTCGATGACGTTCTACGTCACACTCTGCGGTAACTCAGGACGTTCTACGTCCGCCGCTTATGAACGTGGGTGGCGCTGATGAACACTCTCAAGGTTAGGTTACTTGTAAACATAAATACCCCCGAAAGCAGAAGATATGAGAGCCGTCGCCGTAGCTCAGAGGTAGAGCACCGGACGCGTAATTCGGAGGTCGTGGGTTCGGATCCCACCCGCGGCATGTGGATGTTTTTCTTCTGCTTTTCTAATCAATTTGCTTTAAGCGATAACATATTCAGTAATATTCTAAATTGATTAACACCACAAAATAAATAAATAAATAAAAAAAATCCCCTGTGCCCCTTGGTTTCTGTGGCTGTTGGCTTCTGTCAAATTTATTAACGAGCCCCTCAATCCCCTTTCCTTGTTTGCGTAATTGCTTAGCGAGGGCCTCGGTTCTGGCAGCCTTGACGCCATAGGAAGCATAAGAGGGTTCTCACGCAGCTTCCACCCTCTCCGTTCGATGACGTTCTACGTCACACTCTGCGGTAACTCAGGACGTTCTACGTCCGCCGCTTATGAACGTGGGTGGCGCTGATGAACACTCTCAAGGTTAGGTTACTTGTAAACATAAATACCCCCGAAAGCAGAAGATATGAGAGCCGTCGCCGTAGCTCAGAGGTAGAGCACCGGACGCGTAATTCGGAGGTCGTGGGTTCGGATCCCACCGGCGGCATGTGGTTGTTTTTCTTCTGCTTTTCTAATCAATTTGCTTTAAGCGATAACATATTCAGTAATATTCTAAATTGATTAACACCACAAAATAAATAAATAAATAAATAAAAAAAATCCCCTGTGCCCCTTGGTTTCTGTGGCTGTTGGCTTCTGTCAAATTTATTAACGAGACCCTCAATCCCCTTTCCTTGTTTGCTTAATTGCTTAGCGAGGGCCTCGGTTCTGGCAGCCTTGACGCCATAGGAAGCATAAGAGGGTTCTCACGCAGCTTCCACCCTCTCCGTTCGATGACGTTCTACGTCACACTCTGCGGTAACTCAGGACGTTCTACGTCCGCCGCTTATGAACGTGGGTGGCGCTGATGAACACTCTCAAGGTTAGGTTACTTGTAAACATAAATACCCCCGAAAGCAGAAGATATGAGAGCCGTCGCCGTAGCTCAGAGGTAGAGCACCGGACGCGTAATTCGGAGGTCGTGGGTTCGGATCCCACCGGCGGCATGTGGTTGTTTTTCTTCTGCTTTTATAATCAATTTGCTTTAAGCGATAACATATTCAGTAATATTCTAAATTGATTAACACCACAAAATAAATAAATAAATAAAAAAATCCCCTGTGCCCCTTGGTTTCTGTGGCTGTTGGCTTCTGTCAAATTTATTAACGAGCCCCTCAATCCCCTTTCCTTGTTTGCTTAATTGCTCAGCGAGGGCCTCGGTTCTGGCAGCCTTGACGCCATAGGAAGCATAAGAGGGTTCTCACGCAGCTTCCACCCTCTCCGTTCGATGACGTTCTACGTCACACTGTGCGGTAACTCAGGACGTTCTACGTCCGCCGCTTATGAACGTGGGTGGCGCTGAATAACACTCTCAAGGTTAGGTTACTTGTAAACATAAATACCCCCGAAAGCAGAAGATATGACAGCCGTCGCCGTAGCTCAGAGGTGGAGCACCGGACGCGTAATTCGGAGGTCGTGGGTTCGGATCCCACCGGCGGCATGTGGTTGTTTTTTCTTCTGCTTTTCTAATCAATTTGCTTTAAGCGATAACATATTCAGTAATATTCTAAATTGATTAACACCACAAAATAAATAAATAAATAAAAAAAATCCCCTGTGCGCCTTGGTTTCTGTGGCTGTTGGCTTCTGTCAAATTTACTAACGAGCCCCTCAATCCCCTTTCCTTGTTTGCTTAATTGCTTAGCGAGGGCCTCGGTTCTGGCAGCCTTGACGCCATAGGAAGCATAAGAGGGTTTTCACGCAGCTTCCACCCTCTCCGTTCGATGACGTTCTACGTCACACTCTGCGGTAACTCAGGACGTTCTACGTCCGCCGCTTATGAACGTGGGTGGCGCTGATGAACACTCTCAAGGTTAGGTTACTTGTAAACATAAATACCCCCGAAAGCAGAAGATATGACAGCCGTCGCCGTAGCTCAGAGGTAGAGCACCGGACGCGTAATTCGGAGGTCGTGGGTTCGGATCCCACCGGCGGCATGTGGTTGTTTTTTCTTCTGCTTTTCTAATCAATTTGCTTTGAGCGTTAACATATTCAGTAATATTATAAATTGATTAACACCACAAAATAAATAAATAAATAAAAAAATCCCCTGTGCCCCTTGGTTTCTGTGGCTGTTGGCTTCTGTCAAATTTATTAACGAGCCCCTCAATCCCCTTTCCTTGTTTGCTTAATTGCTTAGCGAGGGCCTCGGTTCTGGCAGCCTTGACGCCATAGGAAGCATAAGAGGGTTCTCACGCAGCTTCCACCCTCTCCGTTCGATGACGTTCTACGTCACACTCTGCGGTAACTCAGGACGTTCTACGTCCGCCGCTTATGAACGTGGGTGGCGCTGATGAACACTCTCAAGGTTAGGTTACTTGTAAACATAAATACCCCCGAAAGCAGAAGATATGACAGCCGTCGCCGTAGCTCAGAGGTAGAGCACCGGACGCGTAATTCGGAGGTCGTGGGTTCGGATCCCACCGGCGGCATGTGGTTGTTTTTTCTTCTGCTTTTCTAATCAATTTCCTTTAAGCGTTAACATATTCAGTAATATTCTAAATTGATTAACACCACAAAATAAATAAATAAATAAAAAAAATCCCCTGTGGCCCTTGGTTTCTGTGGCTGTTGGCTTCTGTGAAATTTATTAACGAGCCCCTCAATCCCCTTTCCTTGTTTGCTTAATTGCTTAGCGAGGGCCTCGGTTCTGGCAGCCTTGACGCCATAGGAAGCATAAGAGGGTTCTCACGCAGCTTCCACCCTCTCCGTTCGATGACGTTCTACGTCACACTCTGCGGTAACTCAGGACGTTCTACGTCCGCCGCTTATGAACGTGGGTGGCGCTGAATAACACTCTCAAGGTTAGGTTACTTGTAAACATAAATACCCCCGAAAGCAGAAGATATGACAGCCGTCGCCGTAGCTCAGAGGTGGAGCACCGGACGCGTAATTCGGAGGTCGTGGGTTCGGATCCCACCGGCGGCATGTGGTTGTTTTTTCTTCTGCTTTTCTAATCAATTTGCTTTAAGCGATAACATATTCAGTAATATTCTAAATTGATTAACACCACAAAATAAATAAATAAATAAAAAAAATCCCCTGTGCGCCTTGGTTTCTGTGGCTGTTGGCTTCTGTCAAATTTACTAACGAGCCCCTCAATCCCCTTTCCTTGTTTGCTTAATTGCTTAGCGAGGGCCTCGGTTCTGGCAGCCTTGACGCCATAGGAAGCATAAGAGGGTTTTCACGCAGCTTCCACCCTCTCCGTTCGATGACGTTCTACGTCACACTCTGCGGTAACTCAGGACGTTCTACGTCCGCCGCTTATGAACGTGGGTGGCGCTGATGAACACTCTCAAGGTTAGGTTACTTGTAAACATAAATACCCCCGAAAGCAGAAGATATGACAGCCGTCGCCGTAGCTCAGAGGTAGAGCACCGGACGCGTAATTCGGAGGTCGTGGGTTCGGATCCCACCGGCGGCATGTGGTTGTTTTTTCTTCTGCTTTTCTAATCAATTTGCTTTGAGCGTTAACATATTCAGTAATATTATAAATTGATTAACACCACAAAATAAATAAATAAATAAAAAAATCCCCTGTGCCCCTTGGTTTCTGTGGCTGTTGGCTTCTGTCAAATTTATTAACGAGCCCCTCAATCCCCTTTCCTTGTTTGCTTAATTGCTTAGCGAGGGCCTCGGTTCTGGCAGCCTTGACGCCATAGGAAGCATAAGAGGGTTCTCACGCAGCTTCCACCCTCTCCGTTCGATGACGTTCTACGTCACACTCTGCGGTAACTCAGGACGTTCTACGTCCGCCGCTTATGAACGTGGGTGGCGCTGATGAACACTCTCAAGGTTAGGTTACTTGTAAACATAAATACCCCCGAAAGCAGAAGATATGACAGCCGTCGCCGTAGCTCAGAGGTAGAGCACCGGACGCGTAATTCGGAGGTCGTGGGTTCGGATCCCACCGGCGGCATGTGGTTGTTTTTTCTTCTGCTTTTCTAATCAATTTCCTTTAAGCGTTAACATATTCAGTAATATTCTAAATTGATTAACACCACAAAATAAATAAATAAATAAAAAAAATCCCCTGTGGCCCTTGGTTTCTGTGGCTGTTGGCTTCTGTGAAATTTATTAACGAGCCCCTCAATCCCCTTTCCTTGTTTGCTTAATTGCTTAGCGAGGGCCTCGGTTCTGGCAGCCTTGACGCCATAGGAAGCATAAGAGGGTTCTCACGCAGCTTCCACCCTCTCCGTTCGATGACGTTCTACGTCACACTCTGCGGTAACTCAGGACGTTCTACGTCCGCCGCTTATGAACGTGGGTGGCGCTGAATAACACTCTCAAGGTTAGGTTACTTGTAAACATAAATACCCCCGAAAGCAGAAGATATGACAGCCGTCGCCGTAGCTCAGAGGTAGAGCACCGGACGCGTAATTCGGAGGTCGTGGGTTCGGATCCCACCGGCGGCATGTGGTTGTTTTTTCTTCTGCTTTTCTAATCAATTTGCTTTAAGCGATAACATATTCAGTAATATTCTAAATTGATTAACACCACAAAATAAATAAATAAATAAAAAAATCCCCTGTGCCCCTTGGTTTCTGTGGCTGTTGGCTTCTGTCAAATTTATTAACGAGCCCCTCAATCCCCTTTCCTTGTTTGCTTAATTGCTTAGCGAGGGCCTCGGTTCTGGCAGCCTTGACGCCATAGGAAGCATAAGAGGGTTCTCACGCAGCTTCCACCCTCTCCGTTCGATGACGTTCTACGTCACACTCTGCGGTAACTCAGGACGTTCTACGTCCGCCGCTTATGAACGTGGGTGGCGCTGAATAACACTCTCAAGGTTAGGTTACTTGTAAACATAAATACCCCCGAAAGCAGAAGATATGACAGCCGTCGCCGTAGCTCAGAGGTAGAGCACCGGACGCGTAATTCGGAGGTCGTGGGTTCGGATCCCACCGGCGGCATGTGGTTGTTTTTTCTTCTGCTTTTCTAATCAATTTGCTTTAAGCGATAACATATTCAGTAATATTCTAAATTGATTAACACCACAAAATAAATAAATAAATAAAAAAAATCCCCTGTGCCCCTTGGTTTCTGTGGCTGTTGGCTTCTGTCAAATTTATTAACGAGCCCCTCAATCCCCTTTCCTTGTTTGCTTAATTGCTTAGCGAGGGCCTCGGTTCTGGCAGCCTTGACGCCATAGGAAGCATAAGAGGGTTCTCACGCAGCTTCCACCCTCTCCGTTCGATGACGTTCTACATCACACTGGGGTAACTCAGGACGTTCTATGTCCGCCGCTTATGAACGTGGGTGGCGCTGATGAACACTCTCAAGGTTAGGTTACTTGTAAACATAAATACCCCCGAAAGCAGAAGATATGACAGCCGTCGCCGTAGCTCAGAGGTAGAGCACCGGACGCGTAATTCGGAGGTCGTGGGTTCGGATCCCACCGGCGGCATGTGGTTGTTTTTTCTTCTGCTTTTCTAATCAATTTGCTTTAAGCGATAACATATTCAGTAATATTCTAAATTGATTAACACCACAAAATAAATAAATAAATAAAAAAAATCCGCTGTGCCCCTTGGTTTCTGTGGCTGTTGGCTTCTGTCAAATTTATTAACGAGCCCCTCAATCCCCTTTCCTTGTTTGCTTAATTGCTTAGCGAGGGCCTCGGTTCTGGCAGCCTTGACGCCATAGGAAGCATAAGAGGGTTCTCACGCAGCTTCCACCCTCTCCGTTCGATGACGTTCTACGTCACACTCTGCGGTAACTCAGGACGTTCTACGTCCGCCGCTTATGAACGTGGGTGGCGCTGATGAACACTCTCAAGGTTAGGTTACTTGTAAACATAAATACCCCCGAAAGCAGAAGATATGAGAGCCGTCGCCGTAGCTCAGAGGTAGAGCACCGGACGCGTAATTCGGAGGTCGTGGGTTCGGATCCCACCGGCGGCATGTGGTTGTTTTTCTTCTGCTTTTATAATCAATTTGCTTTAAGCGATAACAAATTCAATAATATTCTAAACTGATTAACACCACAAAATAAATAAATAAATAAAAAAAATATCCTGTGCCCCTTGGTTTCTGTGGCTGTTGGCTTCTGTCAAATTTATTAACGAGCCCCTCAATCCCCTTTCCTTGTTTGCTTAATTGCTTAGCGAGGGCCTCGTTTCTGGCAGCCTTGACGCCATAGGAAGCATAAGAGGGTTCTCACGCAGCTTCCACCCTCTCCGTTCGATGACGTTCTACGTCACACTCTGTGGTAACTCAGGACGTTCTACGTCCGCCGCTTATGAACGTGGGTGGCGCTGATGAACACTCTCAAGATTAGGTTACTTGTAGACATAAATACCCCCGAAAGCAGAAGATATGAGAGCCGTCGCCGTAGCTCAGAGGTAGAGCACCGGACGCGTAATTCGGAGGTCGTGGGTTCGGATCCCACCGGCGGCATGTGGTTGTTTTTTCTTCTGCTTTTCTAATCAATTTGCTTTAAGCATTAACATATTCAGTAATATTCTAAATTGATTAACACCACAAAATAAATAAATAAATAAAAAAATCCCGTGTGCCCCTTGGTTTCTGTGGCTGTTGGCTTCTGTCAAATTTATTAACGAGCCCCTCAATCCCCTTTCCTTGTTTGCTTAATTGCTTAGCGAGGGCCTCGGTTCTGGCAGCCTTGACGCCATAGGAAGCATAAGAGGGTTCTCACGCAGCTTCCACCCCCTCCGTTCGATGACGTTCTACATCACACTCTGCGGTAACTCAGGACGTTCTACGTCCGCCGCTTATGAACGTGGGTGGCGCTGATGAACACTCTCAAGGTTAGGTTACTTGTAAACATAAATACCCCCGAAAGCAGAAGATATGACAGCCGTCGCCGTAGCTCAGAGGTAGAGCACCGGACGCGTAATTCGGAGGTCGTGGGTTCGGATCCCACCGGCGGCATGTGGTTGTTTTTTCTTCTGCTTTTCTAATCAATTTGCTTTAAGCGATAACATATTCAGTAATATTCTAAATTGATTAACACCACAAAATAAATAAATAAATAAAAAAAATCCCCTGTGCCCCTTGGTTTCTGTGGCTGTTGGCTTCTGTCAAATTTATTAACGAGCCCCTCAATCCCCTTTCCTTGTTTGCTTAATTGCTCAGCGAGGGCCTCGGTTCTGGCAGCCTTGACGCCATAGGAAGCATAAGAGGGTTCTCACGCAGCTTCCACCCTCTCCGTTCGATGACGTTCTACGTCACACTGTGCGGTAACTCAGGACGTTCTACGTCCGCCGCTTATGAACGTGGGTGGCGCTGAATAACACTCTCAAGGTTAGGTTACTTGTAAACATAAATACCCCCGAAAGCAGAAGATATGACAGCCGTCGCCGTAGCTCAGAGGTAGAGCACCGGACGCGTAATTCGGAGGTCGTGGGTTCGGATCCCACCGGCGGCATGTGGTTGTTTTTTCTTCTGCTTTTCTAATCAATTTGCTTTAAGCGATAACATATTCAGTAATATTCTAAATTGATTAACACCACAAAATAAATAAATAAATAAAAAAATCCCCTGTGCGCCTTGGTTTCTGTGGCTGTTGGCTTCTGTCAAATTTATTAACGAGCCCCTCAATCCCCTTTCCTTGTTTGCTTAATTGCTTAGCGAGGGCCTCGGTTCTGGCAGCCTTGACGCCATAGGAAGCATAAGAGGGTTCTCACGCAGCTTCCACCCTCTCCGTTCGATGACGTTCTACGTCACACTCTGCAGTAACTCAGGACGTTCTACGTCCGCCGCTTATGAACGTGGGTGGCGCTGATGAACACTCTCAAGGTTAGGTTACTTGTAAACATAAATACCCCCGAAAGCAGAAGATATGACAGCCGTCGCCGTAGCTCAGAGGTAGAGCACCGGACGCGTAATTCGGAGGTCGTGGGTTCGGATCCCACCGGCGGCATGTGGTTGTTTTTTCTTCTGCTTTTCTAATCAATTTGCTTTAAGCGATAACATATTCAGTGATATTCTAAATTGATTAACACCACAAAATAAATAAATAAATAAAAAAATCCCCTGTGCCCCTTGGTTTCTGTGGCTGTTGGCTTCTGTCAAATTTATTAACGAGCCCCTCAATCCCCTTTCCTTGTTTGCTTAATTGCTTAGCGAGGGCCTCTGTTCTGGCAGCCTTGACGCCATAGGAAGCATAAGAGGGTTCTCACGCAGCTTCCACCCTCTCCGTTCGATGACGTTCTACGCCACACTCTGCGGTAACTCAGGACGTTCTACGTCCGCCGCTTATGAACGTGGGTGGCGCTGATGAACACTCTCAAGGTTAGGTTACTTGTAAACATAAATACCCCCGAAAGCAGAAGATATGACAGCCGTCGCCGTAGCTCAGAGGTAGAGCACCGGACGCGTAATTCGGAGGTCGTGGGTTCGGATCCCACCGGCGGCATGTGGTTGTTTTTTCTTCTGCTTTTCTAATCAATTTGCTTTAAGCGATAACATATTCAGCAATATTCTAAATTTATTAACACCACAAAATAAATAAATAAATAAAAAAAAATCCCCTGTGCGCCTTGGTTTCTGTGGCTGTTGGCTTCTGTCAAATTTATTAACGAGCCCCTCAATCCCCTTTCCTTGTTTGCTTAATTGCTTAGCGAGGGCCTCGGTTCTGGCAGCCTTAACGCCATAGGAAGCATAAGAGGGTTTTCACGCAGCTTCCACCCTCTCCGTTCGATGACGTTCTACGTCACACTCTGCGGTAACTCAGGACGTTCTACGTCCGCCGCTTATGAACGTGGGTGGCGCTGATGAACACTCTCAAGGTTAGGTTACTTGTAAACATAAATACCCCCGAAAGCAGAAGATATGACAGCCGTCGCCGTAGCTCAGAGGTAGAGCACCGGACGCGTAATTCGGAGGTCGTGGGTTCGGATCCCACCGGCGGCATGTGGTTGTTTTTTCTTGTGCTTTTCTAATCAATTTGCTTTAAGCGTTAACATATTCAGCAATATTCTAAATTGATTAACACCACAAAATAAATAAATAAATAAAAAAATCCCCTGTGCCCCTTGGTTTCTGTGGCTGTTGGCTTCTGTCAAATTTATTAACGAGCCCCTCAATCCCCTTTCCTTGTTTGCTTAATTGCTTAGCGAGGGCCTCGGTTCTGGCAGCCTTGACGCCATAGGAAGCATAAGAGGGTTCTCACGCAGCTTCCACCCTCTCCGTTCGATGACGTTCTACGTCACACTCTGCGGTAACTCAGGACGTTCTACGTCCGCCGCTTATGAACGTGGGTGGCGCTGATGAACACTCTCAAGGTTAGGTTACTTGTAAACATAAATACCCCCGAAAGCAGAAGATATGACAGCCGTCGCCGTAGCTCAGAGGTAGAGCACCGGACGCGTAATTCGGAGGTCGTGGGTTCGGATCCCACCGGCGGCATGTGGTTGTTTTTTCTTCTGCTTTTCTAATCAATTTCCTTTAAGCGTTAACATATTCAGTAATATTCTAAATTGATTAACACCACAAAATAAATAAATAAATAAAAAAAATCCCCTGTGCCCCTTGGTTTCTGTGGCTGTTGGCTTCTGTGAAATTTATTAACGAGCCCCTCAATCCCCTTTCCTTGTTTGCTTAATTGCTTAGCGAGGGCCTCGGTTCTGGCAGCCTTGACGCCATAGGAAGCATAAGAGGGTTCTCACGCAGCTTCCACCCTCTCCGTTCGATGACGTTCTACGTCACACTCTGCGGTAACTCAGGACGTTCTACGTCCGCCGCTTATGAACGTGGGTGGCGCTGATGAACACTCTCAAGGTTATGTTACTTGTAAACATAAATACCCCCGAAAGCAGAAGATATGACAGCCGTCGCCGTAGCTCAGAGGTAGAGCACCGGACGCGTAATTCGGAGGTCGTGGGTTCGGATCCCACCGGCGGCATGTGGTTGTTTTTTCTTCTGCTTTTCTAATCAATTTGCTTTAAGCGATAACATATTCAGTAATATTCTAAATTGATTAACACCACAAAATAAATAAATAAATAAATAAAAACCCCTGTGCCCCTTGGTTTCTGTGGCTGTTGGCTTCTGTCAAATTTATTAACGAGCCCCTCAATCCCCTTTCCTTGTTTGCTTAATTGCTTAGCGAGGGCCTCGGTTCTGGCAGCCTTGACGCCATAGGAAGCATAAGAGGGTTCTCACGCAGCTTCTACCCTCTCCGTTCGATGACGTTCTATGTCACACTCTGCGGTAACTCAGGACGTTCTACGTCCGCCGCTTATGAACGTGGGTGGCGCTGATGAACACTCTCAAGGTTAGGTTACTTGTAAACATAAATACCCCCGAAAGCAGATGATATGACAGCCGTCGCCGTAGCTCAGAGGTAGAGCACCGGACGCGTAATTCGGAGGTCGTGGGTTCGGATCCCACCGGCGATGAGGTTGTTTTTTCTTCTGCTTTTCTAATCAATTTGCTTTAAGCGATAACATATTCAGTAATATTCTAAATTGATTAACACCACAAAATAAATAAATAAATAAATACAAAAAATCCCCTGTGCCCCTTGGTTTCTGTGGCTGTTGGCTTCTGTCAAATTTATTAACGAGCCCCTCAATCCCCTTTCCTTGTTTGCTTAATTGCTTAGCGAGGGCCTCGGTTCTGGCAGCCTTGACGCCATAGGAAGCATAAGAGGGTTCTCACGCAGCTTCCACCCTCTCCGTTCGATGACGTTCTACGTCACACTCTGGGGTAACTCAGGACGTTCTACGTCCGCCGCTTATGAACGTGGGTGGCGCTGATGAACACTATCAAGGTTAGGTTACTTGTAAACATGAATACCCCCGAAAGCAGAAGATATGACAGCCGTCGCCGTAGCTCAGAGGTAGAGCACCGGACGCGTAATTCGGAGGTCGTGGGTTCGGATCCCACCGGCGGCATGTGGTTGTTTTTTCTTCTGCTTTTCTAATCAATTTGCTTTAAGCGATAACATATTCAGTAATATTCTAAATTGATTAACACCACAAAATAAATAAATAAATAAAAAAAAAACCCTGTGCCCCTTGGTTTCTGTGGCTGTTGGCTTCTGTAAAATTTGCTAACGAGCCCCTCAATCCCCTTTCCTTGTTTGCATAATTGCTTAGCGAGGGCCTCGGTTCTGGCAGCCTTGACGCCATAGGAAGCATAAGAGGGTTCTCACGCAGCTATCACGCTCTCCGTTCGATGACGTTCTACGTCACACTCTGCGGTAACTCAGGACGTTCTACGTCCGCCGCTTATGAACGTGGGTGGCGCTGATGAACACTCTCAAGGTTAGGTTACTTGTAAACATAAATACCCCCGAAAGCAGAAGATATGACAGCCGTCGCCGTAGCTCAGAGGTAGAGCACCGGACGCGTAATTCGGAGGTCGTGGGTTCGGATCCCACCGGCGGCATGTGGTTGTTTTTTCTTGTGCTTTTCTAATCAATTTGCTTTAAGCGTTAACATATTCAGCAATATTCTAAATTGATTAACACCACAAAATAAATAAATAAATAAAAAAAATCCCCTGTGCACCTTGGTTTCTGTGGCTGTTGGCTTCTGTCAAATTTATTAACGAGCCCCTCAATCCCATTCCTTGTTTTCTTAATTGCTTAGCGAGGGCCTCGGTTCTGGCAGCCTTGACGCCATAGGAAGCATAAGAGGGTTCTCGCGCAGCTTCCACCCTCTCCGTTCGATGACGTTCTACGTCACACTCTGCAGTAACTCAGGACGTTCTACGTTTGCCGCTTATGAACGTGGGTGGCGCTGATGAACACTCTCAAGGTTAGGTTACTTGTAAACATAAATACCCCCGAAAGCAGAAGATATGACAGCCGTCGCCGTAGCTCAGAGGTAGAGCACCGGACGCGTAATTCGGAGGTCGTGGGTTCGGATCCCACCGGCGGCATGTGGTTGTTTTTTCTTCTGCTTTTCTAATCAATTTGCTTTAAGCGATAACATATTCAGTAATATTCTAAATTGATTAACACCACAAAATAAATAAATAAATAAAAAAAATCCCCTGTGCGCCTTGGTTTCTGTGGCTGTTGGCTTCTGTCAAATTTATTAACGAGCCCCTCAATCCCCTTTCCTTGTTTGCTTAATTGCTTAGCGAGGGCCTCGGTTCTGGCAGCCTTGACGCCATAGGAAGCATAAGAGGGTTCTCACGCAGCTTCCACCCTCTCCATTCGATGACGTTCTACGTCACACTCTGCGGTAACTCAGGACGTTCTACGTCCGCCGCTTATGAACGTGGGTGGCGCTGATGAACACTCTCAAGGTTAGGTTACTTGTAAACATAAATACCCCCGAAAGCAGAAGATATGACAGCCGTCGCCGTAGCTCAGAGGTAGAGCACCGGACGCGTAATTCGGAGGTCGTGGGTTCGGATCCCACCGGCGGCATGTGGTTGTTTTTTCTTCTGCTTTTCTAATCAATTTGTTTTAAGCGATAACATATTCAGTAATATTCTAAATTGATTAACACCACAAAATAAATAAATAAATAAAAAAAATCCCCTGTGCCCCTTGGTTTCTGTGGCTGTTGGCTTCTGTCAAATTTATTAACGAGCCCCTCGATCCCCTTTCCTTGTTTGCTTAATTGCTTAGCGAGGGCCTCGGTTCTGGCAGCCTTGACGCCATAGGAAGCATAAGAGGGTTCTCACGCAGCTTCCACCCTCTCCGTTCGATGACGTTCTACGCCACACTCTGCAGTAACTCAAGACGTTCTACGTCCGCCGCTTATGAACGTGGGTGGCGCTGATGAACACTCTCAAGGTTAGGTTACTTGTAAACATAAATACCCCCGAAAGCAGAAGATATGACAGCCGTCGCCGTAGCTCAGAGGTAGAGCACCGGACGCGTAATTCGGAGGTCGTGGGTTCGGATCCCACCGGCGGCATGTGGTTGTTTTTTCTTGTGCTTTTCTAATCAATTTGCTTTAAGCGTTAACATATTCAGCAATATTCTAAATTGATTAACACCACAAAATAAATAAATAAATAAAAAAATCCCCTGTGCCCCTTGGTTTCTGTGGCTGTTGGCTTCTGTCAAATTTATTAACGAGCCCCTCAATCCCCTTTCCTTGTTTGCTTAATTGCTTAGCGAGGGCCTCGGTTCTGGCAGCCTTGACGCCATAGGAAGCATAAGAGGGTTCTCACGCAGCTTCCACCCTCTCCGTTCGATGACGTTCTACGTCACACTCTGCGGTAACTCAGGACGTTCTACGTCCGCCGCTTATGAACGTGGGTGGCGCTGATGAACACTCTCAAGGTTAGGTTACTTGTAAACATAAATACCCCCGAAAGCAGAAGATATGACAGCCGTCGCCGTAGCTCAGAGGTAGAGCACCGGACGCGTAATTCGGAGGTCGTGGGTTCGGATCCCACCGGCGGCATGTGGTTGTTTTTTCTTCTGCTTTTCTAATCAATTTCCTTTAAGCGTTAACATATTCAGTAATATTCTAAATTGATTAACACCACAAAATAAATAAATAAATAAAAAAAATCCCCTGTGCCCCTTGGTTTCTGTGGCTGTTGGCTTCTGTGAAATTTATTAACGAGCCCCTCAATCCCCTTTCCTTGTTTGCTTAATTGCTTAGCGAGGGCCTCGGTTCTGGCAGCCTTGACGCCATAGGAAGCATAAGAGGGTTCTCACGCAGCTTCCACCCTCTCCGTTCGATGACGTTCTACGTCACACTCTGCGGTAACTCAGGACGTTCTACGTCCGCCGCTTATGAACGTGGGTGGCGCTGATGAACACTCTCAAGGTTAGGTTACTTGTAAACATAAATACCCCCGAAAGCACAAGATATGACAGCCGTCGCCGTAGCTCAGAGGTAGAGCACCGGACGCGTAATTCGGAGGTCGTGGGTTCGGATCCCACCGGCGGCATGTGGTTGTTTTTTCTTCTGCTTTTCTAATCAATTTGCTTTAAGCGATAACATATTCAGTAATATTCTAAATTGATTAACACCACAAAATAAATTAATAAATAAATAAAAACCCCTGTGCCCCTTGGTTTCTGTGGCTGTTGGCTTCTGTCAAATTTATTAACGAGCCCCTCAATCCCCTTTCCTTGTTTGCTTAATTGCTTAGCGAGGGCCTCGGTTCTGGCAGCCTTGACGCCATAGGAAGCATAAGAGGGTTCTCACGCAGCTTCTACCCTCTCCGTTCGATGACGTTCTATGTCACACTCTGCGGTAACTCAGGACGTTCTACGTCCGCCGCTTATGAACGTGGGTGGCGCTGATGAACACTCTCAAGGTTAGGTTACTTGTAAACATAAATACCCCCGAAAGCAGATGATATGACAGCCGTCGCCGTAGCTCAGAGGTAGAGCACCGGACGCGTAATTCGGAGGTCGTGGGTTCGGATCCCACCGGCGATGAGGTTGTTTTTTCTTCTGCTTTTCTAATCAATTTGCTTTAAGCGATAACATATTCAGTAATATTCTAAATTGATTAACACCACAAAATAAATAAATAAATAAATACAAAAAATCCCCTGTGCCCCTTGGTTTCTGTGGCTGTTGGCTTCTGTCAAATTTATTAACGAGCCCCTCAATCCCCTTTCCTTGTTTGCTTAATTGCTTAGCGAGGGCCTCGGTTCTGGCAGCCTTGACGCCATAGGAAGCATAAGAGGGTTCTCACGCAGCTTCCACCCTCTCCGTTCGATGACGTTCTACGTCACACTCCGGGGTAACTCAGGACGTTCTACGTCCGCCGCTTATGAACGTGGGTGGCGCTGATGAACACTATCAAGGTTAGGTTACTTGTAAACATGAATACCCCCGAAAGCAGAAGATATGACAGCCGTCGCCGTAGCTCAGAGGTAGAGCACCGGACGCGTAATTCGGAGGTCGTGGGTTCGGATCCCACCGGCGGCATGTGGTTGTTTTTTCTTCTGCTTTTCTAATCAATTTGCTTTAAGCGATAACATATTCAGTAATATTCTAAATTGATTAACACCACAAAATAAATAAATAAATAAAAAAAATCCCCTGTGCCCCTTGGTTTCTGTGGCTGTTGGCTTCTGTCAAATTTACTAACGAGCCCCTCAATCCCCTTTCCTTGTTTGCTTAATTGCTTAGCGAGGGCCTCGGTTCTGGCAGCCTTGACGCCATAGGAAGCATAAGAGGGTTCTCACGCAGCTTCCACCCTCTCCGTTCGATGACGTTCTACGTCACACTCTGCGGTAACTCAGGACGTTCTACGTCCGCCGCTTATGAACGTGGGTGGCGCTGATGAACACTCTCAAGGTTAGGTTACTTGTAAACATAAATACCCCCGAAAGCAGAAGATATGACAGCCGTCGCCGTAGCTCAGAGGTAGAGCACCGGACGCGTAATTCGGAGGTCGTGGGTTCGGATCCCACCGGCGGCATGTGGTTGTTTTTTCTTCTGCTTTTCTAATCAATTTCCTTTAAGCGTTAACATATTCAGTAATATTCTAAATTGATTAACACCACAAAATAAATAAATAAATAAAAAAAATCCCCTGTGCCCCTTGGTTTCTGTGGCTGTTGGCTTCTGTGAAATTTATTAACGAGCCCCTCAATCCCCTTTCCTTGTTTGCTTAATTGCTTAGCGAGGGCCTCGGTTCTGGCAGCCTTGACGCCATAGGAAGCATAAGAGGGTTCTCACGCAGCTTCCACCCTCTCCGTTCGATGACGTTCTACGTCACACTCTGCGGTAACTCAGGACGTTCTACGTCCGCCGCTTATGAACGTGGGTGGCGCAGAATAACACTCTCAAGGTTAGGTTACTTGTAAACATAAATACCCCCGAAAGCAGAAGATATGACAGCCGTCGCCGTAGCTCAGAGGTAGAGCACCGGACGCGTAATTCGGGGGTCGTGGGTTCGGATCCCACCGGCGGCATGTGGTTGTTTTTTCTTCTGCTTTTCTAATCAATTTGCTTTAAGCGATAACATATTCAGTAATATTCTAAATTGATTAACACCACAAAATAAATAAATAAATAAAAAAAAATCCCCTGAGCCCCTTGGTTTCTCTGGCTGTTGGCTTCTGTCAAATTTATTAACGAGCCCCTCAATCCCCTTTCCTTGTTTGCTTAATTGCTTAGCGAGGGCCACGGTTCTGGCAGCCTTGACGCCATGGGAAGCATAAGAGGGTTCTCACGCAGCTTCCACCCTCTCCGTTCGATGACGTTCTACGTCACACTCTGCGGTAACTCAGGACTTTGTACGTCCGCCGCTTATGAACGTGGGTGGCGCTGATGAACACTCTCAAGGTTAGGTTACTTGTAAACATAAATACCCCCGAAAGCAGAAGATATGACAGCCGTCGCCGTAGCTCAGAGGTAGAGCACCGGACGCGTAATTCGGAGGTCGTGGGTTCGGATCCCACCGGCGGCATGTGGTTGTTTTTTCTTCTGCTTTTCTAATCAATTTGCTTTAAGCGATAACATATTCAGTAATATTCTAAATTGATTAACACCACAAAATAAATAAATAAATAAATAAAATCCCCTGTGCCCCTTGGTTTCTGTGGCTGTTGGCTTCTGTCAAATTTATTAACGAGCCCCTCAATCCCCTTTCCTTGTTTGCTTAATTGCTTAGCGAGGGCCTCGGTTCTGGCAGCCTTGACGCCATAGGAAGCATAAGAGGGTTCTCACGCAGCTTCTACCCTCTCCGTTCGATGACGTTCTATGTCACACTCTGCGGTAACTCAGGACGTTCTACGTCCGCCGCTTATGAACGTGGGTGGCGCTGATGAACACTCTCAAGGTTAGGTTACTTGTAAACATAAATACCCCCGAAAGCAGATGATATGACAGCCGTCGCCGTAGCTCAGAGGTAGACCACCGGACGCGTAATTCGGAGGTCGTGGGTTCGGATCCCACCGGCGATGAGGTTGTTTTTTCTTCTGCTTTTCTAATCAATTTGCTTTAAGCGATAACATATTCAGTAATATTCTAAATTGATTAACACCACAAAATAAATAAATAAATAAATACAAAAAATCCCCTGTGCCCCTTGGTTTCTGTGGCTGTTGGCTTCTGTCAAATTTATTAACGAGCCCCTCAATCCCCTTTCCTTGTTTGCTTAATTGCTTAGCGAGGGCCTCGGTTCTGGCAGCCTTGACGCCATAGGAAGCATAAGAGGGTTCTCACGCAGCTTCCACCCTCTCCGTTCGATGACGTTCTACGTCACACTCCGGGGTAACTCAGCACGTTCTACGTCCGCCGCTTATGAACGTGGGTGGCGCTGATGAACACTATCAAGGTTAGGTTACTTGTAAACATAAATACCCCCGAAAGCAGAAGATATGACAGCCGTCGCCGTAGCTCAGAGGTAGAGCACCGGACGCGTAATTCGGAGGTCGTGGGTTCGGATCCCACCGGCGGCATGTGGTTGTTTTTTCTTCTGCTTTTCTAATCAATTTGCTTTAAGCGATAACATATTCAGTAATATTCTAAATTGATTAACACCACAAAATAAATAAATAAATAAAAAAAATCCCCTGTGCCCCTTGGTTTCTGTGGCTGTTGGCTTCTGTCAAATTTACTAACGAGCCCCTCAATCCCCTTTCCTTGTTTGCTTAATTGCTTAGCGAGGGCCTCGGTTCTGGCAGCCTTGACGCCATAGGAAGCATAAGAGGGTTCTCACGCAGCTTCCACCCTCTCCGTTCGATGACGTTCTACGTCACACTCTCCGGTAACTCAGGACGTTCTACGTCCGCCGCTTATGAACGTGGGTGGCGCTGATGAACACTCCCAAGGTTAGGTTACTTGTAAACATAAATACCCTCGAAAGCAGAAGATATGACAGCCGTCGCCGTAGCTCAGAGGTAGAGCACCGGACGCGTAATTCGGAGGTCGTGGGTTCGGATCCCACCGGCGGCATGTGGTTGTTTTTTCTTCTGCTTTTCTAATCAATTTGCTTTAAGCGATAACATATTCAGTAATATTCTAGATTGATTTACACCACAAAATAAATAAATAAATAAAAAAAATCCCCTGTGCCCCTTGGTTTCTGTGGCTGTTGGCTTCTGTCAAATTTATTAACGAGCCCCTCAATCCTCTTTCCTTGTTTGCTTAATTGCTTAGCGAGGGCCTCGGTTCTGGCAGCCTTGACGCCATAGGAAGCATAAGAGGGTTCTCACGCAGCTTCCACCCTCTCCGTTCGATGACGTTCTACGTCACACGCTGCGGTAACTCAGGACGTTCTACGTCCGCCGCTTATGAACGTGGGTGGCGCTGATGAACACTCTCAAGGTTAGGTTACTTGTAAACATAAATACCCCCGAAAGCAGAAGATATGACAGCCGTCGCCGTAGCTCAGAGGTAGAGCACCGGACGCGTAATTCGGAGGTCGTGGGTTCGGATCCCACCGGCGGCATGTGGTTGTTTTTTCTTCTGCTTTTCTAATCAATTTGCTTTAAGCGTTAACATATTCAGTAATATTCTAAATTGATTAACACCACAAAATAAATAAATAAATAAAAAAATCCCCTGTGCCCCTTGGTTTCTGTGGCTGTTGGCTTCTGTCAAATTTATTAACGAGCCCCTCAATCCCCTTTCCTTGTTTGCTTAATTGCTTAGCGAGGGCCTCGGTTCTGGCAGCCTTGACGCCATAGGAAGCATAAGAGGGTTCTCACGCAGCTTCCACCCTCTCCGTTCGATGACGTTCTACGTCACACTCTGCGGTAACTCACGACTTTCTACGTCCGCCGCTTATGAACGTGGGTGGCGCTGATGAACACTCTCAAGGTTAGGTTACTTGTAAACATAAATACCCCCGAAAGCAGAAGATATGACAGCCGTCGCCGTAGCTCAGAGGTAGAGCACCGGGGCGCGTAATTCGGAGGTCGTGGGTTCGGATCCCACCGGCGGCATGTGGTTGTTTTTTCTTCTGCTTTTCTAATCAATTTGCTTTAAGCGATAACATATTCAGTAATATTCTAAATTGATTAACACCACAAAATAAATAAATAAATAAAAAAAAATCCCCTGTGCCCCTTGGTGTCTGTGGCTGTTGGCTTCTGTCATATTTATTAACGAGCCCCTCAATCCCCTTTCCTTGTTTGCTTAATTGCTTAGCGAGGGCCTCGGTTCTGGCAGGCTTGACGCCATAGGAAGCATAAGAGGGTTCTCACGCAGCTTCCACCCTCTCCGTTCGATGACGTTCTACGTCACACTCTGCGGTAACTCAGGACGTTCTACGTCCGCCGCTTATGAACGTGGGTGGCGCTGAATAACACTCTCAAGGTTAGGTTACTTGTAAACATAAATACCCCCGAAAGCAGAAGATATGACAGCCGTCGCCGTAGCTCAGAGGTAGAGCACCGGACGCGTAATTCGGAGGTCGTGGGTTCGGATCCCACCGGCGGCATGTGGTTGTTTTTTCTTCTGCTTTTCTAATCAATTTGCTTTAAGCGATAACATATTCAGTAATATTCTAAATTGATTAACACCACAAAATAAATAAATAAATAAAAAAAATCCCCTGTGCCCCTTGGTTTCTCTGGCTGTTGGCTTCTGTCAAATTTATTAACGAGCCCCTCAATCCCCTTTCCTTGTTTGCTTATTTGCTTAGCGAGGGCCACGGTTCTGGCAGCCTTGACGCCATAGGAAGCATAAGAGGGTTCTCACGCAGCTTCCACCCTCTCCGTTCGATGACGTTCTACGTCACACTCTGCGGTAACTCAGGACTTTCTACGTCCGCCGCTTATGAACGTGGGTGGCGCTGATGAACACTCTCAAGGTTAGGTTACTTGTAAACATAAATACCCCCGAAAGCAGAAGATATGACAGCCGTCGCCGTAGCTCAGAGGTAGAGCACCGGACGCGTAATTCGGAGGTCGTGGGTTCGGATCCCACCGGCGGCATGTGGTTGTTTTTTCTTCTGCTTTTCTAATCAATTTGCTTTAAGCGATAACATATTCAGTAATATTCTAAATTGATTAACACCACAAAATAAATAAATAAATAAATAAAATCCCCTGTGCCCCTTGGTTTCTGTGGCTGTTGGCTTCTGTCAAATTTATTAACGAGCCCCTCAATCCCCTTTCCTTGTTTGCTTAATTGCTTAGCGAGGGCCTCGGTTCTGGCAGCCTTGACGCCATAGGAAGCATAAGAGGGTTCTCACGCAGCTTCTACCCTCTCCGTTCGATGACGTTCTATGTCACACTCTGCGGTAACTCAGGACGTTCTACGTCCGCCGCTTATGAACGTGGGTGGCGCTGATGAACACTCTCAAGGTTAGGTTACTTGTAAACATAAATACCCCCGAAAGCAGATGATATGACAGCCGTCGCCGTAGCTCAGAGGTAGAGCACCGGACGCGTAATTCGGAGGTCGTGGGTTCGGATCCCACCGGCGATGAGGTTGTTTTTTCTTCTGCTTTTCTAATCAATTTGCTTTAAGCGATAACATATTCAGTAATATTCTAAATTGATTAACACCACAAAATAAATAAATAAATAAATACAAAAAATCCCCTGTGCCCCTTGGTTTCTGTGGCTGTTGGCTTCTGTCAAATTTATTAACGAGCCCCTCAATCCCCTTTCCTTGTTTGCTTAATTGCTTAGCGAGGGCCTCGGTTCTGGCAGCCTTGACGCCATAGGAAGCATAAGAGGGTTCTCACGCAGCTTCCACCCTCTCCGTTCGATGACGTTCTACGTCACACTCTGGGGTAACTCAGGACGTTCTACGTCCGCCGCTTATGAACGTGGGTGGCGCTGATGAACACTATCAAGGTTAGGTTACTTGTAAACATAAATACCCCCGAAAGCAGAAGATATGACAGCCGTCGCCGTAGCTCAGAGGTAGAGCACCGGACGCGTAATTCGGAGGTCGTGGGTTCGGATCCCACCGGCGGCATGTGGTTGTTTTTTCTTCTGCTTTTCTAATCAATTTGCTTTAAGCGATAACATATTCAGTAATATTCTAAATTGATTAACACCACAAAATAAATAAATAAATAAAAAAAATCCCCTGTGCCCCTTGGTTTCTGTGGCTGTTGGCTTCTGTCAAATTTACTAACGAGCCCCTCAATCCCCTTTCCTTGTTTGCTTAATTGCTTAGCGAGGGCCTCGGTTCTGGCAGCCTTGACGCCATAGGAAGCATAAGAGGGTTCTCACGCAGCTTCCACCCTCTCCGTTCGATGACGTTCTACGTCACACTCTGCGGTAACTCAGGACGTTCTACGTCCGCCGCTTATGAACGTGGGTGGCGCTGATGAACACTCTCAAGGTTAGGTTACTTGTAAACATAAATACCCCCGAAAGCAGAAGATATGACAGCCGTCGCCGTAGCTCAGAGGTAGAGCACCGGACGCGTAATTCGGAGGTCGTGGGTTCGGATCCCACCGGCGGCATGTGGTTGTTTTTTCTTCTGCTTTTCTAATCAATTTCCTTTAAGCGTTAACATATTCAGTAATATTCTAAATTGATTAACACCACAAAATAAATAAATAAATAAAAAAATCCCCTGTGCCCCTTGGTTTCTGTGGCTGTTGCCTTCTGTGAAATTTATTAACGAGCCCCACAATCCCCTTTCCTTGTTTGCTTAATTGCTTAGCGAGGGCCTCGGTTCTGGCAGCCTTGACGCCATAGGAAGCATAAGAGGGTTCTCACGCAGCTTCCACCCTCTCCGTTCGATGACGTTCTACGTCACACTCTGCGGTAACTCAGGACGTTCTACGTCCGCCGCTTATGAACGTGGGTGGCGCTGAATAACACTCTCAAGGTTAGGTTACTTGTAAACATAAATACCCCCGAAAGCAGAAGATATGACAGCCGTCGCCGTAGCTCAGAGGTAGAGCACCGGACGCGTAATTCGGAGGTCGTGGGTTCGGATCCCACCGGCGGCATGTGGTTGTTTTTTCTTCTGCTTTTCTAATCAATTTGCTTTAAGCGATAACATATTCAGTAATATTCTAAATTGATTAACACCACAAAATAAATAAATAAATAAAAAAATCCCCTGTGCCCCTTGGTTTCTCTGGCTGTTGGCTTCTGTCAAATTTATTAACGAGCCCCTCAATCCCCTTTCCTTGTTTGCTTAATTGCTTAGCGAGGGCCTCGGTTCTGGCAGCCTTGACGCCATAGGAAGCATAAGATGGTTCTCACGCAGCTTCCACCCTCTCCGTTCGATGACGTTCTACGTCACACTCTCCGGTAACTCAGGACGTTCTACGTCCGCCGCTTATGAACGTGGGTGGCGCTGATGAACACTCCCAAGGTTAGGTTACTTGTAAACATAAATACCCTCGAAAGCAGAAGATATGACAGCCGTCGCCGTAGCTCAGAAGTAGAGCACCGGACGCGTAATTCGGAGGTCGTGGGTTCGGATCCCACCGGCGGCATGTGGTTGTTTTTTCTTCTGCTTTTCTAATCAATTTGCTTTAAGCGATAACATATTCAGTAATATTCTAGATTGATTAACACCACAAAATAAATAAATAAATAAAAAAATCCCCTGTGCCCCTTGGTTTCTCTGGCTGTTGGCTTCTGTCAAATTTATTAACGAGCCCCTCAATCCCCTTTCCTTGTTTGCTTAATTGCTTAGCGAGGGCCTCGGTTCTGGCAGCCTTGACGCCATAGGAAGCATAAGATGGTTCTCACGCAGCTTCCACCCTCTCCGTTCGATGACGTTCTACGTCACACTCTCCGGTAACTCAGGACGTTCTACGTCCGCCGCTTATGAACGTGGGTGGCGCTGATGAACACTCCCAAGGTTAGGTTACTTGTAAACATAAATACCCTCGAAAGCAGAAGATATGACAGCCGTCGCCGTAGCTCAGAGGTAGAGCACCGGACGCGTAATTCGGAGGTCGTGGGTTCGGATCCCACCGGCGGCATGTGGTTGTTTTTTCTTCTGCTTTTCTAATCAATTTGCTTTAAGCGTTAACATATTCAGTAATATTCTAAATTGATTAACACCACAAAATAAATAAATAAATAAAAAAATCCCCTGTGCCCCTTGGTTTCTGTGGCTGTTGGCTTCTGTCAAATTTATTAACGAGCCCCTCAATCCCCTTTCCTTGTTTGCTTAATTGCTTAGCGAGGGCCTCGGTTCTGGCAGCCTTGACGCCATAGGAAGCATAAGAGGGTTCTCACGCAGCTTCCACCCTCTCCGTTCGATGACGTTCTACGTCACACTCTGCGGTAACTCACGACTTTCTACGTCCGCCGCTTATGAACGTGGGTGGCGCTGATGAACACTCTCAAGGTTAGGTTACTTGTAAACATAAATACCCCCGAAAGCAGAAGATATGACAGCCGTCGCCGTAGCTCAGAGGTAGAGCACCGGGGCGCGTAATTCGGAGGTCGTGGGTTCGGATCCCACCGGCGGCATGTGGTTGTTTTTTCTTCTGCTTTTCTAATCAATTTGCTTTAAGCGATAACATATTCAGTAATATTCTAAATTGATTAACACCACAAAATAAATAAATAAATAAAAAAAAATCCCCTGTGCCCCTTGGTGTCTGTGGCTGTTGGCTTCTGTCATATTTATTAACGAGCCCCTCAATCCCCTTTCCTTGTTTGCTTAATTGCTTAGCGAGGGCCTCGGTTCTGGCAGGCTTGACGCCATAGGAAGCATAAGAGGGTTCTCACGCAGCTTCCACCCTCTCCGTTCGATGACGTTCTACGTCACACTCTGCGGTAACTCAGGACGTTCTACGTCCGCCGCTTATGAACGTGGGTGGCGCTGAATAACACTCTCAAGGTTAGGTTACTTGTAAACATAAATACCCCCGAAAGCAGAAGATATGACAGCCGTCGCCGTAGCTCAGAGGTAGAGCACCGGACGCGTAATTCGGAGGTCGTGGGTTCGGATCCCACCGGCGGCATGTGGTTGTTTTTTCTTCTGCTTTTCTAATCAATTTGCTTTAAGCGATAACATATTCAGTAATATTCTAAATTGATTAACACCACAAAATAAATAAATAAATAAAAAAAATCCCCTGTGCCCCTTGGTTTCTCTGGCTGTTGGCTTCTGTCAAATTTATTAACGAGCCCCTCAATCCCCTTTCCTTGTTTGCTTATTTGCTTAGCGAGGGCCACGGTTCTGGCAGCCTTGACGCCATAGGAAGCATAAGAGGGTTCTCACGCAGCTTCCACCCTCTCCGTTCGATGACGTTCTACGTCACACTCTGCGGTAACTCAGGACTTTCTACGTCCGCCGCTTATGAACGTGGGTGGCGCTGATGAACACTCTCAAGGTTAGGTTACTTGTAAACATAAATACCCCCGAAAGCAGAAGATATGACAGCCGTCGCCGTAGCTCAGAGGTAGAGCACCGGACGCGTAATTCGGAGGTCGTGGGTTCGGATCCCACCGGCGGCATGTGGTTGTTTTTTCTTCTGCTTTTCTAATCAATTTGCTTTAAGCGATAACATATTCAGTAATATTCTAAATTGATTAACACCACAAAATAAATAAATAAATAAATAAAATCCCCTGTGCCCCTTGGTTTCTGTGGCTGTTGGCTTCTGTCAAATTTATTAACGAGCCCCTCAATCCCCTTTCCTTGTTTGCTTAATTGCTTAGCGAGGGCCTCGGTTCTGGCAGCCTTGACGCCATAGGAAGCATAAGAGGGTTCTCACGCAGCTTCTACCCTCTCCGTTCGATGACGTTCTATGTCACACTCTGCGGTAACTCAGGACGTTCTACGTCCGCCGCTTATGAACGTGGGTGGCGCTGATGAACACTCTCAAGGTTAGGTTACTTGTAAACATAAATACCCCCGAAAGCAGATGATATGACAGCCGTCGCCGTAGCTCAGAGGTAGAGCACCGGACGCGTAATTCGGAGGTCGTGGGTTCGGATCCCACCGGCGATGAGGTTGTTTTTTCTTCTGCTTTTCTAATCAATTTGCTTTAAGCGATAACATATTCAGTAATATTCTAAATTGATTAACACCACAAAATAAATAAATAAATAAATACAAAAAATCCCCTGTGCCCCTTGGTTTCTGTGGCTGTTGGCTTCTGTCAAATTTATTAACGAGCCCCTCAATCCCCTTTCCTTGTTTGCTTAATTGCTTAGCGAGGGCCTCGGTTCTGGCAGCCTTGACGCCATAGGAAGCATAAGAGGGTTCTCACGCAGCTTCCACCCTCTCCGTTCGATGACGTTCTACGTCACACTCTGGGGTAACTCAGGACGTTCTACGTCCGCCGCTTATGAACGTGGGTGGCGCTGATGAACACTATCAAGGTTAGGTTACTTGTAAACATAAATACCCCCGAAAGCAGAAGATATGACAGCCGTCGCCGTAGCTCAGAGGTAGAGCACCGGACGCGTAATTCGGAGGTCGTGGGTTCGGATCCCACCGGCGGCATGTGGTTGTTTTTTCTTCTGCTTTTCTAATCAATTTGCTTTAAGCGATAACATATTCAGTAATATTCTAAATTGATTAACACCACAAAATAAATAAATAAATAAAAAAAATCCCCTGTGCCCCTTGGTTTCTGTGGCTGTTGGCTTCTGTCAAATTTACTAACGAGCCCCTCAATCCCCTTTCCTTGTTTGCTTAATTGCTTAGCGAGGGCCTCGGTTCTGGCAGCCTTGACGCCATAGGAAGCATAAGAGGGTTCTCACGCAGCTTCCACCCTCTCCGTTCGATGACGTTCTACGTCACACTCTGCGGTAACTCAGGACGTTCTACGTCCGCCGCTTATGAACGTGGGTGGCGCTGATGAACACTCTCAAGGTTAGGTTACTTGTAAACATAAATACCCCCGAAAGCAGAAGATATGACAGCCGTCGCCGTAGCTCAGAGGTAGAGCACCGGACGCGTAATTCGGAGGTCGTGGGTTCGGATCCCACCGGCGGCATGTGGTTGTTTTTTCTTCTGCTTTTCTAATCAATTTCCTTTAAGCGTTAACATATTCAGTAATATTCTAAATTGATTAACACCACAAAATAAATAAATAAATAAAAAAATCCCCTGTGCCCCTTGGTTTCTGTGGCTGTTGCCTTCTGTGAAATTTATTAACGAGCCCCACAATCCCCTTTCCTTGTTTGCTTAATTGCTTAGCGAGGGCCTCGGTTCTGGCAGCCTTGACGCCATAGGAAGCATAAGAGGGTTCTCACGCAGCTTCCACCCTCTCCGTTCGATGACGTTCTACGTCACACTCTGCGGTAACTCAGGACGTTCTACGTCCGCCGCTTATGAACGTGGGTGGCGCTGAATAACACTCTCAAGGTTAGGTTACTTGTAAACATAAATACCCCCGAAAGCAGAAGATATGACAGCCGTCGCCGTAGCTCAGAGGTAGAGCACCGGACGCGTAATTCGGAGGTCGTGGGTTCGGATCCCACCGGCGGCATGTGGTTGTTTTTTCTTCTGCTTTTCTAATCAATTTGCTTTAAGCGATAACATATTCAGTAATATTCTAAATTGATTAACACCACAAAATAAATAAATAAATAAAAAAATCCCCTGTGCCCCTTGGTTTCTCTGGCTGTTGGCTTCTGTCAAATTTATTAACGAGCCCCTCAATCCCCTTTCCTTGTTTGCTTAATTGCTTAGCGAGGGCCTCGGTTCTGGCAGCCTTGACGCCATAGGAAGCATAAGATGGTTCTCACGCAGCTTCCACCCTCTCCGTTCGATGACGTTCTACGTCACACTCTCCGGTAACTCAGGACGTTCTACGTCCGCCGCTTATGAACGTGGGTGGCGCTGATGAACACTCCCAAGGTTAGGTTACTTGTAAACATAAATACCCTCGAAAGCAGAAGATATGACAGCCGTCGCCGTAGCTCAGAAGTAGAGCACCGGACGCGTAATTCGGAGGTCGTGGGTTCGGATCCCACCGGCGGCATGTGGTTGTTTTTTTCTTCTGCTTTTCTAATCAATTTGCTTTAAGCGATAACATATTCAGTAATATTCTAGATTGATTTACACCACAAAATAAATAAATAAATAAAAAAAATCCCCTGTGCCCCTTGGTTTCTGTGGCTGTTGGCTTCTGTCAAATTTATTAATGAGCCCCTCAATCCTCTTTCCTTGTTTGCTTAATTGCTTAGCGAGGGCCTCGGTTCTGGCAGCCTTGACGCCATAGGAAGCATAAGAGGGTTCTCACGCAGCTTCCACCCTCTCCGTTCGATGACGTTCTACGTCACACTCTGCGGTAACTCAGGAGGTTCTACGTCCGCCGCTTATGAACGTGGGTGGCGCTGATGAACACTCTCAAGGTTAGGTTACTTGTAAACATAAATACCCCCGAAAGCAGAAGATATGACAGCCGTCGCCGTAGCTCAGAGGTAGAGCACCGGACGCGTAATTCGGAGGTCGTGGGTTCGGATCCCACCGGCGGCATGTGGTTGTTTTTTCTTCTGCTTTTCTAATCAATTTGCTTTAAGCGATAACATATTCAGTAATATTCTAGATTGATTTACACCACAAAATAAATAAATAAATAAAAAAAATCCCCTGTGCCCCTTGGTTTCTGTGGCTGTTGGCTTCTGTCAAATTTATTAACGAGCCCCTCAATCCTCTTTCCTTGTTTGCTTAATTGCTTAGCGAGGGCCTCGGTTCTGGCAGCCTTGACGCCATAGGAAGCATAAGAGGGTTCTCACGCAGCTTCCACCCTCCCCGTTCGATGACGTTCTACGTCACACTCTGCGGTAACTCAGGACGTTCTACGTCCGCCGCTTATGAACGTGGGTGGCGCTGATGAACACTCTCAAGGTTAGGTTACTTGTAAACATAAATACCCCCGAAAGCAGAAGATATGACAGCCGTCGCCGTCGCTCAGAGGTAGAGCACCGGACGCGTAATTCGGAGGTCGTGGGTTCGGATCCCACCGGCGGCATGTGGTTGTTTTTTCTTCTGCTTTTCTAATCAATTTGCTTTAAGCGATAACATATTCAGTAATATTCTAAATTGATTTACACCACAAAATAAATAAATAAATAAAAAAATCCCCTGTGCCCCTTGGTTTCTGTGGCTGTTGGCTTCTGTCAAATTTATTAACGAGCCCCTCAATCCTCTTTCCTTGTTTGCTTAATTGCTTAGCGAGGGCCTCGGTTCTGGCAGCCTTGACGCCATAGGAAGCATAAGAGGGTTCTCACGCAGCTTCCACCCTCTCCGTTCGATGACGTTCTACGTCACACTCTGCGGTAACTCAGGACGTTCTACGTCCGCCGCTTATGAACGTGGGTGGCGCTGATGAACACTCTCAAGGTTAGGTTACTTGTAAACATAAATACCCCCGAAAGCAGAAGATATGACAGCCGTCGCCGTAGCTCAGAGGTAGAGCACCGGACGCGTAATTCGGAGGTCGTGGGTTCGGATCCCACCGGCGGCATGTGGTTGTTTTTTCTTCTGCTTTTCTAATCAATTTGCTTTAAGCGTTAACATATTCAGTAATATTCTAAATTGATTAACACCACAAAATAAATAAATAAATAAAAAAATCCCCTGTGCCCCTTGGTTTCTGTGGCTGTTGGCTTCTGTCAAATTTATTAACGAGCCCCTCAATCCCCTTTCCTTGTTTGCTTAATTGCTTAGCGAGGGCCTCGGTTCTGGCAGCCTTGACGCCATAGGAAGCATAAGAGGGTTCTCACGCAGCTTCCACCCTCTCCGTTCGATGACGTTCTACGTCACACTCTGCGGTAACTCACGACTTTCTACGTCCGCCGCTTATGAACGTGGGTGGCGCTGATGAACACTCTCAAGGTTAGGTTACTTGTAAACATAAATACCCCCGAAAGCAGAAGATATGACAACGTCGCCGTAGCTCAGAGGTAGAGCACCGGGGCGCGTAATTCGGAGGTCGTGGGTTCGGATCCCACCGGCGGCATGTGGTTGTTTTTTCTTCTGCTTTTCTAATCAATTTGCTTTAAGCGATAACATATTCAGTAATATTCTAAATTGATTAACACCACAAAATAAATAAATAAATAAAAAAAATCCCCTGTGCCCCTTGGTGTCTGTGGCTGTTGGCTTCTGTCAAATTTATTAACGAGCCCCTCAATCCCCTTTCCTTGTTTGCTTAATTGCTTAGCGAGGGCCTCGGTTCTGGCAGCCTTGACGCCATAGGAAGCATAAGAGGGTTCTCACGCAGCTTCCACCCTCTCCGTTCGATGACGTTCTACGTCACACTCTGCGGTAACTCAGGACGTTCTACGTCCGCCGCTTATGAACGTGGGTGGCGCTGAATAACACTCTCAAGGTTAGGTTACTTGTAAACATAAATACCCCCGAAAGCAGAAGATATGACAGCCGTCGCCGTAGCTCAGAGGTAGAGCACCGGACGCGTAATTCGGAGGTCGTGGGTTCGGATCCCACCGGCGGCATGTGGTTGTTTTTTCTTCTGCTTTTCTAATCAATTTGCTTTAAGCGATAACATATTCAGTAATATTCTAAATTGATTAACACCACAAAATAAATAAATAAATAAAAAAAATCCCCTGTGCCCCTTGGTTTCTCTGGCTGTTGGCTTCTGTCAAATTTATTAACGAGCCCCTCAATCCCCTTTCCTTGTTTGCTTAATTGCTTAGCGAGGGCCACGGTTCTGGCAGCCTTGACGCCATAGGAAGCATAAGAGGGTTCTCACGCAGCTTCCACCCTCTCCGTTCGATGACGTTCTACGTCACACTCTGCGGTAACTCAGGACTTTCTACGTCCGCCGCTTATGAACGTGGGTGGCGCTGATGAACACTCTCAAGGTTAGGTTACTTGTAAACATAAATACCCCCGAAAGCAGAAGATATGACAGCCGTCGCCGTAGCTCAGAGGTAGAGCACCGGACGCGTAATTCGGAGGTCGTGGGTTCGGATCCCACCGGCGGCATGTGGTTGTTTTTTCTTCTGCTTTTCTAATCAATTTGCTTTAAGCGATAACATATTCAGTAATATTCTAAATTGATTAACACCACAAAATAAATAAATAAATAAATAAATAAAATCCCCTGTGCCCCTTGGTTTCTGTGGCTGTTGGCTTCTGTCAAATTTATTAACGAGCCCCTCAATCCCCTTTCCTTGTTTGCTTAATTGCTTAGCGAGGGCCTCGGTTCTGGCAGCCTTGACGCCATAGGAAGCATAAGAGGGTTCTCACGCAGCTTCTACCCTCTCCGTTCGATGACGTTCTATGTCACACTCTGCGGTAACTCAGGACGTTCTACGTCCGCCGCTTATGAACGTGGGTGGCGCTGATGAACACTCTCAAGGTTAGGTTACTTGTAAACATAAATACCCCCGAAAGCAGATGATATGACAGCCGTCGCCGTAGCTCAGAGGTAGAGCACCGGACGCGTAATTCGGAGGTCGTGGGTTCGGATCCCACCGGCGATGAGGTTGTTTTTTCTTCTGCTTTTCTAATCAATTTGCTTTAAGCGATAACATATTCAGTAATATTCTAAATTGATTAACACCACAAAATAAATAAATAAATAAATACAAAAAATCCCCTGTGCCCCTTGGTTTCTGTGGCTGTTGGCTTCTGTCAAATTTATTAACGAGCCCCTCAATCCCCTTTCCTTGTTTGCTTAATTGCTTAGCGAGGGCCTCGGTTCTGGCAGCCTTGACGCCATAGGAAGCATAAGAGGGTTCTCACGCAGCTTCCACCCTCTCCGTTCGATGACGTTCTACGTCACACTCTGGGGTAACTCAGGACGTTCTACGTCCGCCGCTTATGAACGTGGGTGGCGCTGATGAACACTATCAAGGTTAGGTTACTTGTAAACATAAATACCCCCGAAACCAGAAGATATGACAGCCGTCGCCGTAGCTCAGAGGTAGAGCACCGGACGCGTAATTCGGAGGTCGTGGGTTCGGATCCCACCGGCGGCATGTGGTTGTTTTTTCTTCTGCTTTTCTAATCAATTTGCTTTAAGCGATAACATATTCAGTAATATTCTAAATTGATTAACACCACAAAATAAATAAATAAATAAAAAAAATCCCCTGTGCCCCTTGGTTTCTGTGGCTGTTGGCTTCTGTCAAATTTACTAACGAGCCCCTCAATCCCCTTTCCTTGTTTGCTTAATTGCTTAGCGAGGGCCTCGGTTCTGGCAGCCTTGACGCCATAGGAAGCATAAGAGGGTTCTCACGCAGCTTCCACCCTCTCCGTTCGATGACGTTCTACGTCACACTCTGCGGTAACTCAGGACGTTCTACGTCCGCCGCTTATGAACGTGGGTGGCGCTGATGAACACTCTCAAGGTTAGGTTACTTGTAAACATAAATACCCCCGAAAGCAGAAGATATGACAGCCGTCGCCGTAGCTCAGAGGTAGAGCACCGGACGCGTAATTCGGAGGTCGTGGGTTCGGATCCCACCGGCGGCATGTGGTTGTTTTTTCTTCTGCTTTTCTAATCAATTTCCTTTAAGCGTTAACATATTCAGTAATATTCTAAATTGATTAACACCACAAAATAAATAAATAAATAAAAAAAATCCCCTGTGCCCCTTGGTTTCTGTGGCTGTTGGCTTCTGTGAAATTTATTAACGAGCCCCTCAATCCCCTTTCCTTGTTTGCTTAATTGCTTAGCGAGGGCCTCGGTTCTGGCAGCCTTGACGCCATAGGAAGCATAAGAGGGTTCTCACGCAGCTTCCACCCTCTCCGTTCGATGACGTTCTACCTCACACTCTGCGGTAACTCAGGACGTTCTACGTCCGCCGCTTATGAACGTGGGTGGCGCTGAATAACACTCTCAAGGTTAGGTTACTTGTAAACATAAATACCCCCGAAAGCAGAAGATATGACAGCCGTCGCCGTAGCTCAGAGGTAGAGCACCGGACGCGTAATTCGGAGGTCGTGGGTTCGGATCCCACCGGCGGCATGTGGTTGTTTTTTCTTCTGCTTTTCTAATCAATTTGCTTTAAGCGATAACATATTCAGTAATATTCTAAATTGATTAACACCACAAAATAAATAAATAAATAAAAAAAATCCCCTGTGCCCCTTGGTTTCTCTGGCTGTTGGCTTCTGTCAAATTTATTAACGAGCCCCTCAATCCCCTTTCCTTGTTTGCTTAATTGCTTAGCGAGGGCCACGGTTCTGGCAGCCTTGACGCCATGGGAAGCATAAGAGGGTTCTCACGCAGCTTCCACCCTCTCCGTTCGATGACGTTCTACGTCACACTCTGCGGTAACTCAGGACTTTCTACGTCCGCCGCTTATGAACGTGGTTGGCGCTGATGAACACTCTCAAGGTTAGGTTACTTGTAAACATAAATACCCCCGAAAGCAGAAGATATGACAGCCGTCGCCGTAGCTCAGAGGTAGAGCACCGGACGCGTAATTCGGAGGTCGTGGGTTCGGATCCCACCGGCGGCATGTGGTTGTTTTTTCTTCTGCTTTTCTAATCAATTTGCTTTAAGCGATAACATATTCAGTAATATTCTAAATTGATTAACACCACAAAATAAATAAATAAATAAATAAAATCCCCTGTGCCCCTTGGTTTCTGTGGCTGTTGGCTTCTGTCAAATTTATTAACGAGCCCCTCAATCCCCTTTAATAGTTTGCTTAATTGCTTAGCGAGGGCCTCGGTTCTGGCAGCCTTGACGCCATAGGAAGCATAAGAGGGTTCTCACGCAGCTTCTACCCTCTCCGTTCGATGACGTTCTATGTCACACTCTGCGGTAACTCAGGACGTTCTACGTCCACCGCTTATGAACGTGGGTGGCGCTGATGAACACTCTCAAGGTTAGGTTACTTGTAAACATAAATACCCCCGAAAGCAGATGATATGACAGCCGTCGCCGTAGCTCAGAGGTAGACCACCGGACGCGTAATTCGGAGGTCGTGGGTTCGGATCCCACCGGCGATGAGGTTGTTTTTTCTTCTGCTTTTCTAATCAATTTGCTTTAAGCGATAACATATTCAGTAATATTCTAAATTGATTAACACCACAAAATAAATAAATAAATAAATACAAAAAATCCCCTGTGCCCCTTGGTTTCTGTGGCTGTTGGCTTCTGTCAAATTTATTAACGAGCCCCTCAATCCCCTTTCCTTGTTTGCTTAATTGCTTAGCGAGGGCCTCGGTTCTGGCAGCCTTGACGCCATAGGAAGCATAAGAGGGTTCTCACGCAGCTTCCACCCTCTCCGTTCGATGATGTTCTACGTCACACTCTGGGGTAACTCAGGACGTTCTACGTCCGCCGCTTATGAACGTGGGTGGCGCTGATGAACACTATCAAGGTTAGGTTACTTGTAAACATAAATACCCCCGAAAGCAGAAGATATGACAGCCGTCGCCGTAGCTCAGAGGTAGAGCACCGGACGCGTAATTCGGAGGTCGTGGGTTCGGATCCCACCGGCGGCATGTGGTTGTTTTTTCTTCTGCTTTTCTAATCAATTTGCTTTAAGCGATAACATATTCAGTAATATTCTAAGTTGATTAACACCACAAAATAAATAAATAAATAAAAAAAATCCCCTGTGCCCCTTGGTTTCTGTGGCTGTTGGCTTCTGTCAAATTTACTAACGAGCCCCTCAATCCTCTTTCCTTGTTTGCTTAATTGCTTAGCGAGGGCCTCGGTTCTGGCAGCCTTGACGCCATAGGAAGCATAAGAGGGTTCTCACGCAGCTTCCACCCTCTCCGTTCGATGACGTTCTACGTCACACTCTCCGGTAACTCAGGACGTTCTACGTCCGCCGCTTATGAACGTGGGTGGCGCTGATGAAAACTCCCAAGGTTAGGTTACTTGTAAACATAAATACCCCCGAAAGCAGAAGATATGACAGCCGTCGCCGTAGCTCAGAGGTAGAGCACCGGACGCGTAATTCGGAGGTCGTGGGTTCGGATCCCACCGGCGGCATGTGGTTGTTTTTTCTTCTGCTTTTCTAATCAATTTGCTTTAAGCGATAACATATTCAGTAATATTCTAAATTGATTTACACCACAAAATAAATAAATAAATAAAAAAATCCCCTGTGCCCCTTGGTTTCTGTGGCTGTTGGCTTCTGTCAAATTTATTAACGAGCCCCTCAATCCTCTTTCCTTGTTTGCTTAATTGCTTAGCGAGGGCCTCGGTTCTGGCAGCCTTGACGCCATAGGAAGCATAAGAGGGTTCTCACGCAGCTTCCACCCTCTCCGTTCGATGACGTTCTACGTCACACTCTGCGGTAACTCAGGACGTTCTACGTCCGCCGCTTATGAACGTGGGTGGCGCTGATGAACACTCTCAAGGTTAGGTTACTTGTAAACATAAATACCCCCGAAAGCAGAAGATATGACAGCCGTCGCCGTAGCTCAGAGGTAGAGCACCGGACGCGTAATTCGGAGGTCGTGGGTTCGGATCCCACCGGCGGCATGTGGTTGTTTTTTCTTCTGCTTTTCTAATCAATTTGCTTTAAGCGTTAACATATTCAGTAATATTCTAAATTGATTAACACCACAAAATAAATAAATAAATAAAAAAATCCCCTGTGCCCCTTGGTTTCTGTGGCTGTTGGCTTCTGTCAAATTTATTAACGAGCCCCTATTCCCCTTTCCTTGTTTGCTTAATTGCTTAGCGAGGGCCTCGGTTCTGGCAGCCTTGACGCCATAGGAAGCATAAGAGGGTTCTCACGCAGCTTCCACCCTCTCCGTTCGATGACGTTCTACGTCACACTCTGCGGTAACTCACGACTTTCTACGACCGCCGCTTATGAACGTGGGTGGCGCTGATGAACACTCTCAAGGTTAGGTTACTTGTAAACATAAATACCCCCGAAAGCAGAAGATATGACAGCCGTCGCCGTAGCTCAGAGGTAGAGCACCGGGGCGCGTAATTCGGAGGTCGTGGGTTCGGATCCCACCGGCGGCATGTGGTTGTTTTTTCTTCTGCTTTTCTAATCAATTTGCTTTAAGCGATAACATATTCAGTAATATTCTAAATTGATTAACACCACAAAATAAATAAATAAATAAAAAAAATCCCCTGTGCCCCTTGGTGTCTGTGGCTGTTGGCTTCTGTCAAATTTATTAACGAGCCCCTCAATCCCCTTTCCTTGTTTGCTTAATTGCTTAGCGAGGGCCTCGGTTCTGGCAGCCTTGACGCCATAGGAAGCATAAGAGGGTTCTCACGCAGCTTCCACCCTCTCCGTTCGATGACGTTCTACGTCACACTCTGCGGTAACTCAGGACGTTCTACGTCCGCCGCTTATGAACGTGGGTGGCGCTGATGAACACTCTCAAGGTTAGGTTACTTGTAAACATAAATACCCCCGAAAGCAGAAGATATGACAGCCGTCGCCGTAGCTCAGAGGTAGAGCACCGGACGCGTAATTCGGAGGTCGTGGGTTCGGATCCCACCGGCGGCATGTGGTTGTTTTTTCTTCTGCTTTTCTAATCAATTTGCTTTAAGCGTTAACATATTCAGTAATATTCTAAATTGATTAACACCACAAAATAAATAAATAAATAAAAAAAATCCCCTGTGCCCTTTGGTTTCTGTGGCTGTTGGCTTCTGTTAATTTATTAACGAGCCCCTCAATCCCCTTTCCTTGTTTGCTTAATTGTTTAGCGAGGGCCTCGGTTCTGGCAGCCTTGACGCCATAGGAAGCATAAGAGGGTTCTCACGCAGCTTCCACCCTCTCCGTTCGATGACGTTCTACGTCACAGTCTGCGGTAACTCAGGACGTTCTACGTCCGCCGCTTATGAACGTGGGTGGCGCTGATGAACACTCTCAAGGTTAGGTTACTTGTAAACATAAATACCCCCGAAAGCAGAAGATATGACAGCCGTCGCCGTAGCTCAGAGGTAGAGCACCGGACGCGTAATTCGGAGGTCGTGGGTTCGGATCCCACCGGCGGCATGTGGTTGTTTTTTCTTCTGCTTTTCTAATCAATTTGCTTTAAGCGATAACATATTCAGTAATATTCTAAATTGATTAACACCACAAAATAAATAAATAAATAAAAAAAATCCCCTGTGCCCCTTGGTTTCTGCGGCTGTTGGCTTCTGTCAAATTTATTAACGAGCCCCTCAATCCCCTTTCCTTGTTTGCTTAATTGCTTAGCGAGGGCCTCGGTTCTGGCAGCCTTGACGCCATAGGAAGCATAAGAGGGTTCTAACGCAGCTTCCACCCTCTCCGTTCGATGACGTTCTACGTCACACTCTGCGGTAACTCAGGACGTTCTACGTCCGCCGCTTATGAATGTGGGTGGCGCTGATGAACACTGTCAAGGTTAGGTTACTTGTAAACATAAATACCCCCGAAAGCAGAAGATATGACAGCCGTCGCCGTAGCTCAGAGGTAGAGCACCGGACGCGTAATTCGGAGGTCGTGGGTTCGGATCCCACCGGCGGCATGTGGTTGTTTTTTCTTCTGCTTTTCTAATCAATTTGCTTTAAGCGATAACATATTCAGTAATATTCTAAATTGATTAACACCGCAAAATAAATAAATAAATAAAAAAAATCCCCTGTGCCCCTTGGTTTCTGTGGCTGTTGGCTTCTGTCATATATATATATATATATATATATATATATGCGCTCCGCCTCAGTTGATTCTAGTCGTTATGAAGAGCGCGAAAGGGAGGCAACAACGAAAGAACGAAGCGAGGAAGAGACAACGTGCTCTAGGAGGTGTCGCCTCGAGGAGTGTATATATATATATATATATACACCCCTCGAGGCGACACCTCCTCTCCCTCTACCTAAGCGGAGCACATCTGGTGCAGCGAGCGGCGACGGCAGCGGCGCCGACGGCGGCGCGATCTGTTACAGCGCGGCTGCGCCGTTGCTAGGCAACGGCGGCTGAAGGTAGTTCGTGGTCCACGGCATACGGCTGACGAGCGACCACGCGACGAGCTGAGCTGGCTGACGTAGTGTTGCTTTCGCAGCAAAATCAGCCAGAAAAATCTATGAAGCTTTCATCATCCACGCGAGGGAAGCAATTACGTGAGCACGCCTTCGATCATTCTCTTGAAGAAGAAACTGCTTACCTGAACTGTTGTGTTCTTGTGTACAAAATTGTGAGCAATATTTTTTTGTTTTCCCCGCTCCTTGGTCACATGTATCTTTAATGTTTTTCTTTCTAGTCGCTCTATATGGCACAAGCAGAAATTGCGTTTTCAGGTAGTAGTTGTGAGGACGTGCGTTGTCACTCTGTTTGCTTTCCTTTTCCTGTTCCTAACGAACCAACGGTCAGTATTGTCAGCGGTGTGGCGCGTCAGGATACAGCAAAGACGTGCTTACTACAGGCTGGTTAATGCATATTTAGTAACAGAGTGTCTAGCTATTACGGTTACTCTCCTTATTTATTCACAGGCGTGCCTTCCACCGAAAGTAATTCCCATATCAGTTTTCAAAATTTCAAAAACGCAGCTACCCTCGGTGCCGTGGTCCAAGATATTTTGGCTATTCCGACGAATTACGTGCTCTAGAGGGGTTGCTTTGTCTGCAGGCTTCTCGAATACACATGTATTTTAGCGCGAAGTAGTCAAAATTAGTTGGGCCACCGCGCCGCGGGTAAATAAGTTTTCAAAGTTCTAAAAATTGATATGTAAATTGCCCAGACGTGGCCAGACGTGGGTTTGTCGTGGCAGGCTAAAAGAATTTCAGCTCGGAGATCGGCTGGAATGAGAAGGTAAGGTCTATCGTTGCCTCTCGAATTCTTATTGTACAAGAGCCCTTGCCGCAAACAGAAGGAGCCAGGACGTCGAGAGATGTGGCGAGGTGTAGCCGTATTGCTACCATCAAGGGTTTCAATGAGAGGGCGAAGGTTCGCGTCTGCCCTCTGTCGTGTCAGTAGGTCGGAGGCGATGAGGGTACCAAGGAAGCCGCGGTCGTCACCGTGTGCTGCGTCGCCGGGAGCAATTGGAGCACGCTACAGCGTGTCGGCGTCTTCGTGCTTGCGGACAGACTTGTAGACAATAGTGATGTCAAATTAATGGATCCGTAAGCTCCAGCGTGCCAGGCGTCGAGATAGGCCTTGGAAATTTGCCAGCCAGCATAGGCAGCGGTGATCGGTTATGACTTTGAATAGGCGGCCGTATAGGTAAGGGCGATATTTCATGGTGGCCCACACAAGCGCAAGGCATTCTTCTTCAGACGTAAATTGCGCTTGGCGTGGGATAGAGTGCGGCTAGCATAGGCGATAACCCTCCCGAGGCCCTCTTGGCGTTCAACAAGGACAGCGCCAAGACCGATGTTACTGGCATCGGTGTGGACCTCGGTATCGGCATCTTCGTCGAAGTGCGCAAGAACGGGAGATGTGTGTCATCTAGTGTGCGCCCTTTCGCTTGTTTACGTCGTGTGCGCGCATCGTAGTGTGAATCTTTTGCCCCTTTCCTTGAATAAATAATGAGTGTATAGTCAAGCCTCTGCCTTGTTCTCTCATCCTGTGTGGCGCCTTTTGGGCGGTTAAATTGTAAGATGAATCAGTCCCAGCTCGCCTAGTCGTTAGCCTTGCTCACATTCATTTTTCTTGTCTCCAGCACCAAAAAATCAGGTACCTCTCCCCGTTCCTTTCAGGAACTATACATCCCGCATTTCCGATGTCCTTAGAAGCTAATTATATTTTACAATAACAATACAACTCATTAATAATTCGCCTTTATTTTAGTGCGAAAACAGTATTGACCTGCTAAACTGAAAAATTCTGATGTGTGGTCAAGCACACTCTCACGAAGAGGAGACTCACGCTGAAAACGTACTCACGTAAACAGTGGTTGGTGTCCTCAAACACCGCGAACTCTCCGTGACTTACTACGGCCGGTTTGTTGCAACTTCACACCAAGACTCAGTGCTGATTGTAGACCCACTGAGAGCGTGGCTTTTCCGTCTATGAACCGAAAGGCTCCTGCTTCGCTCAGTCGCAGTAAGAGTGGAGGCCTCGTAACGTAAGAATACACGACACTAAGATTACTTTTGCTTGCAAACTGTGCGTCAATGGACGCCGCTGCTGATACAAATACTATTTCCTGCACGAGTGGAAACTAACAAAGATGTTATAATTTCTTTGGGCCGCTATTGCTCATGAGTATGTTTCACGACATTCAGCGCGAAAGCATCAAAAAATCCGGAGAATAAACTCAGGCATATGTGTGCGTTGGGCGTTTACTCAAGAAACTGTCATCATAGCAGAGATAAAAGATGTACAAGTTATAGGATGCATAGACTCTGGGATCAAAAAGTTGTAAATCAGCCCTTTCAACGGGCAAGCGCAAGCAAACCTCACACTGCTCGCAGCGTGCACAGGTCCTTGAGCAACATTCGAGAAGTCCTTAAACCAGTGGACGTAAGATGATGCTCTAAAGGACCATTATAGAGTCAGTGTTCTACCGTTTACACCACTATTTCTTGTAAATCATGTGTACACCTCAGATGCCAATATTCAGCCCTCTTGCGCTACCTGTATCGTGTCATTTCATGAAAACGTTACCTTCCTTTGGGCGACTCGAAGCCGAGATCAAAAGCCGTCTTCTCTGCAAGGGTCGGGCTTCTCTAAAACATGCAACAGAACTAGCCTGGAAAGCATTTTGTGTTTAGGAAAGATTTCTTAGCCGCGATGTTTTAACGTCGATAAATCTCAGTGCATATTGGAATGTGTCATAATTACAAGTATTACTATTATAATTTGCATTGGCGGATAGCTATTTGTAACCGTGGGCCTTATTCAGGTACGTAGGATGACGCCGCGTTGCGACTCTGTAGCTTTGGTAGCACTGCATGCCAAGAAAGGCTGTTGCCAAGTATCGACGATGGCTTTTGGTTTATTTCAGTGGCCGGCGGCCATTACCCCACTGGCGATGGCCATTTTGCGTTCTCGAGGCCGTTGAACTGTGCAGTGGCCTCTCCATCAACGCTAAAATGTGGTCCGTCATGGTAGGCGCTTGTGTTAGAACCACAAGCGAGCCTGAAGCAGCCCTCTGCGTAGGCGGTCGTCGTCTGCATGCACAGTAATCACAAGGTCTGTTCTGTGACGTTGCTTAATTTGAAGCTGTTCTTTGCTGTTTTCTGATGTACAGTTCAAAATTGAGCTTTACAGATTCCTTAGTCCCCGAGAGATAGGTGAAATGGACCTCTGAACAAGTCATATGCAGCCAGGGGACACAAAGTGAGGTGCTAACTGTCAGCGTTAGGTACCTAATTAACTAAAATATATTACTGAATTTTGTAGCCACTGCGGCTAGCGTGAATGTTTATATTCGAAACGCAACGGCGGTCTCATTTCTGGACTACTTGAATTAGTAGAATTCTTCAAGAGCAATCGTGTTCCGAGGTACTCGCCGTCAAAGTTTCCAGTGATTTCACGTAATTACGCATACATCGCAGTGGCGGTAGACTCGAAACTTCTTCTTAGCTTGAAGCACCTGTAGCGCATGGTGTTTCACTCATTTCGATAGGCAAAAGTGAAAGTTAAACAGCTACCAGTCTCACCGGCCGATATACGCTGTTGGCAGTCGGAACGGTGTGTCACAGTAGAAGGTCTTTCGCGCCAATCGTCATTCCCTTGTATATGTAAATACGCGGATCGAGTTTAAAATTCGGAAGCTAATACTCGGAACACATGCTTACTACGAGTGATTCCAAATTGAATTATGTAGGGATAGTAATGCCTTTGGGTCTGCAATATAACGTTATCTGCTAATTGCAGGTATTAATAATTTCGCTAATCGATTTTAGTTAAGTGCGTGACGTGGACGATTATGATCTACGTTGTGTCCCCCTGGCCTCATAACGTATGCGAAGAGGTAGATTTCAAGCACTATCAACAGCTAATTTTAAGAAATCCGTAAATCTTAATTTTGAACCACTTGTATAACCTAAGCCTGAGACAGTGAATTGAGAGTGGCGACTTAAATATGCCTTGACCGCATGCAGCCTGTGTGTCCACTCGTTCCTAGTGTGGCCTGGAGCCCACATCGCATTCGTGGGAACATGTAGATTATGAATAGCAGCTGAAATATGGTAGTCGCAGCTATAAAGCGTGATAGTAGTTCACTGAATAAATTGTGGGCGAGAAACAAACCAGCGTAGACAAATGTTCCCGAAGTGTAAACACACCCATAATATGTACGCATATTAGGGCACGATATGATATAATCACAAGCATTGTTTCATGCTTTCAGATGGTCTAGATATTTTTGTGTTTCTGGAAGAAGAGAACAGCCTCCCCCCCCCCCCCCCCGCCCCAGGTGCATCGGAGGTGCCACTGGCGGGCGAACCTGTGACGACTCCTTGCAATATTTCGTCTTTTAGGAAGGCAACCTGATATAGCCAAATTTTTCAAAAGTGGATGCGAGCCTTTATTGGTCGGTAAAGATCCTTTATTGGTCGGTAAAGACGGTAAAAATTGACGTCTGGCGTTGGTAAGCTCTACTCTGCGGGTCATGCGACAGCGATTCCGTACACCTGGTTGTTTAGTACAGTCCCCATTGGCACATTTGCGTAGTGAGTCGTGACATGGGAAAAGCCGGCCGCTTCGATTATCTTCATGGATTCTCTGTTGAGGTGGCAGTTGCAGCAGAAAATCGTCCAGAGAGGAGTCATTAAGTCCTGCAGAAGCCTCAGCCATGTGCCTTTGGGATAGGCCACGTGCTCCAGGAAGATCAGACGTCCACCCTGAAAGTGCAGTAGAGTACCTCATATCAAGTATATTAAGCATCAAAATTTTATTGTTTTATGGGTGCAACGAGTTAACGACATCCTATTTGAAATCTAACGGATGAAATGGACATCGATTAAGCTTAAAGCGGGGCTAGTGGGTGTGACTGCATGACAGTCTTAGTGCGGTGGTTGAGAAAGCGAGGTGATAAGACTAGAATTCCCTAAGCGCAATGGTGAAGCGCTACTTGTAGCAGTGGAGACAGGCTGGAAATGTAAAGAAATTCAACTGGGCAAACGAACTTCATCAAGATATGTAATGCCGAGAAGAGTGTCTATACTGAGAAAAAGAAAATGCTACAGGGGATGGCATAGAATCAGGTGGGAAAATGGAATAAATTGGCTGCAATAGGGTGTCTGCAATTATTTCAAGAGGGAGCTAAGTGTATATTAATGGCGGGGGCCAGACATGCAGTTTACGTTACAGGGCAGATAATGATGTTAACGGTGATAACAGGATATGCTCGAGAACTTACCCTCAAGTCATGGCCAAATGTTAGGGGTCCACTTAGTTAAGATTACCTGGTTGAAATCAAATGCGACTAGCTCCAACAACTTTTTTGTACCTGTAGTAAAGAGTAATAGTTCTGGCTGCGCTTGGGCGTGGGCTCGGCGCCCACTGGGGGCACGTGGGTGCTTTGTTTTTGTGAAATTCTTTATAAGCCAATCTAGATACCCAACAGGGTAGATGTTTTCCAGGGATTCCTATTTAACGCTGCCCCGCCCCAGCTGCGGCCAGCTTGTCCCCACCAACTTCCTAATCTCATCTGCCCAACTGACTCTGTACCACTCCTTGCTGCACTTGACGTCTCTTGCAGTTAGCTGAGCTATGCAAAGAGATCATAGGTTGTCAGTTTCTCGTATTGCATACCCTGCCGATGTCTATTTTCTCTTAATTTCAGCTAGGATATTGTCAACGCTGAATCACTCTGATATACCTTCCTTATTTTCTTGCTAACGCTGTATTTTCACTTTTTAGGCCTCGCTGCGTTCACACTCGATTGATGTTTGATCGATTTCGTTGTCCTCCCAGTTTCTGACGGACATGTGATTACAGGAAGAGCAAAATGATAGCCATTTTCCTCTTCGCAGTATTGCCCAAATGTTGGAGCACACTACTGTGAGAGACAATACTGGTTTCTGCACATCGACATTTTGGTGTGTTAGGCCTTGAAATATTGTTACGAAGAAGACGAGATCAAACCGCTCTACCCAACGTCGCCGTCCACTCCACTGACATCCGAATTCGTTCATGTGGCTCGTCTCAAGCCCTGTCACCCACCCTCGATATCGCAGGCCTAACACGCACTGGGACGTTGCCTTCAGCCGAGGGGGATAGTGTTACCGGTGAACTGGTTACTGAATAAGTGACCGAATCGTGAACGAAAAAGTGGCGGTGCGTTGGACGACGACGACGACGTTGACTGTGGGTAGCTGGGCCCTTTGAGTCTGAGCTGAGTGCTGGCCATCTCAGATCAGCCGCCAATATAGACTTCACGTAACGGTAATACCGTAACATCCCTGCAACATCTTTTGGTCTGAGGTGCTGGGGTCCCTTCATCGCCATCCTGGTCCCGGATCATCGGTGTCCTGTGCCTGCCGTGGACGTCGGCCGTGAGTGCCTGGTCCGCGCCGCCCGGCCATGCCCCAGCCCGCCCGACCTGAACCGACCTCGCCGCTCACCCCAGCCCCGTCCCCCGCCCGGACTACAAGACATGACGACCCAAGACCCAAGACCCACACGTGAAGACACCGCCCCCCTGCCCCTGCCGTCCGGTGCGTCCACGGACCTCGGCCGTCAGCTCCTGGCACCCTCCGGCCCAGATGCTTCGTGGACCGGGACTCATCCTTCGATCATCTCATTCACTGTGGCGGCCAGCACTTCCTCACCTTGTCACTTCTTTCTAACCTGGAAGCCCATCACCGTTTCGCCCATGCCTTCATCGACGTCTTCTTCTGTCTACGATCGGGACGATCGCTCGGTGGCCCCGGGTAGTGTTACGAACAAGACGAAGCTGGCAGTGGCGCGGGACGGAGCGCTCGCGCTACGCAAGCGGCCATTAAATCATCTCTTATCCATCGTTCACCACGCCTCATTCTTCGGCTGGCCGCCACATTACAATATGTAGATTGCCCTGTTTTACGTCTGTATTCCCAACATTGGAACCATCCAGATTCCTTACTACCGAGAAACTCGAAGTGAATGTGTGGTAGGCAAGTGATTGGGCTCGGAAGATCTCTTTAAACACTGAAACAAGACCGCTGCAGTCAGGGCGAATGGCTGTGCGTACTGTTCTGATGTCCCGTTTGAGAACGGTTGCTGTGAAAAATAAAAGACACTTCTTCAGGTCGAGAGTGGGAAAAGATGCATGTTGATTTGCTAGGTGCTCGGTAATGGAGTACCTGCCGGTGTCAGGTAGCCTGGCGGGAACTCTACAAGATGAAATTGTTTCAACGATTTCTTATGTGCAGCGTCACTCAAAAGGTTTTATTCTAGCGGTGAAAAATAAGGACGTATTTTGCAATCAAAGGGTACAAGCACAGTATTAACCGCCTTCTCTTGTCTGAAAATATGAGGAAAGTGCTTGAAAATAGCTAAAAAAAATTAAGCGGCCTTGTGGAAAACCTGTTTTCTGCTCCGGCTGAACGCGGCCGACTTTCACCATAATCATGTGTCGGGACAGCGCGGACTGGGGTAGGGTGTAAGTTCCTTCTTGGGGGATGTGAAGGCAGCGACGGGAGTGCCGCCTCGACGACTTCGCGGACTTCCGCAGAGTCGCAAGAGTCTCTTCGCTGCTGGCCAACGTGGTCGGCCAAGTTCGTGGCCGCACGCTGTCGTCGCCTCCCGGGGCAGTCACATGGGAAGATAGCGTACCGTGCCACAGGACAGAGCTTCTCGCTAATTATTTCTCGCTCTCTCCCTCTCACTTCTTGTTCGTGGCAGCGAATCCTCCTCCGGCAAGTGCCTGGGTATGGCTTTGTCCTAGCATACGGCGAGCAAGGCAATACCCGGCCGCCATTGTCGGCTCGTACAAACGTTCGCCGCCGATCCCTCCTAAGCCGCGTCGCTGGGCTTTAGCGCCCCTGCCCCAGCGTTCTGAGGAATACCTTCTTGCGTGGCCTTCTAATTCCGAGCAATGCCTCTTTGATGTTTTGCAGCTAGCTGGCCCGCTCTGTGTATTATTTGCAATTTTTAATAAATAGCATATGAGTGACCACGCATTATAATCCCCCCTTTTGTTCGCTCAAGCAGGAATCCCTCCGTGTTTAGTCAGCGGAGACACTGCAGCTGCGTAGTTTGAGTACGTTGCGGAGACTGCCCCCATAATTCCACAATAGATAACTGCAACGCAATAAGGACACATACTTTGATCAGCACTCGCTTGGCTTCTTCAATAACTTTTCTGCCGTTATTGACGGAGCACAGCAAATAGGTGAAGACGACCACGTCGAACTGGCCGCTGGCTAGATCCCTCATGTCTTCTCCGTAGCTGTGTATCCAGCGTTCAAGTTCGACCTGGAAAGCAAAAAGCGGCTTAAAGCATACACTCAAACAAGAACTAAATGAGCAAGTCACATCACTTTGACACTGCAACGTCACATTAAAGCCTTAAACGCAGCATTTCTTGTCATTCGTTTGAGTGCAAGTGAAAAATTAAGAAAAGACTTATATCCAGTAAGTAGAAATGTCTCCAGCATGAGCAGTTGATTAGCTTGTCGTTGCGCTCAAGTTATGGGTAGCGATGAAGATAGAGCATCGGTTTGGCGAGCCTTGCAATAACATATATACGCATGAAATATAAATGTACACTGGCGGTCAGACGTTTACACAACAAGACTGTCGAAAAAGTTTAATTTCTTTGCATTCCTGGAGCACTACTTGTCGTTTCATGACGCGCTGTGTTACCATCGCATTCAGCTGTATCTATTCCAAAAGAAGTGCGGTAAAACTGCAAACAGTGGGAAGCAGCGTATCAAATAGTTACTGTAAAAATACAACCTACAAAAAATATAACAGTAATCGATAAAAAGAGACCAAAAAGGTACATACAATGTGAACTCATTCATTAAAGCTTGGAGCCAGTGCCAATAACGCATTTGACGGAAAAGAACCAGGCTATTCAGCAGGGATAGGTAGTTATTATTTCATCCACGCTCAAGGCGCGTTGGTTTTGTGATTTTTGCGTTGCTTGCTTTTACCACGATAGCGGTAAATGCCCCGTTAATCAGAAAATCTGGCGTCGGCGTTTTTGGCGAAACATCACGGGAATGTGTCTGGCCGGTGGTCCCCGGAGAGCAATCGAAGAGGCACGTGGGCCACCTGGATCAATTGACCTTGCGGCGTCATCTCAACTTGCCTAGCAGATAGTGAGCGAACTGCCCGTCGTGACGGGTGGCAGTTAAGTTAATGATTGGTCGCTCGGGAGAACAACCTGGGCCGCAGAATGCCCACCACTCGGAGCGCCTGCCATTGCAGGCAAGTAATTAACCCTGTACGCTATCGGGTCTTGCCCTTCAGGCGGAACCTAATTATCCCTCCATTTTTGTGCTGGGCTTTACAAGGCGCTCTTATCATGCCATAAAATCAGAAGTCGGAGCTGTTGTGTACGTTTTAACATCTCTCGCTTCGTTCCCGTTTTATTACTCTGGAAGAAGGAAAAAGAGTCACACGCATTCCTAGCGACGCACAGTTGGGGCTGCGGCTGTAGGTTTTCGATGCACCTCTTTCTATCGAAATTTGTAAGCACTGTACTTTTTAGAAGGGAAGAGAACTGCTCATGCATAACATTAATTAATTCGGCAATATCAGGAGGTTTCACTTTCACCGATTTCTCCCGGTTGTAATCGTGGTGTCTGAAAAATGGCTGGAGGTTCCATCGCTGCTTGTACCGGTGTTATCTTGCATGCGTCAGTGTTGTAAATGTTATGATGTACCTTCGAAGTAAATTCTTCGCAGTTCGGCGCCAATGTGGCTCAGCTTCTGCGCATCACTCGTATTTGACGAGCTGCGTAGTGCACACTAGAACAGATCTCTCCTTGGGATTGATTGAAAATTAAATTGCTAAGGCAGTTGCAGTTGCGTCCTTGTGATAGGGATGGAACTATAGTAAACTGAACGTTGAGGATCGGAATCAACTCTATCTGCATAGCGCATGTTAGCAGGATTGGTAGCCCAGAATTAAGGAGCAGGTGCTACTCAGAAGTTCGGGGAATTAAACCAGCGCAAGTTAACTCTTTGTTGTACTCCTTTCCGCAGCAAGTTTTGGTGAGCAGTCTTCCTTGCGTATTTAAGGTAACCAGGGAGGACACATTGCAGCGAAAAAAAAAGAAAAGTGGACCGAATAGGGCGAGTCCTACATCCTTGACACCGAAGTAATATACCAGCTGACGTTACCCAGAAGGAATGAGGGAACTTCTAGTTCGGGGCTAAACAATCAGCTGCTGTGATGGATCTGGTGTTAACCAAGACATCTCTGTGCAAGTTGCCGAAAGTTTTAGTGAAGTTCATGGCAGTCGCATTTGCAGGTAAGGATTTCAAAAGGATGGCACCGAATAGCGGCGCGAAAGAAATTAAATGTGCGATGCGGGATACTCTCTTAGGAAATGCATACTTTAGGGGCGTAGAAGCCCCTGAAGCCCTGAAAAGTTTTTAAATTTGCCGATAGAAGGTAGTATGATAGTCTATACTAACCTTACTACTAGGCAATAACGTTGTTCCAATATGAAAGCTCAAATATTTGCCGGCTTTGAAACACAGAATATGTGTTGAGAAGAAATGCGTTGAAAGAATTTGTACTAAATAAATAACAATCTGGAGCAGTTAAGAAAAAGAAGCAAGAAAGCATTCCCGCTGTATTGTTAGAGTTTATTGTACTTATGCACGAAAACACTTCTTTTATGGTAACAGCAGAATACTTGCAAAACAGTGGCTGTTGAACATCAGTAGGTTCTGTGCTTAAAACAGTGACGTTAAAACCGAGCACTGGAAAATATTAGCTTTACCACCGGCGCAGAACACAATTTTAAGAAGCAATTTCTGTAGCCGTGCTTTTGACTATCTGCTTTGGCAAGAGCTCACAGACATGACCAGTTGCTTTTCCGGAGACTTCTATTAGGTTATTAGCCAACCATGAATTGCTAGGGGAATACTGACATGGCTGACGCCTGGCCGTCGCCTACAAGAGTGCATGTGTGAGATCAAATCGGACGAGAAAGAACATCCAAAGAAAAATTGGAGTTTTCAGCGGGCCGTGCCCAACATTTACCCTTCCTCCTTCACAGGAATGGTGGCCTATAACTTTGGGCTCTTCTAGAGTTGCTCCTTGAAGGCAGCTCTGAGGTCGATGTTAGGGTCCACGTTCCTGTACTTGATGATTCGTCTGCCGTGCTCGAAATCACCCCGGCGCCTACCTCCAGCATCCTAAGATAGCCCCTTTTCCTCAGCTCAGGGTCGCGCGAATCCAACGACTGGAACTGTGTTAGGGCAAGGCGTCATATGGGCAACCAGCCAGAGCTGGTTGCCCATATGACGTTTCCAAGAAGAATGAAGGTCGAAATAGAGCTGGCGAGCTCTGACGAAAAGAAGCGGCACGAGCAGCAGAAGCCCTAAAAAATGAATCGGCAGCGTCTACAGGAGTTTCGTCAGGAATCGGAAAATGGAATGCATTGATCACGGCCACGGAGTTGGTGGAGTTCATGTCAGTTTTTCAGTGCAGCTTTTTAAACGCCCGTTACTGAGTTTATCGTTCGAGCTGTAACCATGCAGCAGAGCGTGGGAGGAGTGAAGCCGCGGTGGTAATTATGGCGAGAGCGAAGAGAGCGTGAGGCGGAAAGCGAAGGAGGAAAGTATAGAGAGAGCGGTGGAATGGCAACTGCAGCGCAAATTGCCGCCCGCAAAGAGGTTCGGCGGCTCAGAGGCGGCGACGCAAGGTTGTAGATTCCTGCCGGTGTGCATGTCTCCAAAACCGAGGCCAAGCGCAAACGTCGTTCAGCACTGCCTGTTCCGTCTGCAATCGCCTGTGGTTAAGTAATTCAGCAGCTGCGCTCAACTTTTCTATTACCAAGTGTCGTAACGTCCAGTGAGCTTTTTTTTGACGAATCGATACGAATGCCGCATGCGTCAAGGGTTGGCAGCTGTAGGCGTTGACGAACAGGATTGTATAAATGGAATCGTCTGGCATGGGTCATCGTACTGTGACATTTTGGGGTATCTGTTGTTTCAGCCAGTGTCATCGCTTCGGCGGACGCGGTTGTTCTGACGCGCGTCTCTTCTTTCACTCTTTCCTCTTATCTTTTAACACTCATCTATCTGCACTTGGCAGCGGTGATGGCTTGGTTGGAGCCAGTAGGCAGGCCCGTGCACTTTCCTTTTCATCCTTCTCTCAGTCGCAACAACAACGGGTAATGGTACGAAAATACTGTCGGCTATCGTTGATCAGGGTCACGTAGGCGGCATGAAGGCGTACGGGAGAATTATTTTTCTGTTGGGTAAAGGCTGTGACCACAAAGCAAAAAAGCATGGTGTCGATGTACTGACATACACGGCGTTCCAGGCAGGACACTTCTTTTTCTCGCCCTTTCAATATATGTACAGACACACATTACGCAGTTCTTAATCGAATAACAGATGTGGTCTATAGTTAAGCATAATGGAATCACTACATAAGCAATGTGCATAATTGAGAACAGAGATGAATATTGTAGGATCACTTAATTGTGCATTGGCGGCTATCTTTTTAGGGCAAAGTGGTTCTAATGGGCACAATCCTGGGCCAAAAGAGGGCCGGCTGCGTTGGGCGCGATCGCTCACTTTCGCTGTTCGCTCTGTAAACGAAAAGACCGTGCACTGAAATGACAAAAATATTTATTCCTGCAATAGCAGCAGAGTTTGTCCTCACCACGCAGATCCGGCTTCCGGTGTCATATCTAAAAAAAGACCCTGTCTTTGCACTGGCGCCTCTGACCACTTGTATCTTTTATGCCTTTTTGCGCTGATGTATTAGTGTCCCATCCTCTCATACGTTTTTTAAGCCCCCCGTTGCCTCAACTTCTGTGCGCCTTTCAGGCGTTTCAGGCGTTTTCATACCACATCTTTCAGACGAGGAGGATAGACGTTTCTATCAAATGCATCTCCATTCTTTTAATATGGATGTTACGTTATCAAACTGTTCAAATATTTCTGTGGAGGGCAAACTCTTCTCGCAGGATTGTTGGCTCAGACTGCCGCAGCATATCGGAGGCAAGTTCTTTCTATACCAGCTACCCCTCGATCAACATTTCGTTTATCCTTCGGCTCCTTCTGACTGCAGACACCTCCTATACCGCGGCGGAAATGGAAGCTGTAATATTCCATTAATCTGCTCAGTAGTGGTTCCAGCTAACCTGCACAAAGCCCGAACACGAAGACCGTGATTTGGAAGCAAGCCTGTTCGCGTAATCTTCACAGCCCCACTACGACAAAATATTGCATAATTGGAACTAATCTTCGCCACAAAAAAGTAAGTTGGAGATAAGAGGAAGAGAGAAGAGAGAAAAATGTGAGCTCAAGAAGAAATCTGCTGTGAAGACCTTGAGCGAGACCATATGCCACTAGTATTCGCCTCGAAGTGCGGCAAATAGAGAAAAGATCAACGTCAGAGATAGGTACAGGAAGACGCGACTACTGATTTCCCCGAATTGAATACCTCTACAAGATGTCGGAACAAAAGTGACACTATGCCACTGCGAAAAGCGCCTTAAAGCGCCAGCAGACGGCTCATTCGCAAGGATCTGCTTTCTCTGGAGACGACGAAACACAAGGCGAAGCTTGATTGATTCCATAAGGGCGCGGCACATTCTGTCGGGACGCAACCAGCGTCTTCATTATAGAGACGCCCCTTTGGGTGGCCGCTTAGGGCGAATTGTGCTGGTGGATCGATCAGCTTTTCTTGCACCGCGGTTGTGAATGCGTCTTTCACTGGCTAATCCGGTGCAGGTTCGCAGGTTCGCATGTTTGCTCCGCGGTGGAGCACTCTCTATTGATGCACCGAGCAGAGGAGAATTTGGCCGGTACTCGGACGGAGCGGTGCGGTCACTTCCGCAGTGGGTAGGCTACGTTTCCCCGTTTATAGTGTGGAGACCGCTGGTTAACCCTGGGCTTTTTGTACGTTTCTGACGATGTCGTCGGACCCAGGAGTTACGATTCTAGCCGCTATCAAGTGGAAAAGCGGCGAAACAGCTCAGGGACAAGTGACTGGGAGAACGGCGAAATGTATGTTCCTTTATTGCTGTTTTAAAGAAATGGATCCTCTATTACTTTAGTTTTGGTTTAGTTTATGGGTTTTAGCTTCCCAAAGCTATTCAGGCTATGAGAGATGCCGTAGTGAAGGGCTCCGAAAATTTCGACCTCCTGGTGTTCTTTAACGTGCACTGATATCGCACACTACACGGGCCTCTAGAATTTCGCCTCCATCGAAATTCCACCTTAGCAGCCGGGATCGAACTCGCGTCTTTCTGGTCAGCAGCAGAACACCATAACCACTGAGCCACCGCGGCAGCCTGTATTACTTTACAAAAGGTCCAAAAGTCGCCGGCTACATAGACGGCGCAGCGCGCAACTATTCATACGAAGCGGTGCGCTCATATGTGGACGGCATACGCTCACTCGAGGTATTTAGCCCTGGTTGTCTTTGGCCAATTGGTATGGCAAGAAAGTATGGGGACGCTTAGTCACCTTAAGAGTGAAATACGAAAGCATTAGAACCAACGTTGATGCTGCATATGCGTGTCTGCCAGTTCTTTCACCAAACACACGATGTTCTCGCCGTCAACATTTCTTTATTTCCACACACACTATCATCCGCTGAGTGATTTCGCCGAGAGCCTCTTCCAACCTGCTTCTCGCGCCCTTTCCCGGCTGCGCACCCCTCCCCCCATTGCTTCTCAATTTTTAGTTTGAGCGCCGTGGTCACGCAATAGTGTGATGCCATCTGCTTCTCGACCACTCAGTGACTTTTATGACTAATGGAGGGTGCGAAATCGCATGATGTGGAGTGCCATGGTGGGCAGGTGGCAATGGAACTGAAATTGATTGAAGTAATTTGATTTACACCTTCCACTGTGGGCTGGTTGCTCACACCCGGTTGGGCAGGTTGTGATGACATCACATGGTAATTTGATCGCTCTCGAGGAAGCGATTATTGGGAGAGAAGCAGGACGCGAAATCTCAGGATGTGAATGCTAATGGTGTAGCATTAAAGTGCGGTGACTTCAAACGTGAAAGATATGGCTCACTGTGTGGTCATCGCTGGCCACCGTCAAGGGAGAATGTGTGGGCGGATACGAGGCCCAATTTCCGGAATCGGCAGGGCACTGAGAATTTCCGTCCAGCTCTCTGCCAGAGCTTGTCTTCCACTGCTTCATGAGTATTGGATCACCTTGTGGCAGATTCGGTCGCTGTTAGGCTGATGAAGCACCGCGCACAATTTCTACCAGTAGAAATCATAAGTTCTGCGGAGAATATTCCGAAGGATGAAAGACGAAAGTTGCAGCTGGCGAAAGTACGCTGTTAAGGGCTTAGAAAAATTTGGTAGAGGCTTAGCTTGGTTAAGCCCGGTAAGTTGCGAAAGCAATAGCCCTAGCTGCGCCTGGTTTGGCTGGTGGTGTGTCTTGGTAGTGCTCTTAGTAAAGCTTATGTTTATGAAAGTTTTGCCCATTTGTTTTACATGGCATTATACTGATCACACGAAAGCCCCCACGTGCTGGGAGATTTATGCGTGCCTCGGTCGCCAAAACGAGCGGCTGACGCTAACGGATGATTGTCTAGAAGCTTCCCTCTTCTTTCACTCCCACTTCCTCCCTTCCTGTACGGTGCGTTTCGGGGGTCCACCGAGATGACAGAGAATTTCCTTTCCTCAAAAAGCGTTCCGTTCAAAGGGCAAGGCATCGCGCCGAACGGGTGGTGGCGATCCTCCCTTCCTGTGATTCGGGTGTCCACCGAGATGACAGAGAATTACTGCGCCATGCCTTGCCCTTCGAACGCACCGCTTTTTGAGGAGAGAAAATGGCGCAGTAATTCTCTGTCATCTCGGTGGACACCCAAACCGACCGCTAAGCGCACCGCGCGCGGCAGGAGCGGGAGTTAGGGCGGCGCTTGGTAGCTGCGGCCTCGCTACGCGACTGCGCTAGTTGGAGCCCCGCTCTTGTAGCTGTGACGTCAGACCGCTAAGCGCGCCGCGCGTGGCAGGAGCAGGAGTTAGGCCGCGCTTGGTCGCTGCGGTCCCGGAATAGGGACTCCACCCATTGCGGGGCTCGTTAAGAGAGCCTCACCTCTTTTATTAAATAAAGGCTTTTCATCATCATCCTCGCTACGCGACGGCACGAGTTGGGCCCCTGGGTTTTTGCGGCAGATGGCATGATGCCACAGCAGGGGGTCATGCTAAAGGTCATTGGTAGCTAACGGCCTCGCTACGCGACGGGCTGAAAGTGCAACTAGCATTGTTTTCGCAATAATAGCGCTGCTGCGGCTGGCGTGATCATCGGCGAACGATAAGAGAGGCCTTCGTCCTGCTGTGGACGTAACCTGGCAGATTATTATGATGACGCTGTAAACTCGGAATGCAGATGACGGTAATTTGCAAGAGCTACGATGAGTTCTTCGCGTTATTAGATGCGCGTCCTTGCTAAGCTACTTACATGGTATGTGAGCCACCTGTTGAAGTCGGCAGCAAAAGCTTTATTAGGGGACACACGTTGTATATTTATTTATTAGAGATACTATCGGTCCGGTCACGACCAAGGTAGGAGTAGTGTAAAAGGGTAATGCAGACAAGAGAAGGGTGAACAATGCAACCAAACAGAGACGCCGTCCAGTCGGTACTAAGTTCAAGCACTTCTATAATCTGTCTGATCTGTTCGGAAAAAACATGTGCAAAAATCTTGATGTGTATAAACGCGGAACAGCATGAGAACATTATGTTTAACACTGTGCCAAAACCACATTGCACCAGGCACTAGACATTACCAAAGAAGAACAGCAGCAGTGAACTTACGTACACCTGATGTGAGCACTACATGTTCTGATAGTTGGCTCCAGTCTTTCGCAATGGATAGGAAGAAAGAATGCTAATCGCATTGCTTAAAAAAATTTCGCTCTTTTACATGTCTACGATGTTTCCTTCAGTAACACGTGAAGTGATTTCACTTGTGCATTGTTGCTTATTGATGATGGACTACGTGCTTTATGATCTTATAGAATATAATCAGTCTCTTATGTTTAGTTTTTTGTCCTTATAAGAGCATGGTCGTCGGCCGCTGTGGACCACGATTCTATATTTGACGCCCTTTATTTTTAAACGTTATTGTACTGCACAGAAGAAAGGTCGACTAATGAGATTTCAAGATATCGGTTGATGGCTATTCCTAGTACTCCTTGCAGCCACAAATTAACACGGTAGGAAACAGTACGGCAAATTACCGAAATCAGCGAGAATAGAAAGGTCACCGCCGTTCAAGCTATTATGCACACCAAATTGTACGCCTCTTGATTCCAACGAAATATAATAGCGGAAGGCATCCGGTAAGAATAAGGAAGCTTTTAGTTCTTAGGAGAAGTTGTCTAAAACTTCTAGGAGCAATCAAAAATACCATGCTGTTCAAAGTTGTCGGCGCACAGTGTCGAATGTTTCAGTGAAGTTCATGGAGGCCGCACTTGCAGGAAACAATTAAACCGGACCCTCACTGCATGTCAGCGCCGACGAAATGAAATGTATGATGCAGAATAGTCACTTAAAATATGCAAATTTCAATAACGTAAAGGGATCGATCACTGACCAAAACGTGTCATGATATAGTGGAATGGAAAGATCTTGCTTAATGTTGCACGAATTGAGCGCTGCAATTTCGATGAAACGAAGAGCTATAATTTTAATTTGGCATTGAAAATCGCATAAAAAGCCATGGCCGCCGGGATGGCTCAGTGGTTATGGCGCTCGGCTGCTGACCCGAAAAGACGCGGGTTCGACCTCGGCCGCGGCGTTCGAATTTCGATAGAGGCGAAATTCCAGAGGTTAAGGCGCTCGTGTACCAAGCCAGAGTACATGGTTTTGAACCCGACAGCGGCGGCCGCTTTTCGATGGAGGCAAAACGCAAAAACGCCCGTGTGCTGTGCGATGTCAGTGCACGTTAAAGATCCCTAAGTGGTCGAAATTATCCGAAAGACCTCCACTACGGCACCTCTTTCTTCCTTTATTTCACTCCCACCTTCCTCCCTTCCCTTACGGCGCGGCTCATGTGTCCACCGAGATACGTGAGACAGATATTGCGCCATTTCCGTTCCTCAGACACCAAGTTACCAATTTTTTTTTAAATTCCGGAGTGGAGGCCCGTGCACTGCGCGATGTGAGTGCACGTTAAAGAGCCCCAGGTGGTCGAAATTTCCGGAGCCCTTCACTACGGCATCCCTCATAGCCTGAGTCGCTCATTAGTGCACAGTGTTTTTCTTTCAGTAACATTAGTCATCTTTTATTATAGTTTATGCTCTCGCCAGTGCGCCTTTCAATGAAAATTAATACTCCCTTCGCATCGTCGACCATCCGCTTTTACCTTTCGCAACTAGATGGCGCCACAGCGTTTGTAACTATATTGCGCTACAAGAGGGTACGTACGCGGTTTTCTAGAAAATGAGTGTCAGAGAAGTTTCAGTACAATAAAAAGAAAATGTTTAAAAAACGTCTCACAGAATATAATATTGGTGTATTCTTTGTGTCCTCCTTATCTTAGAGCTGGCATATTGACCACACGGTCACCAGGCTTGTCAGCGTCTCAGCTTCCTGAGGCGTAACACGGGCCTCCTTAGAATCAATCGAGGTGTTGCATAAACTGCATGTTAGGCGTTATTGAGTATCTTTGCACCGTATGAGATTCTCTTACTTTAAAAGGCAAAAACAAATTGGAAAAAGTGCAGACATTAACTGCTGTACATGTCCTCGGAAGACCAGCGCACGAGTGGCAGTGTTCTTTGGCTTCGGTTACTGTTGGCTTTCATCATGTATGCTATAACGAGAACCTCTTTCCATGTACTTGTCTGATGAATAGGCTATCCTCTTGCTATATTTCTTTGCGCTTTTTTGTACTTTACGAAATGATCGCGCCTTCTTACCCATCAAGCCTATTGATGCTGTTTACTTCCTTTCGCGGATGTATGCTTCATGAACACGAACCTCCAAATCTGATGCGAGTTAAACCTTCGTAAACCCATCCTCCCTTGAAATGCCTTACAGGCTAAGAGTGTAACCAAAATCGAAGTGGGCGTTTATTGTGAGGCGGTTACGTTACAAAACAGATTATAGAACAGGAAACAGAATATTAACTTCTGTGAGGAGTACCATCATCTGAGGAAGAAATTTATGTCACCACGTCGACTTTTTCGGCAGTCAGGAACTCCTCGACAGGAGCTGAATGCTGCTTCTCTATTAGCTTGTCGCGGACCATGGAAAGGTATAGGGGAATTTTCACTTGGCTAAGACGTGCCCGCCGCCTATACCGGCTCATGTGTGAGATGCAATCGGACGACAAAAGAGCGCCCAAACTAAATATTTAGCATTTACATAGGGTGGTGTCCAGCAATAACTATTTCTCCGTCACTGAAATGGTAGCCTATACATTGGGGTTCTTCTTTAGTTGCTCCAAGAAGGCAGCACCGAAGTCCCTGTTGGGGTCCACGTTCGTGTACCTGATGGGACGCGTCACGTACTCGAAGTTGCCGCCATGTCCTGCGCCGATCTCCAGCACCCTGAGCGAGCCCCTTTTCCTGAGCGCGGGGTCGTGTGACTCCAACGAATGGAGCGGTTCCAGGGCCAGGCGTCGTCCCTTGGCGAAGCCTTCGGCCCAGACGACGCTCGCCAGGCGAAAGAAGGCGGCGAAGAAGACCTGCCGCACTCTGAGGGACAGGAGAAGCGGCGGCAGCAGCAGAAGTCCGAAGAAATGCAGGGAAACCATCCACAGAAGCGTCGGTACGAATCGGAACATGGCTGTTCTGTTCGAGTTCAGAGTGCACTTAGCACGGCGCGTCGTTCCCGCTGCTTTCCCACCAAGGGTTTGTAGCTGTACAGGTTTTCCAATACCATGAGCCGTTGAGAAAACGTGTACAAATTGCATTTGCTGGCACGGATGCTCGTATGAATATCCTGCCAGGTTGCAGTTGCTACAACGCAGGTGGCATGAAGGCACAGTAGAAAACAACTTATCTATCGGATAATGGCTGTGAACACACAGAAAAAAACAAAGCAAAGCTCGGCGTCGAGAGTACTGACTCCCGCGCAGAGGGATCTGCAACCGAATAACACCTGTCGGTATGTGCAAACAGGATGGACAGATAGACAAATTTAATGAAACGAAGGCATGGGTCGGCCAGAAAGATTGATAACTGGCCTGCTACTCTGCATTGGGGAAGAGTAGGAGAAGAAAGAGGGTCGCGATGGGTGACGTTATTGTGAGAATACAGATGAGAATATGTGCAAGCACGTTTTATGGCATCACAACCGTGAGTCGAGGCCCGTGTTTCTAAAAAACGTGAAAACACTCGCAATGACTTGGTTGCTTTCAAACTCTGCGGCAAAGCGCCTAGGATCAAGTCCTCCGAAAGTAGCTTGCTGTGGAAACGCTTCAAAGAAGCAGCCAACGCTAGCCTTTCGCGCACATATACCGGACATACCACTATCACATGCTCCACAGACTCGGGTATGTCAGATTGAATATGTGTTGAATGGTTGCCAGCTTGTCCAATTCATTGTAAGCGCTTTAGCGCGAAAGCGACGTCTAAACGAAGTCTATGCATCAAGCATGCATGAGGCCGGGGAATTTCACGCGGCACCCGAAATTCCGTGTCCTGTGGGATACACTGGCATCCCTCCTCGTCCCCGCGCCTGGGGCGAACGCGCCGGAGTCACGAGACCGCGCTCGCTCACCCCCAGGAATGTGGAGGGGAGGCACTCCGGCTTCTGTCTCTGTTCCCAACAATGACGTGACGTCACGACAGCGCGCTGGACACTTGACTGAGCTTGTGAGCAACCTATTGCTCGTTGTTAGGCAATGTCCGAGGGGTTAAAAGAGGAGCTCGCGGCGAGAAATCCTCTCTTGCCGCTGGCCTGCTGACCTGCCCCGAGGGACCCCTTCCTGCCCCAGACCCAACGCCGGTCGACAAAGACGACTTGGTGAGCTACTCAACTTCTATTTTATTGAACAGAACATTCTTCCGCAATGTGCTTTACCGCGTATTTGGACAGTAAACTATTTCTTAGCGTGCTCTGCCGTTCCGTTTCGTCCGAACCTGCCGTGGCTGCGACTCTGCGCCACGGGTTGGGGAAACGTGTCCCGTACGAGTAAAGCCTGGTGTATCTGGCACGGAAGCTCGCCTTCCCTGCCGGCTGTACGCAGAGTGACCCCATTTCTTGTCGTCCGAACGTGGGAAGTATAAGCAATTGAGCAGTGTACTTTGTTATAGCGAATGACTGTTGTCGCCCTAGCAATTGGGTGGCAGCTGATACGCCTGACTTCCCGTCCTCGCTCATGTTGTCAGAGCTACCGGCACAGAATCAAGGCTCTATACTTGAAGCGCCTTTGGAAGGGCTTGCATTTGAAAATCTTGAGCGTCACACGCGTAACAGCCGAGTGCCATCAACTAAAGCGTTTGCAGGACTTAGGCCTGGTATGGGGGGCTCCACATCGTGCACCCCGCCGCTTCGCTGCGCGGACAATGGCGCACTTAGGCCTCATCATTCGACGCCATCAACGGCTGCGCCCAACTCCGAGGGCGTTAGTCCGCAGTAAACCAAGGTGCTCTTGCAGAACGCGATGCAAGTAATGCAGAGCCTAGCGGGTATTTTCCAGAACAATGTTAAAGCACCGATTTAGGCAACACGTCTTAAGATAGACTTGCCTACCTACACTGGCTGCCATGACAGAACAGGAGCAAATGAGCTCCTCGACCGTCTGTTCCATTATAAGCAAGCGACAGGTATCGCAGACGCCGAAATGTTCGCGCGTGTTGTGCCTGTTTCTTTGACGGAGCAAGCGGCTAGCTGGAACCTATTAGCCGGCAACCGAGCGAGGACAATGGAGGAGTTTAGCTTAAGCTTCCGCGACGAATTTCTTCCCGCGAACTAAGTAGCGTTTCAGGAGACAGCTGGACGTCCGCACCCAGCACCCCGGCGAGTCTCGGTTACAGTACGTCCGAGGGAAGGGCGAACTTCATCGCCTCGCTGACCCTCGCACCTTGAACACGGAGAAAGTTGAGCTTGTTTGAGTCCCTACCCGCGAGTCAATTCATTACAGACTCTGTTCATTGGGAGGCTCTAATCCTCAGCCCCGACCCGGGGACACAGATCAAGCTCCTCCAGCTGGCTGAAGACGCCGCCGCTGCCCAAGGAATAGCGGCGGGTCGCTCCTCTACATCCGCTGGAAATAAAGTTTCACCGCCACCACCATCACAAGACAAGCGCACACGACTTTCGCGTCCTACCTGAGAGGAGGCAGGTTTAGAGATTTGGATGAGCTAGCTTCTGAGGCGAAGCGCTTTAGGAGAGGCATCCTCTCTGCGCGAGTGTATCGGCCACCACCACCCACATCGCTGTCACTTGAGCCGCGCTGCGCGTGGAATGGCAGCTCAGAGCGCAGTCCATCCAGAGCTGTAGCGTCAGAACAGTTTGTATCCCAAGAGGTTTGGAATTGTCTGTCCGCGCTTTGAACCCATTTAGCTACGCGTTCCGAACAGGCAACCGCTACCGCAGAGCGGAATACATCTAGTCGAGATCGCGAGGTCGACACATGGACGCACGAGCGGCCCCCGCCGTCCGCACCGCGAGTTCGAGACAAGCGACCGAAACGTGGCGACGAGCGCCCAGACCATCGGGGCCCGGACAACCGTTGCTACCGGTGCAACCAGCCGGGGCACTTCGCCCGCGACGCCACCCTCCCACCCGTGAGCAAACACGATCGGGAAACGGTCAAAGCCGCCGGTGATCGACCTAAGACCCCACACGGCGTACACAAAGAACCTCGGTTTACCAGCGCCTTTGACGTATCGGGTAGGAATTTCTGTTGGCTTGCCAGCGCCTTTCTTTGAGCTAATGATAGCTCGAAAGAAATTCAACGCGTTACTCTATACAGGAGCAAGCAATTCTTTGTTCGGTGGCGAGGTGTTAAACCATCTCCGCGACAACAAAATCCGGTTCAGAGAGTGCGATACCACTTTTTGCCTCGCGAGCGGCACAGCGCAAACAAGCGATGCAGCGGGATAGTGGTTCGTCGGGAAAGACGCGGGCGGCGACAACGCCTCTTTCATCTTCCCTGCTCATCCGTTCCTGTAATTCTTGGACGAGACTTCCTAGCCAAGACAGGCATCGTGAAAGCATCAGAGGCTACCGAGAGCGCACGACAGGCGCCTTGAAGCTTTTCGCGAAAGTGCTTGCGGCACAGCAGTCAATTCAGGCTCCGAACGCGGCGCGAGCGAGTGGACACCATGAAAAATCACCCGCGCCGGCCCGAGAACTAGGATGCGAGCGGACAGTCGCCCTTGAGGCCAGAGAAAAGGCTGTCGCGGTACAAAACTGCTCTACTGTGGAGGGAAGGGCAATGCACCCCTTGCTGTCAGTTGTGAACAGCGTGCCGGAGAGGAAGAAGGCACGTTTTTCATCTCTGTTCTTCGAATACAATGCGACATTCACGGACCGTCCTGGACTCACTACGCTAGTAAGGCACAGAATAGACACGGGTGACACTGCCTTGGAAATGTATTTCGATACCAATTAGCTTGGCTAACAGAACAGCACTAGACAGCGCCTTAGACTAAATTATCGACACTGGCGTTGTTGGGAGGTCTAACAGCCCTTGGGGATTCCCGGTAGTCTTAGTTCCAAAGAAAGACGATACATATCGATCTTGCGTGGACTACCGCCGACTCAATGAGGTTACGAGGAAGGACGCGTGCACTCTATCAACCATTTCTTCTTTATTATCCAACCTAGGTGGGGCGAAGTACTTCACAACGCTCGATGCTAGCCGCTGGTACTTTCAGGTTGAAATTGATGAGCGTGATAAGGAGAAAACTGACATCACTTGTCACACAGGTCTTTTCCAATTCAAGAGAATGTCTTTTGCATTGCTAGGGGCACCCGCTACTTATCAGCGCCTAATGGACCTTGTTCTGGGAGATGCGAAGTGGCAACACCTACGCCACTTGAGGGACGTCTTCGAGTGGCTGAGGTCCGCGGGGAATCACTTTGAACACGAAGAAGGCACAGATTACCGTGACCCGAATAACACTGTTGGGTTTCACGATCCGATCGACAAAGGCCGCATTGTGCCGTGCGATGACCAGCTCGAGGCTATGCTTAAGTTTCCGTCGCCGTCAGATCTAGCTGGTCTCAGAAGCTTCCTGGGGATGGCGAACTTATTGCCAGTTCATCCCAGATTTCGGAGCGCTGCAGGCGCCTACGACAAGCCCTTTGAAGACGGGCGAGCTCTGGAGTTGGGGTCTCGAGGAAGGGGCTGCACTGCGCAGCCTCACCGAGGTGCTCGTGGACGCGGCTAAGTTACAGCTACCCGACCTAAGCCAGGAGGATGTGATGCACACAGACGCAAGCGACCTGGGCTTTGGAGCAGTGCTGCTTCAAGAGCATGAAGGCGTCCTTCGTCCGGTAGCATTCGCGGGCCGTTCGTTGACGCGGGCAGAAAGAAACTACTAAGTGACGGAAAAGGAATGTCTCCCGATAGTTCCTGCTCTGCGAATTTTCGACGACTACGTCGACGGGGTGGCATTTGTGATCGAGACGGATCACATGGCGCTCACCTGGCTTAGACGACTCAGCGAGCCGAGCGGCCGCCTAGCGACTTGGGCCCTGTTGCTGCAGCGTTACGACCTAACCGTGCGCTATCGCAAAGTACCGCGGCTGACGCGCTCACGCGAGCGCCTGTCCAGAGCAAGAAAGGTCACGCGACCGACCGCCTGATAGACATAGAGAGTGAGGGACACAACCGAGCCGTAGCCCATGTAAGGGAAGCGAGAGCCTGAACCACGTGGACTGCGCAAGTTCCGTAGGGATCGTGTTCAGCAGAAAGGAGCTGCTCGAAGCTCTGCAGAGGAATCCGATTTGTCGAAGGTTGTTCGACGGGCTCCGGGCAGCCGGGCCGCCGCGCACACAGAGACAGCTGGCTTTGTTGTCAGTGCGGAGCGTTTGGAAACAGCTGGTAGGGCTGTGAGCGCGCTGGATTATTATCTGGTGGATTCCTACGTCGTCCTGCTGAGGCGTATCCCATCCGAGAACGACAAAAGCGAGGCGTTCAAGGTGGTGATACCGCGAGCGTTGAGAGCGGCAATGTTACGCTGCTTTCATAACTCGTGCATCGCTGGGCATACAAAAGGCCCCAAGACTAACACTAATTTGTGTCGCTTTGCTACCTGGCCTGGCATGGCAAGGCACTTAATACGCTCATGCCATGTGTGCCAAAGCGTGAAGCCCCGAAGCGGACGCCCAGCCTCATGCAGCCTATTAACAACCACACTCCTTGGCATATCCACACTCCACGCATATCCACACACAGCCACACTCCTTGGCAGCCAAAATTTGTTGGGCCACTACGCCGGGGGTAAACAAGTTTTCGAAATTCGAAAAACTCATATAGAAATTGCTTACGTAGGGCTACATGCCTCTCAATAAATAAGGAGACAAACAGTAATAATTGAAAAGGTATCTCAGTATTAATAAACCAACCTATTATTTAGTACGCCTTAGCGCTTATGATGTGCCTTAGTGTTTATGATGCGCCGACAATGATAGGCCTGACAAAAGAGCTCTTCGAACTCAAAAAGCCTATTTTTAAATATTGCAGAGCACCATAGGGGAAACACCTGGTATTAAGAGAGCTTTGGAAAAAGGGACTACAGTAGCAACCTGCTGGGCCTGGTTGTAAAGGGTACCACCACATCACATCACAGAGCGCTTGTTCGTTCCGAGTTTCGAGGAATCAGGCATTCGTGTAGCAGCGCGCTGACCAGCTGAGACACCATACAAACCAGTCACAGCAGGATACCTTGAACTATCGGAGCATGAAAAATGAACAGAAGGATAGAGAAAGAATTAGTGGACCTATGCTTAACGGCTTAGCGCATTAATCCGAGAAAGCTGAGTGGGACTAGAGGCCTAGAGGTCTGGAGCTGCACGCCCGTTTTGACGTTTCACTCAGGTGAATCTTCGGCCTTCTTTTTTTGCTTCTTTTTGTTTTTGAGGAAAGGAAATGACGCAGTAACTGTCTCACGTATCTCGGTGGACACCAGAACCGCACCCACTGAAATACTCGTATGTGAGACAGTAACTGCGTCACTTCCTTCGCTCAAAAACCAAATTTCATTCCAAAAGGGGAGGGAGGAAGGTGGGAGTGGAAGAAAGTGGTGCCGTAGTGGAAGGCTCCGTAATAATTTCGACGACATGGGTGGTGGTGGTGGTGAAAAAGTTATTTGGAACAGGGCAGTTTGGGACACGTAGGTCCTTGGGCCCCCGCACGTTCCTACTGCACTCAAAGGTCCGTGTCCCGGGGGCTCATGACGCTGGCAGCCCTGCCGGTGGCGATGGTTTGCTTGGCCGGGTCCCCGGAGCGCAGAAGGGTCTCCCAAGCCTCCCAAGTGGTAAGGTGCTCCAAGGACATTTAAAACACACTGACAGCACACAGCACACGGGCGTCTTTGCGTTTTGCCTCCATCGAAACGCAAAGGATCGAACCCGGGTACTCTGGCTCAGTAGCCGAGCGCCCTAACCACTGGGCCATCGCGGCGGGTCACTCTTCGCTTGGGGTCTCGCCCCTACACACTTCACGGACTCGAAGGCCGGCTAGCACGGAGCAAATCAGACTGTCCAGTTCCCAATCTAACCTTATTCGCAGCTGAGACCGCTCTTCAATTTGGGGAAAGGAAAAGCGCATAACTGGCACATTTTGTCGGCAGACACCAACCACGCACTGACGAAAAAAAAAAGACGGCAAGGTTGAAACCAGACTGCTGTGGCTAGGACAGAAATAGTGTGGGTTGCGGGTGAATTGCAGGACGGGGCTAGAAAGCGCTGTACACGACCAGGGATGCATGCCAGATTGAGAGCGTTGTTCTGCATCATTACCTGGCCCTTTTAATCCTTCCCGGCACAGCCCAGGGCCCGCTTGCTTGCAGCTAATTAGACGGTTTACTTCGAAGTGCAATGTTATTCGCAGTTTTTACCCCGTTGCTAGAGTGGTCTAGACCCTCCACTGCATTTGAGAACAGGAAAGGCGCATAACAGGTTCCCTTTGCTGGTGTACACCTCAACCGCGCCATGAGAGGTGGTCAGAGCAAAGTGAGCCAATTATGCCTCTTTACTTTCCTCAAATCCAGCAGAGCATCTAGATTTCGGGATAAGGTTAGACTGGGAATCTTATTCGCAGTCGAGCTGTTTTGATATTCTTTTTCCCACATACAGTTCTTGCAGATTTTCCAGGATGGCCGCATGACTGACGTATCGAATGCTGGACATGCCCATGATAGAAAGACAACACACGCACGCCACACTCATGGCACGCTCTGATGCCGAACCCAGACCCAGAAGTGCAAAGAAACATCGTCAATCAAGCATTGGCCGCCGCCGCGTAGTCGCAAGGGATTAGGGCCGACGCCTAGCGAGAGGGAAGAGGACAAAGTCCTGCGACTTCCGATTGATTGATCCTGAAATAGTTTTTCCATCCATCCATCTGACTCGATTTTGAGGAAAGGGGCATTCTTGGGTGACTTTGTAGGTGGACACTTGGATCGGGCAGTGAAAAACGCAAAAGCCGCTCGCGCGTAACGTTACGCGTTAAGTCCCATCTCCATGGACACATCCTAGGCGCACGAGCGCAACGCCTACGCGACCAGCGCCGCGCCGTGACAGTCGTCGGAAAACATGCGCAACTCGATGTCCTATAGCCTCCTCTGGCTGGTACTCGCGCTCAGCTCAGCGGAGAAACTGACGCGAAGGGCCGTACCGGATGCCGAGAGAACTGCATTCACTGACTGGTTACACTGACCGGACACCAGCGAGCCACTTCCGGCGCCGGCGCGAGCGCGGTGCGAGGGAAGCGCTAATATCTAACAAGGACAGATATTTCCCAAGCGCCAGCGCCAGCTCGCGTCTGCGCCTCGTGCATGCATAAACCGGCTCCGGCGTGTGCTGCTACGCGTAGGCACTGCGCTCGTGCGCCTCGGATGGGCTCATGGAGAAGGGTCTTTTCGGCTGCCGTTGTAACATTGAAAGGGCTTACAGCAAAGCTGTTGCAGCTTTTGGTATAAAAACAAGCTTCCTTACCATTTTATTTTTTTGCGCAGAACATTATCCCTAAAAAACATCTCGTTGTAAATCGAATGGTCAAGTAGAGTGAACCTTAGGATGCCTAACAACGTAGTTTTAACTTTAATAGCCTTTAATGAAGAAAACATTATCAGTACAAAGGGTGAGACATTCGTCGGCAATGTCACATTGGTAGGAAAACTGCCTCAGTACAAAGCCATCATAGGCGACTTATCAGCTACTGGCATGCATCCAGTTTTGGGTACAATTACTGTAGTGGTACAGAACGTACGTAGATAAGAAGGAGAATGACATTGCTGATTTACTGAATTCAATGGGACATTATAATCAGCTGGAATGTAAACATGGCGTTTATATAAATAAGCAGCATCTGCTGCAAATAGTTCCTTCAGATGAGTGATGAAGACGTCGGCATCTAGGCCGCTGACGTGACAGCAGCAGGAAATGCAGAGAGCCTTCCAAAAGTCCTCTACGCACAATGTTGGCGCCAGTGCATGCTTCTGGAAATGTTTGTAACCACAGTCGTGAAGTGGCTTGTGCCTGATAACACCACTGGCAGCAATGGGCAAACAGGTGTCTGCAATACAAGTGGCATTCTCCCAAACACAGCGAGCGAGCCCAAGGCCCTTCAGAAAACCACCTCGCACTAGTTGAAATGGTAAAACGAAGAGAGCTGACTAGAAGGTATAGGAACACACTGTATAACAACGATAGCTAGCAATGCTGTTTGGAAGCAAGTAACACACTGCACTTTACCAAAAGGTACACTTAGAGGCTGGATTCAAAGGTGATCCGGCCGGGCATTTGAAGGCAGCTGCGAACTCCGGCATGTTCTTGACGAGCGAGTTGCACCTGGCCTTAAACTCGGGATAGCGATGTGACGGCGGCACATTGGAGCACCACATGTAGCAGAAGGCGATGAAGAACAGCTGCTCGTCGCTAATTTCTGGCAGGCTCTGCAGCTGCAGCGGGGAATCGGTCCGCTTCTTCTGATGCACGTAGGCGTCGTAGGCTACGGGTAGAGCACCGAAATCGGCCACAATTTCAGGATTTTTTGGACATTTAGAAGAGCCGAAGTTGTCGTTGGGCAGCAAGTAGGCGTCTCGAATACATTTTAATCGTTTCTGGTATTCTTGTTTCGATTCCGAATCATTTTGATCGGTGCGATTCGTGTTCAGCTCGTAAAAAGCGTGCACCATCTCGTGTGCGGCGAAGTGCCCCATCGATGCATAGTTAATCGCCGGAACCGTGCCAAAAAATGGAGGCTGCAGAAGTCCCAAGCCCAGCATCATCGTGTTTGCACTGGGTACATATTTGCCAGTCACCCGGGACATGTCCTCGTTCAGAGCCACAATGATATCTTCTTCAGATTTTCGGCTGAGTGCCCTCGTCGTTCTGGAGCGCGAAGCACTTAGCCAATTCTTTACGAAGGAGAGCCCTGTGTCCTCGAACGAGGCGTAGAAACTATTCAAGGACTCTTCATCTTGTGTGCCGTTGGGGTATCCGATTATCCGCTTCATGTTTTCGAGCTTATCCAGCATGTCCTTCTTCATTGCCTCGTCGAGCCAGAGTGACTCTCTTATCTTCGCGTGCAAAGAAACCTTTATGCTGGAAACCGTGTCCATCGCCTTTGAGACGACTTCTTCCGTCACAACAGGGTGATAATAAGCAGAGTAAGTGGCGCTATTCATGACCATCGATGTATAAATCAGACATTTCTGATGCTGCAAGAAAGACTTTCTCATTTGAACATGGTAACGTTTCAGCCTTTCTTCAAGATGCGTCTCTGGCAATGCCATATGCGTCATTTGTCGTAGCTGCCACGACACATCAAATGCAATCCAAAGCGCCAATCGATTTGCGTCCACACTGCGAAACAACTTCTGTAGGAAGTTTTTTATGCGGTTGTTTCGAAAGACAACGTTGCGATCTCCCGGCAGAAATCCGTCGCTGATGTTTTTCATGTAGTTATTCCAGCCTTCCCCTGTCTTCGACGTCACAGTTTCTTCAAGCTTCGATAGAGCGCACACGCTCATGTTCATCTCCGCTGGCTCATCGTGGGTCGAGATGGCCTCACTCACGAGAACTAAGTATCGTTCCATGATTTTTATCACACTTGAAGTCGCCCGGATCAGTTTTTCTTGCATTCCAAGCCACTTTAGATGGTTCACAATAACCGTCTCGTTTCGAAGATGCTTGTAAGTGAAGCCCGGTCGCATGCCTAGAACCACTTGCGTGTGCTGCGTGTCCTGCGACAGTCCATCGAACTGTACATCGACGAGTGTAGGCAGGCCGTAGATTAGTGAGAAGTCTAAGAATAAATACCAAGCACTAACGGTCGACATAGGCCGCAGTGTCACTCCATGTTCAGCCAAGAACCTTAGTATGTCAGCCCTCGGGTCTTGACTTGAGCTACCGTTTGGATTGCCGAGGGCCACACAAGACTGGAACAAGCCAGCTGCTTTTTGCACAGCTGTCTGGCCGTGCGGGGGCACCGGCAAGTCACGCAGAACTGCGATCACGGACTGTGTAATCTTGTTGTTCTGTTGGTTGATTACGCTGGAATTGAACGGGTCCTCTTTCTTCCACTGTGCACAAACGTATTCATAAAAGTCGGTGCACGGCTGCGGCAACGTGTCACGGTATAACCCGGACACAAACTGGCACTCTTTGGTGTCGCACAGCTTCAGCGATGATGCTGGTAAGCGGTCAACTGGCGCCTCAGTGCTGTCCTTCTTTGGGCCGTGCAATGGGAAGATGGATAGTGGTAGCGCAACAGCAACAGTGATGGCTACCAGGATCAGAGCAATTTTACTCCACATGGTCCATTGACCGCCCTTGTTTCCCTGCGGATGAGGAAAGGAAACATCAGGTAAGAACGCAATTTGTTTCCAAACACAGCGCGTCGTTCCTTGTGAAGGTGACAAATGTAACCAGCCTCCCCAAATGAGGTGAAATGCTCAACGCGCTTATCATGGTGAAAGCAGAGTGTTTACTTTGGTGAATACTCGGGTTCCTGTGAGAGTTAAAATAAAAACATAGCGTACAGACATAAAGATGGAAGAGAAGCTACCGTGTACTACTAAAGGTAGTTAAAAGCTGATCATAAAAACTTCACTTGATCTTGAAAAATATTGCTGTTAGAGCATGGTTGGAAAATAGCGAAGGTTGATTTCGAAGCCAGGAGCACTAGAAATGATCTCAATAAATGGGGCATGTACGTAACTGCATTAAGGTCTTGGCAATTTCTCAATGAACTTACCTTATAGCATACATGGTGAGCTACGCTATTATGAGGAACCGGCGCGGGCCGGGCTGCCTCCGACTCAAGCTCACATTACTTAACAAATCGCGGCTGCCTTATGTTTTTTGGCTCCCGGCAGAAGACTTAAATATAGCTTCAGGAGTGAGACCTCGCGCCCGCGTTTAAAATATTACTTGACGTAATGTAGATCACAAATAAGTCACAACTTGAAGGCTCTTCATACACATGGTACGAAAATTCTTTGGCCTCTATGAGCATCTGCAATGTACTGCAAACCTAGTTAAAGAAGACGTTTTTCCTGAAACAAATGCAGCGACGGTGTTTAAAACTGTCACCACGATGGACGCCCACCAAACATGACTCGCGAAGCCGACCACACCATATACAGACGGCACGATAAACATGCAATGGGAGCGGAAGACTTCTTGACATGAAAGTCGCAGTTGGCGACACCAGTGCACGTGTCTAGGTCAACGAAGAAGCAAACAAATCACAGCCAGCTTTCACGATACAGATAAAAATGTTGACTAGTACCCTGAGGCGGTGCTCAAATGTACGAGCTGGAGGTCTCACCGCACCGACAGAACTGTGCACAGGGGAGGTGAAGATAAACGAACAAACGTACCCAGAAACCATTGTAGTCCGATAGACATGCTCACGTGGCAGGGTATTAAGAATGGACTGTCTTGGTGAACACTAAGGTGTGTTTACCCTTAGTTCTTAGTATATCACACATTTTTATTGCGAAAGCAATACTAGTTGCACTTTCAGCCCGTCGCGTAGCGAGGCCGGTAGCTACCATATTAGCATATTGGATTGGGTTGGATTGGATTGGATTGTATAACCGATGCATCACCAGAAGTCTAACCACAAGCACTACCACCAGCTACACTACCAGCTGAACCATTGCGTAGCTACGGATATTGCTTACGCAATTACCGGGCTTAACCAAGCTAAGCCACAGCCATTTTATTGCGAAAGCAATACTAATTGCACTTTCAGCCCGTCGCGTAGCGAGGCCGGTAGCTACCATATTAGCATATTCGATTGGATTGGATTGAATTGGATTGTATAACCGATGCATCACCACAAGTCTAACCACAAGCACCACCACCAGCTACACTACCAGCTGAACCATTGCTTAGCTACGGATATTGCTTTCGCAATTACCGGGCTTAGCCAAGCTAAGCCACAGCCATAATTTTTTTCCAATAAAGCCCTTCCACATCACACGAGCAAGAAACAGCACCCTACTCTCAGTGTGCTTGAGAAAAAAAATGAGCGCCCCAGCATATTCAAAGTCGAAACTTTCCGCACGTTCTGGCAGCGAACATAATAGATGTCTTCAGGTGAAACGCACCGTAGCTACTCTATCATCGAATCATCATCGCAGGAGGGATAGCTACTTTAGGAATGGGCAAACCTTAGCCCAGGTAAGATTCATTAGTCGCGAATATCAATGCCTCAACAAAAGCACTGCTTCAGCGCATCTAGACGAAATAGTGATGCCCAAACGCTACTTACCTATCCAGTGCGTCAGCCCCCCCCGCTCTCCCACTAGAATCCTATAGGTTTGACATCAGTCCAAACTTTCCGACTGAATACAAGAAGGGCTGCGAAGCCTCCTTAAGCGCTGCGTGGAGTGTAGGAGATTTCAGTCGCTAAGCCCCGCATCACAACCAACGAATCCGTGCCACTTCTGTGCCAAGCCAGTACTAAGGCTCGAAGCGAAAACACGAAGGCACCATAGGCAAAGTCGACGAAATGGTGCATGATGATACCAACGAACTGTGCGCGAGCTTTTAAGGCGGAAGATTTTATTGCCTCATTGTTTTAAGCTGAAGTTTTCGGCACAAATGTCACGCTATTCAATTGCTCGAAATGGTTAAGACGTCACGGTGCGCGAATTTCAAACGGGGCCAATTGTACTTTGGCTAGTAACCATGAAACCATTTAAAGGGATGGTATAGTGATGCTCCAAGTAAGTGGGACTGAGTTTAGTTAATTACTTAATTAACCGATTAAACTAATTTACTTTTATAGTCAGGCCAGATAAATAAATAAAACCGAGTAGGAAATTGGTCGAGTTGTGGAATCGAACCAGGGTCTCCGGAGTGCGAGACGAGCAGGCTAACCACTCCGCCATGCCAGCTCGATGGTTTGGAATGAGCAAAGGCGCGTCTTGTGAATACTATGTCTTCGTTCACTTCCGTCTTCCTCCGTTCCCTTACGGCGAGGTTCAGGTGTCCACCGAGATATGCGAGACAGATACTTTTCCTTTCCTCAAAAACCAATTTGCCGACGAGCAAGGCGTACAGCCAAACGGGCGATGGCGTTCTGTGGACTCCCTGGCAGCGTTGCAAGACGCTGTCGCGTTCCACTCATAGAGGCGAAGCTGAACATCTTAACTACACATCACTGACACAAGCAGCAACATCGCGCTTAAAGCTTTCGCCTCACCGCCATTTAGGTCAACAAATTGCCCCCCTGAATTTTTGGGTGTCGCCAGTTGTCACTGTCAAAAAAGAAAAGAAAGACCGCGGCTTGTGGCTCGGTGTCACGTGCCGCCAAAGTATAGCGTAAAGAAGGAAGTCTACTCTATAGTCTGGGTCGAAAACGCTCTGAACTGACTTTTCGTCGCCAGAAGTCCATGGTACAGAGAGGACAGGTAGATGGTTTGGTTTGGTTTTTGGGGTTTAACGTCCCAAAGCGACTGAGACTATGAGAGACGCCGTAGTGGAGGGCTCCGGAAATTTCGACCACCTGGGGTTCTTTAACGTGCACTGACATCGCACAGTACACGGGCCTCTAGAATTTCTCCTCCAAAGAAATTCAACCGCCGCGGCCGGGATCGAACCCGCGTCTTTCGGGTCAGCAGCCGAGCACCATAACCGCTGAGCCACCGCGGCGGCTACAGGTAGATGGGTTTCTTGCAAACACAAAGTGAACAGTGTAGAGGGGAAGACTCAAAGCTTGTCAACGTTTCGACAAGAGGTCTTGCTTCGTCTGAGCAGTTTAATCAAAGAGTCTAGACAGCTGTTGTTGGGCGATCGAAGTAATCGAGACAAGCTTCATTACCCGGGACGGTCAAAGCTGTTTCAGCTTTAGGTTAGCCGTTTATAGTAGTATTTCGCGATGGAACCTACCATCATCAAAGGCCGTAGCAACGAATCTACTTCGTAGCTGAATGACCGAGCTGTGGCGGAGGGAAGCCTTTTTAGTACAGCTGGCCGTCGTTAGCATTACCTACACTGAATGAGCGTACAGTTACTGTAAGATACCTAGTGTTGCGCGTACGTGTGCCATGTTGCTCCCCCAAGCATCTAAATTATGAGCGAAAGCCACACTCTTGCATGCAGGAGGCGGACTTCATGCAGTGGTTGAGAATCCGCTTGATTCTGGCTGCCGAACTAGCTTTATTCTAAGCCGTTTCCTGTTGCATTGAATGACACAGCTTGCTATTGATGCACCGGCTGCACCAAGGTCTATGTGAATAAGTTAACAAACGAAATACTGGCTATGCTGTAGACGAGCGGCGCCATCTGTTGTAAACGTCGCAAATCAAATGTTTTCTTTTCAACAATCAGCAAACCCTAGTGATATTGATAGTGTTAATGAAAGAAAACCGTTTTCAGTGAACAAGTGCACTTGAACAAAATAGGATGCCGTGAAGGACGAGAACAGTAGGGGTACGAATGGAATGTCAGCAACGGTCTAGTTCTAAACGATGCAAAGAGTTGGCTTCTCCGCATGGCTCAAATGCTCTGCAATGATGTCATCGCCTTTAACTAACAAAGGCGCGAACTGCGCAGTGAAAACAAACGCACAACCCTAGGTACTTGTACAGCAAGGGAGCGGAGCCGCGCCAGCACCAGCGATTGGCTGCGCTGAAGGGAGATGGGGAAAGGAGGGCGCTTGGTGGAGCCAAACCGCGGAGCCGAAAAGTAGGTCACGGCAGCAAGCAAGCGCATTGCTTAGGAAATGAGGATAGCCGGAGAACGGCAAATACGGAAGCCGTTTGTCTATTTTACGCCGTAGAAGCAGTTAGCGCGATTTCCGCGGCAATACTACGCCCAACGACACTATTTTAGAAATCCGCATTGCGGGATGCCAACGTTACGAGCTAAATATGCATATTTTTGACATTAAATATTTCGAAATGCATCATCGACACAAAAAATTTTAAAACTGGTCTGAGCTTCCGTGTTAATGGCCTTCAATTTCTTAATATAATGTTTGCCCTTGAAATGAAAACTTAAAAAGTTGGTCTCTTAATCACTCAGTTCTATGACGCACATGATGTCCGCCGTGCTGTACAATCTAAGTGAAGAAACCGCACGGACGTATCTCTTGCGAGGTTTACAAAACATCTAATCAGTTAGAAAAGCACTCTGCATATCGAAGCTTTGAGTCCGTGAAGTGCCAAGCTGCCGAAGGCCGATCATGCACGTTGAGTGTAGAATGCGCCAAAACGGGCTTAAAGAGGCCTAACCAGGCAGGTCCCCTGAAAGCGGACCTGAGACTCGAAACTTCTCCGCCGGTAATTCCCATCAGCTTTCGCTGAATAAGGCGTTAAGCCGAGAAGTTTAGCTGCACCAACTTTTTGAACTCATGCTAGATTATTTGGGGTTCGCTATGCACGCTAAGTCTTTCAGGGTGCCAGAAACATGGTGGAGGCACGCCTCAAATTGCGAACTTGTTACGTTTACCTCGATGGCATCGTCTTCATCGCAACATAGTTTGACTGTACAACAAAGCAAACACATCGAATAGCCGACAGTACTTATATAGAATAGATAGAATAGCCGACAGGACTTACCCAAAGCCTCTTTCCCTCTCATCTCCGGTCCGCCCTACCCAACTTAACGCCCTCCTCACAAGCTTATAACGTCCCCTGATTTCCGCAAGCACCTTTCCTCCACCTCATAACTTGACGAGATTTAAATAGAGGCGACCGAAATTTTTTGCTCATGCAGTAGGGTTGGCACAAAGCCAGCAAAAAAGGTAACAAGAAACGGCAGTTCACGAGTCCTAACTAAACAAGAAAACAGTAGAACACTGAAGCAATTGGGAATGCTGCTCAACGGCACGACCACAACTAGTGAAAAAGATTAGATGATTGAAGAATGGCGATAAGACAATAATTCCGCTCAGAAGCGGTTCGCGGGGAAAAAAAATCTGCTTTAACGTTTTCGTCCTGGCAGAAATGGGCTCCAATAAATGACGTTTCGCCAACTGTCTTCGACTGGGCACAAGTGTTCGAAATTTCGCGTTGAGAAATGTTTAGTTTATGTGTTAAAAGTAGGGGAGTGTGGAAATTCGAAACTTTGAATAGTTTGCGAATAGTATTTGCAATCCGCTTCCCACTGTGCCGTCACGTTCAGAGACTATCCGAATCTCCTAAATATCGGGAAATTCTGAATTTCCGGAACTAGCTGTGGAGCGTCATGAGGTTTCCAAACTCCAGCATCTTGCGCCTGTAAAATGAGTTAACTTGGTCCTTCCTTTAAGAATAAACTGCCAACCGCTCATACAGCTCGTGCGTGGTAATGCTAGGCCTTGCGTAAAGTGAAACCCAGTTGCCGAACGCCTATCACTCCGCCACTGTGGCGGGTCCCGAAGGCATAAGTGTAATCTAATAGTGGGCATTATTTCACAGCTGCATAGATGCAAGTATGTTTGTATTAATTACTTCTGTTTAAAATGGAGTCCACATTTTCCTCAGCCGTTAATTAAAATATTCTGATGGATGACAAGACTCTGGCTGGCATCACGAAGTGGCGGCATATACACAACAAGAAACATGCCTTCGCATTCTTAAGATCTGATAATCAAAAGCTATGGTAGAGGTACCCAAGGCAGTTTCGAAGGTAAGATCTCCTTCCGAAAGGGCTCAACACCTCGTGCTCGGTGATACTGGTGATTTTGTAGAAAGGATCGATAGCTATAAAGTAAATTCTGAGGTGTACGAGCGTGCCAAGATTAATAAAGTGGCGGCAAACAGAGCTTCGAAACGGTATAGGAATATGGTGAAATAATTCGCTTATGTATAAGGCATACAAAACTACGTGAATAAGCGAGGCTGCTGAGTTTTAGCTGGAACTATTTGCTTTGAGATAGCTGGTAGTAGATATTTTACAAGATGCAGCATCAAGAAAGGGTTTATTTCAGCCAATCTACAAAGACACCAAGTCATGAGAATGAAACAAATCTTAAAGGTAAACAATGGAAAGTGACAATGGGTTCATCCTCTCGTGTCAAAGCAGGAATAAACAAGCTCACACATTTAACCACAGCTTCTTCTTGAGGCCCTCGTCCTTGAGGAAGCCAGTCAAATGCAGCATCTGCGAAAAAAAAGGATTTTGTTAAAAGTCGGCAAACAGGAAAAGTAATCATAATAAGAGAGCAAAAGTGTTTAATGATTTCTGTTGATGTCAACCCTGTTGTTCCGAATTTCTTTGCTTGGCTTGGCTTAATAAATGTTTTGGCTACTGCGCAATGCAGTCGGGAGAGGTGGTTGGAGCTTAGTCTTCCTCCTCGTACATTCACACGATGCCTTATTTCTACCGCAGAAGTGCATGTAATACGACAAACCTATTATAGGACGCTGAGTTCAGCGGCAGTAGTCGGAGAAGCGGTTAAGTTTTCACTAAAATAGGGAAGTAAAATATTCATGTAACCAACATCATTCATCACAATTTACCTGGTTCCATCTTAGGCGTCGGGGAGCTCGGCTCCGCTACCTCGCCACATTCTCTCATCTTTCCGCCAAAGGAGGACTCAGCGACGCTAGTGAGCCGTGACTGCCGATAGCTGAAAACAGAAGACACATTGTTTTATCTTAGTAGAAACAACGGAAAAAGCGGCAGTTCTGCAAATAAAAATGAAACCTCATATTTTGAGTACACAATGTAACCGTCTCGCACAGTGCTTGGGAAAGATGTTGCAAAGGATTGCAGTGCCATCAAAATAAGCTTGTAGGCTGTGTTCTGAATGGAATGCATAAAACGGTGTAGCACGTATTTCTTACGTCTTCCGTAACCGATGATGAAAACAGTGGGAAAAAAAAGTAGTCGGGTTTTAGCGTAGCTAAACCGCGCAGACGTACGTAAACATTTGTTTAGCTTAGTTAGCTTATGGCTTTGCTTTTCTGCATCTTGGTCGCCGGCATATCTGGCGACGAATTTAAGACTCAGTTTGAGCTCTGATCATGGTTAAGCTGTTCTCCCATGGACTCCAGCTGGTGCGATGTTCTTCCGAACTTATCAAGGCTTCCTCACATCGGCCGCAGCTTACGCAGCGGTCCTCTGAACTAACCTAACCTTACCCCAATCACTCCGAGGCCTCACACAAAATTATTTTGGGTTTGACCATGTTAACTAATATTTTCGCACTAAAAAATGGAGGGAGCAGCACTTAAGCTCCGCCTTAAAGATAACTCGAGACGAAAAAGTTGGAGGGCACGCTGCAGCTCCGCCCTGGCGGTAATTGGAGACTTTACATTCACAGCTCCCTGGCAGTCCTCATACCACTGCTGGTGCAGTGGTACAGCGGTTCAGCCATGTGCCACTGCTGTGCGGTGGCTGGTGCTACCACTGGTGGCGCTTGTGCGACCAGGTTTCTCTTCCCTAGGAACCTCTTGCGTTCGCTCAATAATTTAAATGCCACATGTGAAGTGGGCAGGCTCCTTACCATCCCGTGAGCTGGTTGTGCCACCTAGGTGGTCTACCTGCCACCTAGGTTGCTTCTCTGGGAACTGTTCGTAATTCGTCGCTCATGGTCAACGATGCCGACAGCAGACGCGGACGCCGCCGTTTCTATGACATGCAACTCCATAAAGCTATCACGTTAAAAAAATATGAAGCTTTCGATCACAACCAAAGACATTGCAGTGGATACTTAGCTCCCCCTTTAGGGTATGATGAGATAGCATACTGGGCTAATTCCCATATGTGCAGCAGGTCATTCCCTACATTCCTAGATCCCTGGGACTCCTCATACCTCTCCTGGCGCAGTGGTGCAGGGGTTAAGAGATGCGCCCCTGCCCTGCGACGGCAGGTGCTGCCACCCGCGGACATTGTGCGACCCAAATTGCTCTTCCCAAGCGGCCAGTTATTAAAGTGGCACCGGCCACGGTGGGCAGTTTGCTCACAATACGGTGAGAAGGTTGTGACGACGCCACAAGGTCACGTGACCTAGATGGCCCACCTGGCTCCTAGGTTGGTCTCTGGGTACCACCTGCCAGAGCCATGATCGTGATTTCGAAGCGAAAAGCTTCACTAGGCTCGTCAACACCGCGCTTCGCGTGGGCCACCCCTGGGCGCCGCCGTGGCGCGCTCTTTCCTTCCTCGCCACCCCTTCCCTTCTACTCCTCGCCACCGGTTTACCCTTCGCCGCTGCCGCGCGGTCTCCGCCACAGTCCAAAGAGAAGGTTCTTTCGCAAGGCGTTGCGATAACACACGAGCGGCGGCGGCGGCCGTAGAAGAGGCGCAGACATTCGCCATGGAAGGAAGAAAAGAAGACCCAGAAGTGATAGCGAGGGAGTTGGCTTAAAATCTACACCGCTATCGGGGTGCTCCCAGTGCGTTGTGCGTGAACTGCGACAGCCATGACGTCAAACAAAGCAAAACTGCAGCTTTTCGCTTGTATATCGAGGCTTAAGCAGAGCTGCGAATTTTTTTTTCACTCACAAGGCCCACAACGCCGACAGCGGATCATCTGGGAAACGGGGCCTTTAACGCATCACGTTGCAATATAAAGAAGCGTGAGGAGCAACTCTCAAGTGCGCGAAACATTTTGGCTCACGTTAGAGCAGTGCTGGTCGTGTAAGGAAGCCGACACTTTTGTACGCACCGCGTGCTGGCCGTCTTCGCGAGGTAAGAGGAGGCAAATACCATCGACTATTAAACGTGGTGCAAATTGTGCTTGGTCCCATCGAAGACTCACGAAAAAGGACTACGAGAATAAACAACAACTCGTATTCTTAGCAGCTAGGGCAGACTGGGCATCGCTAATCTGTGCCTTAGTGTTGTTCGATGTTCTGTCTCGTTCGTGTGCGTAGCTCAAGGCTGTGTCGTTTCGCGATGCCGCCGATAAGCTCAGCCGTGCACCTTGATGCGAAAGCAACAAAGGGATAAGCGAGAAGAGTTCCTTCAGAACAGCGTCGCGGCAATGCGCCGCACGGTATACACGTGCAATGAGCTCCACCTCTGAATTCATCAGCTTTAGTGACGTCGGCTGTACACCTACCATTCTCTTAGTTGCAGCGAGCCTGCATTCATCCACCAGCTCACAAGGAGGCACCACCGGACAACTTGCATTCAACTCCAGAGGCGAAGGCTTATAGCACAGCGCAGTCCGACTTCTTCTTTTACGTCTTCTTTCACTGCCGCATCAGCAGCGGAAAAGAAAGAGAAACGCTAATTTCAAAACGGAACTGCAAACGTTTTATGGAATTGCTATTTATAACACAGAAATAAACCCTGGCAAGGTTTTATAGCCGTAGCAGGAGACAAACGTGTCCAACCCTTTTACAAATGAGCAAAGGAATTGAAAGCAGGCACTCGCCAACGTAAGGACAAAACAACAGCTGACTCAGAATGGCTGAACGCGGGATATCGTGCAGTATTACTTGTTACGGTGGGCACTTAAGGTCCTTACGTGCTATAGACATTTGACGTGAAGGTCATTAGCATAAATGCCTACCTAAAGGCATCCACCCTTCACATATATCATGAAGGCCTTCACTGTAAGGGTCTTTACCATAACGTCTTTCACCTTAAGGCCCGCGGCACTAGAGCATACGCGCCGGCATACATTGGGTAAACGGGCATTAACGCGTTGACATTAAAGTTGAAGACGCGAATAAATGGCCTCCTGGGCCAGTAAACACTTTTGTTGCGTTTTCTAGCACGAGGGGGTACTATCCAAATGCAAAAAACTGTTCTTTCACAAAACATTTCGTGCTTACCGAAGGTAAACCGCCAGCATCTTTTTCCATATAAAACATAGCAGTACGTCGGCTTGTCTGTAACCTAGCAGCAAAAAAACATTGCACCCACGAGTGACGCGCTTCTTGCAAGAACCACTGCCGAGCTGGCAGCGTACCGATCGCTAGGCGTTGCGATGCTTACACTAATTCTCATCGAAGCCACAGCGGACAGTGGATTGAAACTAGCCATTGCCTATCATAAGCTGTTTAATCCTGTGAGCAGTACACTTTGAATAGAATGACCTTATTTATATACCCCGTACCTCCACCACACGGTGGAGGAGGTGGATGCTTCCGTTTCCTGCGGACGACTCGACGCGCACGCTTCTGGTGACCGCCTCTGTTCATCGTGCAAGCCGGAGGCTCCACGAGATGGCAACGCCAGCGGCGAAAAACCGCTCTCAAGGCTCCCGTCATGAAGCAGAGCATCGAGCCACCCCAAATACCATTCGACAAAGTCGGCATGGACCATCTGGGGCCATTTTCTCTGTCGTCAGCCGGTCACAAGTGGACCGTAGTGGCTACAGACCACTTGACCCGTTGCGCTGAAACGAAGGCTCTTGAGCGAGGTGTCGCCGGCGTAGTTGCCCACATTTTTATTCTTTATGCACGACATTGCGCTTAGACACGGCGCCCCACCGACCATCATTACTGACCGACACCTCGCCTCCTACAGGACATCTTATCTCTTACCCATACAGACCATCCAAAAACCACAGCGTATCATCCACAAAGAAAAGGCCTAACGGAACGGCTCAACAAAATATTGGTGGATGTGATCTCGATGTACATTGACGTTGAGCATAAAATGTGGGACGAGATCTTGCCGAGCGTCGCCTTCGCGCACAATACCCCGAGCAGGAAACCACCAAGTTTACCCCGTTCCGTCTCGTCTGGAGCAGGGAAGTGCGTACGATATTTGACCCGATGCTCCCGTGCGGAAACGAATCGGTACAACCTGACGCAGGCAACTTCGTGGAACAAGCAGCGGAAGCCCGTCAGCTGGCCCCGCTTGTACATCAAGGACCAGCAATCCGCTGCTGCCCGACACTACAGCCTTCGGCACCAAGACGTGTCCTACAAACCGGACGACAAGGTGTGGGTGTTGACCCCCATGAGCCGCAAGAGCTTCTGCGAAAAGCGACCTAGTAGGTATTTCGGCCCGTAGAAAGTACTGCTTCGCCCCTACAGCGTCAACTACGAAGTCGTTCCTGATAGAACTGTTACAGTTGTACCTCGGCGTAAGCGGCTTCAAATCGTCCATGTGGTGTGGTTAAAGCCATTCTTTTGACGTTACTGAGCGGAGCGTTCACGCTGTGTTTCGCGGCCTTATCCCTTTCCCGCAAGTGCGGACTTGAATTTCCCCGACTCCCAAATAGCACGGATTATATCAAGTTCACCTCATCCCTATTCTTTTTCTTTTCTTTTACCATTTTCATTATCATCACCATCGTGAGCCGCACTACGTCCACTGCAGGACAATGGCCTCTCCCACGTCTCTTCCATTAACCCTGCCCTTTGCCAGCTGCAACCATCGTATCCCCGCAATCTTCTTAATCGCATCCACCCACCTATAGTTTAGTGGCACCTCCTCCTACGTTTGCATTCTTTTGGAATCTACTCCACTACCCTTAAGGACCATCGGTGATCTTGCCTTCGCATTACATGCCCTGCACAAGCACATTTCTTCCTCTTGATTTCGACCGGGATGTCATTAACTCGCGTTTGTTCCCTCACTCACTCTGCCCGCTATGCCGCTATTGTGCACAGCTAATTTCACACCGAGAGAGCCAACCGGCGGTTGGCTCAATAGGCACGCTCGGGCTAGACTTTGCCTTTATTAAGTACAGGTGAATAGCAACCTCTACTTCGGGATTCTTGGCCGATCTTTCAGTGTGGGTATGTGCCATCTTCGGAAAGGCTAACAACAACAACAACCTGGCTCTCGGATTAAAAGGACCGACCTCGTTCTTGGGTTCTCCCCTACGCCTAGCTGCACGGCTCTTCTCGGGTCTTGAAAATATTATGGTACAATTTGTTCCGCGACCCCTTCACAGTCGAAGGGTTTGTGGGAGGCGGCACTTCCCTAGGTTAGTTCCGCTTGAACATATTGTGACGAAGACGAAGCTGGCAGTGGCGCGGGACGGAGCGCCCGCGCTAGGCCAGCGGCCATTAAACCATCTCATAGCCATCGTTCACCACGCCTCATTCTTCGGCTGGCCGCCGCGTAACATTTGGTGTGAGGTGCGGGGGTCCCTTCATCGATATCCTGGTCACGGAGCTTCGGCGTCCTGGGCCTGCCGTGGACGTCGGCCGTGAGTACCTGGTCAGCGCCGCACGGCCGTGCCCCAGCCCGCCCGACCTGAACCGACCTCGACGCTCACCCCAGCCCCGTGCCCCGCCCGAACCACACTACACGACGACCCAAGACCCGACGGACCTAAGACCCGACGGACCCAAGACCCCACTGACCCAAACGTGAAGACGCCGTCCCCCTGCCTCTGCCGTTCGGTGCGTCCAGAGACCTCGGCCGTCAGCTCCTGGCACCCTACGGCCCGGATGCTTCGTGGACCGGGACTCATTCTCTCATCTTTTTCATCGTGGCGGCCAGCACTGCACCATCTTCTACATATTGTTCGATCCTTTACTCAAGACCATCGCCATTTTGCCGTCTGTTCGTCACCGATCGGGACGATCCCTCGGAGGCCCCGGGTAGTGTGACGAAGACGAAGCTGGCAGTGGCGCGGGACGGAGCGCCCGCGCTAGGCCAGCGGCCATTAAACCATCTCATAGCCATCGTTCACCACGCCTCATTCTTCGGCTGGCCGCCGCGTAACAATATTATCACAAATAGAACAGGAAACAGAAGGGCTAGGCGCAGGCCGCAAGCAGAGAAGCAGAGTCCCAGCTCCGAGAGCACGCGAGTTCCTCTCTTCTTCGTCCTTTCGGCGCCGCCCAGGGACACCTGGCGGCATTATTCCCCCTCCCCCCAAAAAAGAAAGCAAAAACTTAGGCGCACATTGAGTGAACGGGAGGAAGTAAGCAAGTGAACAAACGATCACATGCCGCTCAACGGCTGCAGGTACAAATAAAAAGAACACGCGGAAGAGGCGACGTCCCTTACTGCGTAAAGTAAGGCTTCATGCGCAGTACGTGCACGACCTCAGGCTGAGGTCGACGGCGCGAACTCGGTGGAGTGCCATCGGGGAGGACCTCATACGTCACATCCGTGACACGGCGCAACACTGTGTACGGTCCAAAGTAGCGGCTCAGGAGCTTCTCCGACAGGCCTGGGCGACGTACTAGGTCCATACCCACACTTTGATCGTCGGGGTGGTACTCTACGTGTCGATGTCGTTGGTTGTAGCGTTGTGCATCCGTGGCCTGCTGCCGTCGGATGTGCATACGGGCCAGTTGTCGGGCTTCCCCTGCGTGCCGGGTAAACTCCTCGGCGTCCGACGTGAGCTCCTGGTCGTCAGGGGCGCACGGAAAAATGGCGTCGAGCATTTTCTGTACGTCACGCCCGTAGACGAGGCGAAACGGCGTAAAGCGAATCGTTTCCTGAAGCGCCGTGTTATAGGCAAACGTCACGTATGGGAGGATCTCGTCCCAGGTCTTGTGCTATACATCGACGTACATGGCGAGCATGTCCGCTAAGGTTTTGTTGAGGCGCTCCGTGAGCCCGTTTGACTGCGGGTGGTATGCAGTAGTCTTGCGGTGGGTCGTGTGACTCAGCTGGAACACCTCGTGCATGAGCTGTGCAGTAAACGCAGTGCCTCTGTCGGTGATTACGGAAGACGGGGCGCCGTGTCGTAAAACGATGTGGTGTATGAAGAAATGCGCGATTTCCGAGGATGTACTGCGCGGCACCGCCTTGGTTTCCGCATAGCGCGTCAAATAATCAGTCGCAACTATAATCCACTTATTGCCAGATGCTGATACAGGAAATGGGCCCAGAAGATCAATGCCTACTTGGTTAAAAGGTGTGCGAGGTGGTTCAATTGGATGGAGCAAACCTGCAGGCTTTAGCGGTGGCGACTTACGACGCTGGCACTCACGGCAACCTCTGACGTAGCGATGGATGGTCGCTGCAAGTTTAGGCCAATAATAGGCCTGACGCACTCGGGAGAGCGTGCCTGCAAATACCAAGTGCCCAGATGTGGGCTCATCATGACACGCGGAAAGGATGTCGTCGCGGAGGTCTGATGGCACGACTAGGAGGTAGGTCCGGTCACCGTTACGTGAGTTTTTCTTGTAGAGTACGCCATTGCGAATGCAAAAAGAGGACAGGTGGCGGGAAAAGGGTCGAGGTACGTTGGAGCATGGCCCTCTAGGTGATCCATGACAGACCGCAGGTCAGCGTCAGCACGCTGCCTTGCCACCAAGTCCGAACTGGTGATCACACCTAGGAAACGATTGTCGTCCTGTGTGCTGTCATCAGCTTGCTCGACGGGTGCGCGCGAGAGCGTGTCGGCATCTTCGTGTTTACGTCCGGACTCATTCATTACAGCGCAAAGACGGCACAGAACAAGAAGGGGACACAACAGCGCTGTTGTGTCCCCTTCTTGTTCTGTGCCGTCTTTGCGCTGTAATAATGAATGTAGGTAACCAACTCGCCCAAAATGTTGTATTACGTCTGGACTTATAGACAATTGTATAATCAAATTCCTGAAGGCGAAGGCTCCAGCGTGCCAGGCGGCCTGATGGGTGCCGGAGATTGGTCAGCCAGCACAAGGAATGGTGGTCTGTGACGACTTTGAAATGGGGACCGTAGATATAAGGCCGAAATTTCATCGTGGTCGAGATGACGGCGAGGCACTCCTTTTCTGGGGTGGAATATTTGATTTCCGTGCGCGAGAGCGTGCGACTCGCATACGCGATGACACGTTCCACGCCTTCTTGATGCTGAACGAGGACAGCACCAAGCCCAATATTGCTAGCGTCGGTGTGTATCTCGGTAGCAGCCTCCCCATCAAAGTGAGCAAGCACAGGAGTAGTGTGCAGCCGTCGTCGCAGCTCTGTGAAAGCAGCCTCTTGCGCGGCAGTCCAGACGAACGGTGTGTCTTCACGCGTTAAGCGGGTCAAGGGTTCAGCGATCTTGGAGAAGTCTGCGATAAAACGGCGGTAGTAGGCGCACAAACCCAAGAAGCGCTTGAGCGCTTTCCTTGTAGTAGGACGGGGAAACTCGGCTACAGCGGCAGTTTTCTCGGGGTCGGGTCTTACACCGTCGGCGCTCACAACATGGCCAAGAAACTTGAGCTCTTGGTAGCCAAAGTGGCACTTCTCGGGTTTAAGTGTCAAGTCGGCCAACCGCAGGGCATCCAGCACGGTCCGCAGTAGTACAAGGTGTTGGTCGAAGGTTTCTGAAAACACCACCACGTCATTTAGATAAACTAAACAGGTTTGCCATTTGAGGCCAGCCAGGACAGTGTCCATCATGCGCTGAAAGGTCGCAGGCGCTGAATAAAGGCCGAAGTTCAACACCATAAATTCATATAGGCCGTCGGGTGTGATGAAGGCAGTTTTTTCGCGGTCACGTTCATCAACCTCAATCTGCCAATATCCGCTCTTTAGGTCGATCGATGAAAAATACTAGGCGCGGCGAAGTCTGTCGAGTGAGTCGTCGATGCGAGGCAGCGGGTAGACGTCCTTTTTCGTTATGGCGTTCAGCTTACGGCAATCAACGCAAAAGCGCAAAGTCCCATCCTTCTTCTTTACCAGAACAACAGGCGACGACCACGGGCTCTTAGAAAGCTGAATTATGCCATCGGTAAGCATCTCCTTCACCTGCGTTTGGATGGCGTCGCGTTCCTTCGGGTAAATGCGGTACGGCTGCTGTCATATGGGGCGAGCATCATCGGAAGTGATGATTCGATGCTTTGTGACTGCCGTTTGTCGCACTTTCGAGGAGGATGCGGAGCAGGTTTGGTATTGAAGCAGTAGGGCGCGTAGGTCGCGCTGTTGAGTCGCTGATAGCCCGGAGCTAATATCGATGAGATCCAGGGACGTGTCCGGTTGTACCATGGCGTCGGACGCAAAGCACTCAGTAACATCTGCCAATTGGTCGGCCCACACGATGGCAGTAGCTCGGAAAAGGCGACGAGGTTCGTTGGTAAAATTAGTAATCAGGAGCTCCGACCGACCGTTATGGAGGTGGACAAGGCTTCGGGCCGAGCAAATGCCGTGTGTCAGTAGCAAGGAAATGTTGCCCTCGGCGACTGCAGGTCCATCACGTAGCCAATCATCGCATTCAACGCTTGCAAAAACACTGGCGCGCGGCGGGATCAAAACACTCTCAGTGGAAGTACGAAGGGCGGAGCTGCGTTGACGAACATCGGAGTTGTCGTCGGCTTTCGCTGTAGAAAACGCAACGGTTCTGTTCCGCAGGTCGATAATGGCACCATTCTCACGGAGAAAATCTACGCCCAAAATCAGGTCACGAGAACAGTCGCGGAGCACCAGGCAGCTCCCTATGAACGTCGAATCGGTGATCTGGACCCTAGCCGTGCACTGTCCAAGCGGAGTAATGATATGGCCCCCCGCCGTCCGGATCTGCATGCCAGAGCAGGGAGTCGTGACTTTCTTGAGAATTAATTAAAAGACTAGCGCATAAAACTAGGACAAAGACAGAGAAGGAGACAGGACGAGCGCTCGTCCTGTCTCCTTCTCTGTCTTTGTCCTAGTTTCATGCGCTAGTCTTTTAATTAACTATGACATACCAACTAGCCCAGCTTTCCGCCTTGATTTCTTGAGAAGCGCTGCCAATTTGCCACTAATAATTAAAAACTCTGCTCCTGTGTCCACCAACGCGCTAATGCTGTGACCGTCGAGAAGCACGGGTATGTCCAGTGAGAATCGGACCTTTACTTCACCCACTGTCGTCGGCGTCGTCAGAGCTCTACCATCGGATGTCGGCGGCGTCGGGGGGTCTTTGCAGCGTCGATATCCAGCGACCACGCCCCCGGAGGTCGCTGTCTTCAGTTTTCCCGGCGAGGGCTCGGCGAGCGGTCCGCCGTCTCCCGCGAGAAGTTCTGCGGATTCCGTGAAAATGATGATCGGCGAGGTGACGGCGATCGGGACTGACGGCGTGCCGTGGACCACAGGGGTTGCTGGGTCATGTACTCTTCAATCTCAGGGGGCCTTTGGCCAAATCGGGGTCGTCGCGCATCGGAGGAAAGACCCTGCAGGCCAAGCTCTCGATATGGGCACCGGCGGAACAGGTGACCGGGCTCCCCACAATGGAAACACAAACGCCGCCGGTCAGGGCCACGCCAGATGTCTGCTCTGCGCAGGGATCATCGATCACTACTCGGGATGTGCTGCACTGGCTGCACGGAGGGTAGCGGGACGTCGTGTGGGATTTGGACAAATGCCGCCGGACTTGGGGCAGGGCGTCGTAGAGCATCAGCATATGTCGGGCGGCAGTAGTCTGTCTGGACGGGCTGTGGAAATGCCGCTGGATTTGGGGCAGGGCGCCGCAGAGCTTCGGCGTACGTCGGGCGGTAGTAGTCGGCCTGGATGGGCTGTGGTTCGCTGCGTAGTAACGGTGGCCTGATAGCTTGCCGCACCTCTTCACGGATAACGCCCATAAGGGAGCCGGCTGTTGGCTGTGACGTACCACATATCTTCGCTAGCTCTTCACGGACGACAGCGCGGATCATGTCAAGGAGGAAGTCGGTATTGCTGTTTAACGCCGGTAGAGACTCCGTAGCAGAAGCAGCAGGGACTGGCCGGTCGTACGCGGTGGAACGCTGCCGGAGAACCTGCTCCATCGTGACAGCCTCTGCTAGAAACTCAGAAACAGTGCTTGGGGGGCTGCGCACGAGGCCGGCGAAAAGCTCTTCTTTAACACCACGCATTAGGTGGCACAGCTTCTTGGCTTCCGACATGGCTGGGTCAGCGCGTCGGAAGAGACGCGTCATGTCTTCGACGTACATCTAAACCGTTTCGTTGGGCATTTTCATACGGGACTGCAGGGCGCGCTCCGCTCGCTCCCGACGATCAGCGCTGACGTACGCAGCGAGCAGTTGACGTCGGAACTCATGCCAAGATACAAGAGTGTCCTCACGGTTCCCGTACCACGTACGAGCACCGTCCTCCAAGGTAAAGAAAACGTTCCTCAGCTTGGCGGCGTCATCCCATTGGTTGAATGCGGCGACACGTTCAAACTGGATGAGCCAATCTTCCACGTCCTCCAGCTGAGTCCCGTGAAAGGACTTTGGCAGCCGCGGGTTCTGGACGGTGTAGTACGCGGCGCCTTGCATAACTCGCCGAGCGGCAGGCGCCGAAGTTGAGTCAAATGGCCTGAGCACAGGAGGCAGCTGGCCAGGCGCCGAGGTAGTCTCCAATAGCCCATGCTCAGGGGACAGTCCTAGATCTCGGCGACTGACCCGATGCACTGGCGTGTCGACAGGGAGAGGTCTGGGGTCCTCGGTGTTAGGAGGGGTGTGCGACATATTCGAGGGCGATTTACCCCGCACCTCCACCACAAATGTCACAAATAGAACAGGAAACAGAAGGGCTAGGCGCAGGCCGCAAGCTGAGAAGCAGAGTCCCAGCTCCGAGAGCACGCGAGTTCCTCTCTTCTTCGTCCGTTCGGCGCCGCCCGGGGACAATAACATTTATGTGACGTGGAAAATGAGTACGGCGGACCGAAAGCCATCTTGAAGCACACTCTACGTTCAGTTCACCTCGTCACGACGGTTAACAGCTCTAGTACTGCCAGAAGGTGCCGAATGCAGCGCGTCCGACCTGTCTCCGCGCTCAAAAAATGATTGCCGAGAGCCATTAGAAGTCACTTGAGAGGTGCGACGCGCCATTTGATGTATGAAATTGTCAGTCTGAATCAACAGAAAACAAGAAACAACATGTACCAACACGGCGTGTCTATCTATATGGTAAGGCAACTTTTGCAAATGAGAGAGCTTCCAGTTGCGGTCAGAACAAGTATTATTTAATCAACCTGCATAATAGAGCAGCCTGGTGCATGAGGGGAAGATGTTAACACAAAAAGGTGCATACGCGTAAGGTTTCCTCGAAGAAGGAATCAGTAGCCATATGATTGCACTGTAAGTAATACTGCACTGAGCACCACCAAAATATCTGGGCTTGGGTATCGGTCTCGGCTGCAAATTTTGGTTGGTTCGAAACCCACCGACGGACTCCCACCGGTAAAAAGCGTTCCCCGGCCTGGCATCCGGCTTTCTTCAGAGGAGCGCGCTATGGAAAAGCTGCGTAAACCCCTCTGTGCCCATCGCGGGTCAGTCCCAGCTTCGAACGAACAAGTAGCTTGCTGAAGGCGGTACCCTTTTTGGCAAACGCAATTTTAATGCCAGCAAAGCCTCAATGCGCTGTTACTGGGCGTGCACGCCCAAGCCCAACGCCCTCTCTTTCTGCATGAGCACAAAGCAGCCCTTCCGCTCTTGCAGAGATGGGGGCGACCACAGCGTCAGCTGTCCCGCTAACCTCAGAGCCATGATGTCTGCGCGGCGATGCCTCCCCTCTCGCGAGACGCGCACCGTTACCTGCAGCTTATAGTGCAGAACCACAACTCTCGCCTTATCTGTATCAGCTGGTTCACATTAGCGTCAGTGTTGCGATTGGCGCGGTCACCCGAGCAGACAGCAGACAGGGGCAGCAGGCGCAGACACTTAGGATGCTGGTTAACGTCTACAATGATGCACTGATTCCCGTTAATGTGTTTTGCACGGCTTTTATATACGCACTGGAGGAGGAGGAGAAACGCCTCCCCGAACGCCACCACCAACGCGACATCAAACGCGAGCGTTGCGCTGAAAGGTCACCGGCGTTGCATGGAACGCTCATCAGCGTGGTGCCGAACGCGTTCGCAGTCTCAGTGCGCCAATACGACATACCTTCCCTCTTCAGTCCAAGGCATCGTTACTAAAGCATGAACATTTCCAAACGTACAAGTTAACAACTGCACGGGCACTGATGCAGCCGTACTGCACTTGAACACTAGTAATACATCAATCTGTCTGTTTGGCGTCTGTCACGTGTGCTACGACGCAGAGAGACGCGTACCGGAACAGCGGGGTTGGTACCGGTTTTGTTTGGTTTGGTTTATTAAGGCGGAAGCCTTTAATGCCTCATCTTTCTAAGCAGGAGTTGTCGACAAAATGGTCACGCTTTTCAATTGATCATAATGGTCGTGACGTAACAATGCGCGAATTTCAAACGGGGCCAATTGTACTTTGGCTAGTAACGATGCAGGTAATTAAAAATATGGTATAATGATGCTACAAGTAAAATAAAAAATGAGTAAATAATTAAAACCGAGTATGAAATTGTCAACACCATGCCAGCTTGGTAGCTTGGAATGAACAAAGGGGCGTCTAGTGAATACGGTGTCTGCGTTCACTCCCATGTCAACAAACAAAAGGGACTTGCCGCGGTAGTAAAGCACATCTGATCCGAATAATAAAAAAGAGCTAAGGCATTAGTTATGATTGTTGATCTTTTGCGAAAAGTTTTTGCGATGCTTAGCTTCATACTTGAAGCCAATGCACAGATTGCTTAGAAATGAAAATTCTTGAAATCGGTCGCCAGAGTGTAACGACAGTTTTAAGCTTTGCAATGAACTGGTATGTAGCAAGGCCGTGCTTGAGCTATACGGCGCAGTTAAGGTTTTAAAGCTGACGTTCGATGAATGGTCCTACAGAATACATGCACTGGATTCACGTGTTCACTGGAGAAGGGAGGCCAGTAGAGTACGCTCCTCGCATGCTGACCATTGCTGACAGAAACTGCGCGCATATCGAAAGCGAAGCGCGCAATTCGGTTTTGCATCCAGAAATTTCACAAATACCTTTACGGGAGTCCATTTACCATCGTCACAGACCACCGACCACTCAATCGCTCGAATGCTTTGTTGTGGCGACTGAAAGGAGGGGGAAAAGGAAAATGCATGGGCCTGCCCACTGGCTCGAGCTGAGCCAGAATCGCAGCCACGTGCAGACAGAGGAGAGATGAAATATGTGAGAGGAAAGATTGAGAGAACAGACGGGCGTCGCAACAATCGCGTTCGCCGAAGCGACAACGCCGGCTAACGAATGGTTGGTTGGGTTGCGACTGAGAGAAGGATGAAAAGGAAAATTGCACGGGCCTGCCAATTGGCTCAAGCCGAGCCACCAGCGCTATCACGTGCAGATAGGAGAGAGTTGAAAGATAAGAGGAAAGAGAAAAAGAGAGAGAAAAGACGCGCGTCGCAACAACCGCGTCCACCAAAGCAGACGCTGGCTGAAAAAAACAGATAAACGGCCGTAGCCTCCTGCTTGAGTTCGCGCTCTAGAAACGTTCTATGTATATGAACGCTGATGAATGCGTTCTGCAGGGCTTTTTACAAGCACCAGAGAAAACGCTTCCCCAAACGCAACCAACAACGTCGAATCAAACGCCAGCGTTGCACTCAAAGTTCACCGGCGTTGCATGTACTGCTCATAAGCGTGGTGCCGAGCGCATGCACAATAGCAATGTGCATACACAACAATCAGGGTGGTGGTGACGAAGTGCGGCTACGGCCGCTTATCTGTTTTTTCAGTCAGGGTCCGCTTCGGCGGACGCGGTTGTTGCTGCGACGCGCGTCTTTTTTCTTTCACTCGTTCCTCATCTTTTCACTCTCTATTTGCACGTGGCAGCGGTGGTGGCTCGGCTAGAGCCAGTTGGCAGGCCCATGCAATTTCCTTTTCATCCTTCTCTCAGTCGCAACAGCAACAACAACAACACAACAATCCGCACCAGTCATAAAATTGGAGGCTGCGTCGGGGTTTACCACAAAAGGTAAATTTTACTTCCTCGCGGACAGACTTTTCTTTTCCCGACCGCGGCCGCTGAATTTCTTTGGAGAGTGAGTGAGTAGAAACTTTATTGATTTCTAAGGATTTAGCCTGCGGTGGAGGTCTTCTTCGAGTCTTCTCTTCAAGTCTTGAGGTTGCCTCCTTAGCCTTGGGTGGTCCCCTAGTCCAGGGGTGGTGGTGGTGAAAACTTTTATATTGTAAAAAAAGAGTTTGGGAGCCACAGAGTGGCCCCGCTACATGGTCGGCGTCCCTAGTCCGGGACACCGCACGACGAGGCCCCGTCTCTCGCCCGTTTCACCAGAGCCCTTTGGGACTCAAGCGAGGAGCAGTTGAGGAGGGCAGTCTCCCATGCCTCTCTGGAAGGGGTAGGGGAAGGGGGGAGGTGGGGATTTTGAGTACATGCCCACACCATGTGGAAGATATCACAGGTCTCCCCACAGTGTGGGCATCGCCCATCCGTGTTAGGATCGTAATGTTTTATTATTGCAGGACAGAGTAGAGTACCTGTCTGCAGGCGCCTTAAAGTTCGCTCCTCCGTCTTACTCAGCCCTTTTGCAGGGGCCGGGAAAAGGCGGTGGTTGTCGCTATAATGTGTTAATATTTCCCTGAATCGCAGCAGCGGCTGGTTAGTCTCCGAGCCAGAAGAGCTGGGATGAGGAGCCCGGTGAGTAAGCGCTCGGGCAGCCGCGTCAGCGGCCTCATTACCTCGTAAGCCCTGGTGGCCAGGAGCCCAAATGATTCGTTTGGGTGTTGGATCAGTGGCAGTCCGTCGTAGAATACAAGCAGCTAAGGGGGAGATCTCCCCTGCCAAGTAATGTTCACATGCTTTTCGGGAGTCCGTGATGATTATTCTCGAATTGGCGTGGGCGGCAGCAAGCGCTATCGCTACTTCCTCGGCCCGCATTGAATTCGGGGCTCGAAAGGAGAGTCCATCAACGTGCATTTCCTGGTGAACGACAGCGGCCGAGTAAAATCCCGTGGGCGATGGCCCTGCTACGTCTACATAATATACACCGGGTCGGGAGCCGTGTTGTCTCTCAAGAGCCCGAGCCCGCGCTTGTCGTCTGTGCTATGAGTGCCCTTTGGGCCTCAAGCTCGCAGCTGGTGAGCCGGCTCTCCCATTGCTCCGCACTTGGTGTGTCCTCTTTGTGGAACGATATGTTTCTGTCGCATTCCCATGTTATGTGGTATAGTGTTGGCCTCGCTTCGCACCAAGGGCATGTGGCGCGGTATTGTGTCGGGAACATCTTGCTTAGTATATATAAGTTGGGGAAGGAGCCTGTCTGTAGCTTCCGCCATTTTGCGGCTTCTTCCTTGCTTAGCTCTTTGTGTGGTGGGGGGTATTTGTATCTTAGCCCCCTGTATAAACTTAGTGTTTCAGAGTACCCAGCCCCTAGGCTAGTCCAGAGCTCCTCCGGGGCTTGTGACCCCCCAGCTCGGATAGTAAGCCCTCGAGCTAGTTCGTCCGCCCTTTCGTTGCCCCAGACCCCCGCGTGGCCTGGTATCCAAATTATGTTATGCTTCTCTCTCCTCCCCGAGGGTGTCCCCTCGCTGAGGATCCTGAGTGTCGTTTTGCCTACCCTTCCTTTTGTGTAGTTTCGACACGCTTCTTGTGAGTCTGTTAAGATATTCAAGGGTCTCCCCTTTCTATCCCCCTCCCTCATTGCTAGGGCTATCGCTATCTCCTCCGCCTCTGCTACATTTGATGCCCTGGCCGTGAGGCTCGTTATGTGTTCTCCCTGGTGGTTGACGACTACCGCCACCATTTTATTTCCTCGTTCACCATAGTACGGGGAAGCGTCGGTGTATACCGTGCTGTCCCTGTGCCCTATTTTTTTTTCATAGTATTCTGCCCTGGCTCTCCTCCTGCTGGCATGGAGGTTTGGGTCCATGTTGCGGGGGATGGGTTGTACGCTTATGTTTCTTCTTAGTGCGTCTGGTATGTTTGCCCTGTTGTTGTTATGGTTCTCCGTCTCCCGACCCAACCTAGTCAGAAGTGCTCGTCCGGTTCTTGTGTCGCTGAGTCTTTGAAGTTGTGCCTTTATTTGGCATTCCCTCAGCTCTTCAAAAGTGTTGTTTAGCCCTAGTTGCATTAGCTTCTCGTTGGACGTGTTCCTTGGTAGATGTAAGGCTATCTTGTACGTTTTGCGAAGGATAGCTTCTGCTTGCTCTCTTTCAGCTTTGATGGTTACGTGGTATGGTAGTGAGTATGTTATTCGACTGACTATCAGGCTGTTCACCAGTCTGATTGTGTCTTCTTCCTTCATGCCATGCCTTTTGCTGGCTACTCTATTTTTCATTCGGCCGACTTGCTCCGCCGCTTTGCGTAGCAGGCTGAGTGTGTGGCTGCATTTCCTGCTACCTTGCAGCCACATACCGAGTATTCTTATCATTCTTTGTTCCGGTATGTTCTGCCCTTCTAGTTTCACCTCGAGGTTAGCCTCTGTAGGGTGCCTTCCTACTCTGAGAAGTTCGGACTTTTCGGTGGAACACCTTAGTCCCCTCTTCTTCATGTATCCTTCAATGCAGGTGGCTGCCGCTTGTAGACTTTCTTCTTTGCTTCCTAGCGAGCCTTCGCTGGTCCATATGGTGATGTCATCCGCATACATTGCGTGTCTGATCCCTTGTATCTGGCTGAGCTCTTTGGCTAGGATGATCATTGATATGTTGAAGAGCACTGGTGATATCGCTGAGCCTTGTGGAGTTCCCCTGCATGGTGTTTGAAAGACCTCGCTTCGTAGGTCTCCCAAACCCACCGTTGCAGTTCTGTTTGTGAGGAAGCTTCTCACGTAGTCGTGTGTTTTCTTTCCGCAGTTGGTGGCGTTGATGCCTTCCATGATTGCTTCGTGGGATACGTTGTCGAAGGCCCCTTTGATGTCCACAGCCATGACTACGTTTTCCCTTTTGCTTGGCATTGTTTCTAGTACTTCTTCTTTGAGCTGAAGCAGCACGTCTTGGGTCGACAGATGTTCCCTGAAGCCGAACATGGTGTTGGGGTACCATCCTCCGTCTTCTAGGTGTCTTTGTATTCTTTTAGTGATGATTCTTTCTAAAAGCTTGCCCAGACACGATGTTAGCGAGATAGGTCTGAGATTTTCTATCTGCAGTTTTTGCCTGGTTTGGGTATCATAACGACTTCCGCGTGTTTCCACTCTTTCGGAACCGTTCCCTCTTCCCAGAGTTTGTTTAAGTATTTTGTGAGCGGTTCTACCGCTTCATCGCTGAGATTTCTTATCAACGAGTTCTGGATCTTGTCCGCCCCCGCTGCCGTGTTCTTTGTCGTTGCCCTTATGGCTTCAATAACTTCTTCTCTTGTTATCGGTTTGTCCATGTCCTGGTTTTCTTTCCCTTGGTATTCTCCTTGGTAGGCTTTCACCTGTTCTTTTCCGTAGCATTTCTCTTTTACTGCTTGGATTAGCTGCTCCTCCGTCCCTTCGTATTGGTGGATCAGTCTTTGTATCGATTTGTTACTTTCTGCTTTGTTCTTCGATGGGTCCATGAGCTTCCTTAGTATTTGCCACGTTCTGGCCGTGCCTAGGGTGCCATTCAGTGTTGTGCTGAATTGTTTCCATCCCTGTCTAGCCAGTTGTGTTGCGTATTCTTCCGCTCGCTTGGTGATTTCTGGTATCTTCTTTTTATGCGAAGCATACTAAAATAGCCCAACCCAGCTCGTCGAGCGCGGCGGTGTCGTTACCATTGACCTTTCGTGACCTACATGTCATACCACGTGATGCGTGACGTCACAGCAGATGAAAAACGGGGACCCAACTCGCGCCGTCGCGCGAGGCGTCGTGACCAAGGATGACCACGTGGTGCGTGACGTCACAGCAGATGAGAAACGAGGGCCCAGCTCGCGCCGTCGCGACCAAGGAGGACCACGTGATGCGTGACGTAACGACATAGGAGAAACGGGACCTCAGCTCGCGCCGTCACGCGAGGCGTCGCGACCAATGTGTTTCCTGCTTCTGCCGCTAGGTGCTCTGTAGTGAACACGTGATGCTGGAGCGGCGGTATACAACGGGGTGCGCCTGCCTCTGCTAGGCGTACACGGGATAGAGATGCCTCCTGGAGACAGGGCTGCTCGTTGGAATGAGAAGCAAAAGTTGCGGCGTGCTACAGAGACTGATGAAGAGCGTGAAGAACGTCTAGCCAAGCGGCGTGCTCGATATGCAACTCGGCGACAATATGCTTCGCATCTGACTAGGCTTAACCTAAGCTAAGCCTCAGCCATTTTTTTAGTTTCCTGTTAAGCTTCTGTTTCTTCCAGCGTTTGGTTAGGCTTTTCCTTGCCTCCCATAGGCCGAGGAGTCGTTTGTCTACCTCTGGTGCCTGTTCTGTGCGGTTAACTTCTTTGGTATATGTATCTCTTATTTGTTTAAGTTGTTGGCTCCATTCTTCTAAAGACGTGATGTCGCCTTTGATGCTTTTGCAGTGGGTGCGGAAAGCGTCCCAGTCTGTCAGTCTTGCCTTGCCTATTTTCCTTCTGATGCTTTCGGCTTCAATGGCCACTCTGATTATAAAGTGGTCGCTGCCTAGGTTCTCCTGTGTGTTTTCCCACTCTGCTTGTTTAGCTCCTCTGACAAAGGTTAGGTCGGGACACATGTCTACGCTTACGCTGTTGCCTTGCCTTGTGGGTTGGCTCTCATCCGTAAGTAGCTCGCAGCCTGTGTTTTCTGCTGCTGTACATATGCTCCGCCCTTTTATGTCCTCTTTTTTGCTGCCCCATTGCGGGCTTTTCGCGTTGAAGTCTCCTGCTATAACTAGGGTGTTCTGCCCTGCAAGTTTCTTTGCCTCCGCGAAAAGCTTGATGAAGTCTCCCCTGTTTTTAGGTGGGCTATATATGTTTATAACAAAGGTGCTTTTTGCTTTCCTTTTCCTTTTGGGAATTATTTCAGTTATCACGTGTTCTAGGTGTGTGTCTGCTATTTCCCCATGATTTATTGCTGTTATTTTGTCGCTAATGAGTGTTGCTGTTTTTCCTTTTTCCTGGCATGAGTAGCCTCTTAGGGTTGGGGTACAGTTTGTTTCTTGTAATAAGATTAGGTCTGGTGGGGTTCCCCTAGTGTTAAGGAATTGCTGCAGGAGCCCCTGCTTGCGCCTGTAGCCCCTGCAGTTCCATTGCCAAATCTTTAGTTGTTGTCCTCCTGCCATGTTGCTGTGTTGCAGCTACTATTGTTCCCTTGGGTTTCTGTACCGAACCTCCGCTCATTAAAGAGGCGGTCTCTGGCGTCGTTTAGTGTTCTCTCTGTTGTTTGATTTTTAACGTAATTACGGAAGCTCTGGTCTTGCAAAGCTATCTTCTGGCTTAGTTGTTGCATTTGTTGCTGCATTTGTTGTTGCATTTGCAGCATGAGTGTTTTTGGGTCTTCCCCTGCCGTGTTGGTCTCCCCCATGTTTTGTGGGTTCTCTATAGTTTGTGGTGGTGGTGTTGGCGTTCTCACTGGTGAGAAACCTGTTCTCCGTATCTCCTGTAGTTCTGCGATTAAGTCGCTGATCTGCTTTCTTAGCTGCCTATTCTCCTTTCTTATGTTGTTGATTTCTGCTGTTAGGCTTTCGTTTTCTGCCTTGGTGTCTGTTGTGTTGTTTTCCTCGTGCGGAGCAAAAAGTATTTTGGGAGAGCCGCCTCCCCAGCTTACCTTAACTCCGCCGCTTTTCTTCTGCTGCGTTTGCTGCTGGCTGGCCGTGGTCTGGCTCGCCTCGCCTCGTCCCCGGCTCTGGCTCCGGTCCCGGCTGCGGCTGTTGCTGCGTCCCCTGGACTCGCTTCGGTAGTCAGGTTGTTTCTCCTGGTCCTCGTTCCGGAACCAGCGTGGTCGTCGTCCTCCATTTCTGCCTTGGCTGCGGCCGCGTTGCTGCTGACCCCAGGCTCGTAGCTCTCCGAATGATTTTAGTCGCTGTGTGCATTCCCTTGCTCCTGTGACGTGGGAGCCCTTGCACACGAGGCACTTCGGTACGCATTGGTGTTGCGTCTCCGGATTTGCTTGGCCGCATTGCCTGCACGCCTTGCTTTCCGGGTTTGGGCATACATCTGCTCGATGCCCTTGCTGGTAGCAGTTGTAGCATATCTGCCTCGTTGGTCTGTATGGGTGGCACCACATCTCTCCCCCGTAGAGCAGGACTTGCTTGGGAAGGATTGGGCCGCTGAAGGTAATGACTGCTGTGCTGGATCTCCCTAGCATTCGTGCCGCCAAAATCTTCACTCCGTGCGTTCTTGTCCTTAGGTTGGCCTTTAATTCTTCTTCTGGGGTTCCCGGGTCTACCCCGTGGATGACTCCCCGTAGCGTTCTTTGGGAAGAAATTCTAGAGACCCGTGTGCTGTGCGATGCCAGTGCACGTTAAAGAACCCCTGGTGGTCGAAATTTCCGGAGCCCTTCACTACGGCGTCTCATAGCTTGAGTCGCTTTGGGACGTTAAACCCCATAAAAACAAAACCAAACTAAGAATTTCTGATAGGGGCGAGTGGAAAGAAGAGTGCCCCTAACAGCAGGGCAATGTCCCAAAATGAGCGGGGCCTTTTTTTTTTTAATCTTGAGGTCACAATATGGCCAAGAACCTCGTACCTATTTTATCGGCAACACCAAAGTGTCTCCCTCGGCCTTGGTGGATTCTCAACTACAAGGACAGCTGTGGTTGGACAAGGAGGCATGAAAACCCCCTTTAGAAAAAACACCATCAAACCCCCTTCCAGATGGAGCCTCCTGGACGAGCATTAGGCCAGAGAATGTCTGTACCCATTTTTTCCCGGTGGGTTCCCACCGGTGGCACTTCGGCCGTCACTCAGGGCAGGCCCGATGCTCCGAGACTTGCGGGCCTTGTGTACCGTGCATTGAGCAGCTTCCGAGGGTTGCAGCGCCACAGGAATGGCCAGGATGCTCACTTGTAACTATTATATTAGTATGTACCCGGCAATACTCATTACAGGCGGCTGCCATAGGCTCGGCGGACTGTCAACGATGATAGCGTCCCTTGGTCGTGAAGGGGAACGCAGCATCCTTTTTGGCAACTGTGCTCAAAGCCACTAAGCCGTTTCGATGCAGGTGAAACTCAAAAGGCGCCCGTGTGCTGTGCTATATCAGGACACGTTAAAGATTTCCATGTGGTCTAAATTATGGTGATGATGTCCCCAAGCTTAAGGACACATACCGACGGCGAGGGATTAGCCGCTGTGCATAGCGGATACAAACGCACTCATGTGCAAGGAGTGGACTATTTGGATAATTTGTGACTTTAGACTGCAATTTTTACAAAAAAAAATGGAAAAGAAAAAGCAGCAGAGGAATCTCCCTGATATAATTATATCGTCGTGAATGTAATTGCACACTGGTTCCTGGGCATATCCCTTTGCACTTGCCCCGAGGGAGTGGAGAATCAGACTAGATAGAGGAAGCCGTAGTCAAGCGAGGGGGATCTGCAAGTAACTTTACGAGAACAGCGAACCGCCGGTAGAGGAGGAAGATGTGATCTATTGACTCAATTTCGCCACATGGCTCACAAAGGTTGGCCATAGATGGCCCCAATCGACCTAAATAAACATTCAGCCGCGGTATTCTGCAGCCCAAGAGGGTCATGAACAGCTTACATTGCCTTGAGCTGCACGTCTGCACACTCCAAGGGAACGCCAGGTGTTAAAATCCGCTGCAGCAAGGAGAGGCTCATGGCTCAAGAAGTGGAGACGCTGGAACCGTTGAAAGCGTAAGTAGACTGTATTTGGTGCAAATGGGACAATAGATCCACCAAGGGCAGAATTTCCTAAAAAACCAGCCCCCTCACTACAAACAATGCCACAGTGCCCAGGGACCCAGTGAAGGCATACTTCTGTGGTATATGGTAGAATAAAAATATGAAGAGAACGGCTCTTCAGAAAATCTTTCGATTTTTCGATCGCTGTCAAAACGGAAATGCTCTCTGAAAGTACAGTAACCTCAAAGATACTGTAGGGAGTCCTTTTTAAGGTAAACTCAATAGCCACTAACTCAGCGAAAAAAAAAATAGAGGTATCGTCAGGGGCCCGAAATGAATTACTTCAAACAAGGGCCCTGATTCATTTTGCTGGGAGGCTACTGTATAAAGGGCAATATGGTTAGAAAAATTATGTATGTACTCCTCTATAAGCCCTTTTAAAACAAAGGCAGGAAGACACAGCATTCCCTGGGAGTATTTGGTCAAAGGAGACAACCGTTTCAGCCCCCCTGCGGTTGACTTGTTCTCAAGAATTTCTTGATACAGAAATTTTTTAGAGCAGGGAATCAGTGAACACAACACGACGGAACTTATACCTAGGCCAAATAGTACGAAATTCGAAATTCTTTTGGAGGTCTACAGTGCGGCGCCTTTTTCGTCTTTTCTACTTTCACATCCCTCTCTTATCCCTTCCCTTACGGCGCGGTTCTGGTGTCCACTGAGAAGTGAAAGATACAGCGCCATTTTCTTTACTCAAAAACCAATTTTTAATTTTCCCCTTTCGAGAGGTGACTTCCTTAGAAGGCTGAGCACCAAGCCAAGGGGACAGTTGAACTCATTAGAAAAACCGGTGGGTTCCAGGTGGCACTGGCGATCGAATCCAGCAGCTATTTTCCCTGACAGCAAAGCGATTTCCCAGAAGGAGCTCGTCATCTTTCCGAGGTTTCAGGTCCCATCATGGCCGAGCACCAGGCCGGGAGAGCCCTCGTGCCTATTTGCCGGTAGGTTCCCGGCGACATAGAAGTGTCTCCCAAGGTAATGGCGGATTCTCAACCTCAAGGCCATCCGTTGTTGGACCAATCCCTTTACTTTCCGTAGCTCACTGCGTTATCCTTAAGTTGAGCCCCTTTTTTCAGCCTCTACGCTTCTGTGCCATAGGTGAGTACCGGTAAGATAAAGCTGTAATATCGTTTTCTCTTGAGGAATATTGGTAAGCTGCCCTTCATGACTTTAGAGAACCTGCGAAGTGCACTCTACCAAATTCTTAATCTTGTAGTCATTTCGTTCTCGTGAGCCTGATCTGCAGTCATAACCTGCCCGAATGGATGTATTTCCTTGCCAGTTCCAAAACCTAGCTACCGACTGTAAAGGGCTGTTTCTTTCTGAGAGCGTTCAGCATTACTTTGCTTTTCTGCTTGTTACTTTCTAGACACACCAGTATGCTATGCCTGTCCGTTATTCATCATTATTTACCATTCATCTCCTGAATGACATAGCCAGGCAATGTCATCACAAACTGGAAATTGCTGAGGTAATCTCCATTAACTCTTATCCCAACTGATACCAATCTAGGCCTCTGAATAGCTCCTGTAAACAAGATGTGAATAGCATTTGCGAGATCGTGTCTCCTTGCCTGACTCCTTTCCTTAGCAGAGTTTGTTGAATTTATGAAGGACTATGCTGGCTGTGCAGTCCTTTTGCATATCTTCGAGTATTTTTACATAATGCTCTTCTATACCCTCACTCCACAATGCCTGCTCGACTGCTGAGGTTTCGACTTAGTGACAAGTGACAATGGTGCTCGGCTGATAGCCCGAAAGACGCGGGTTCGATCCCGGCCGCGGCGGTCGAATTCTGACAGAGGCGAAATACTTGAGGCCCGTGTACTGTTCGATGTAGGAGGAGGAGGGGGTAGAAGAGGAAAAGCAGGGAGGTTAACCTAATGAATAATCGCTTTGCTATCCTACGCGAGGGGGAAGGGGATAAAAAAAGAAAGAGAAAGGAGAGTAAGTGCGCGTTGAAAACTTCCAGGTAGTCGAAATTTCCGGAGCTGTTCACTACTGTGTCCATCATAGCCTCAGCTGCTTTGGGTCATGAACGCCTATAAACCATAAATTATAAACCAAAGTCTAAGGTTTGCCAGCCTCAAATAGCGGTTACCTCAGTTTAATGTGTTACAGGCAACGGACAATAGGCTGGTCGGTGTAATATTTCCAGTCATTGATGCTCTATTCTCAAGGATTAGATGATGTTGGCATTCTTCCACGCTTCCAGTTGCTTTCAAAGTGACATATGCCGCTTCAAGGCTTGTGCCCTGGGGATTTCTCTAGTCTCTATCAAATAACATGAATTCATCCCCTAATTGCATACCGTTCACCATTCATGGAAGCATATGCTAACATGGCCTATTTATTTCCCAACATACACCGGCATTTTTTCACAATTTTGGTTAAAAAAAACTCTCTTTGAGAGGATACGTCGGCTTTAACTTGGCCGTGATCACATTTTTTTCATGTTGGTGATTAGTTCGAGGGCATTCGCAAAAAAGAGCCTTTTTGCATATCACCAATCATCAGGTATTACGCTGAAACATGTATTGCGATTGCATTAAAATGAGATTAGAATGAGAATGAGCTTTAAAACCAATTAGAATTTTAAGTGGAATCGAGTGCATCATTTCTTCCGCGATTAACAAGAGACACAGGCAACGGACAGTACCAATGTTTTGACAGTGCAAGGAATTTCGATCACCTTCTGGAAAAGTATTTTCTGGATAACTAACAATTTAACCGTAATGATTCGATTCCCACTTTGTTGTTGCCTCAAGGATCTTCAATCCCCAATAATCGCCCGGTTCGGCTACATGGTTGCTACTTGGTGACTTGGTGGTGAACATAAGATTGAATAATACATAAGCAAATGTGCCTTGTCACAAGTTCGAACGTTCTGATCATGGCGCTTTCTACACACCTGTGTACATACTCGCTTAAAGACTTTTTGTCACCTCAAAACAAAGCAATTATTTCCTTTGGGGCCGCCATAATATACCACTGACAAAAAAAATGCGCTGAAATGAAGATAGGCGTTTGGAAGGGTTCACTATGGCCAATGTGATCATTCGCGGTAACGCCACGCTGCTGCCAGTCCTGTCGACGATAACGCGTATCGGTTCTTCCGTTGATGTCGAAACCCGGGTAATACAAGCGATAGTGTAAGGGCACATCCCTTCCTCTTTCCGGCCTTCTCTTCCGGAGACAGATGTCATTGAAGCGGAAAGTGGTGCAGTAAGATGCAGCGAAGAGTGTGTGAGGAAGCGCGCATGGGAACGACGGTGGCCATTGAAGCTGGAATGAGGCCATCGGTTCGACACTAGTCCTTGATTACCGCCAAGCCACGTGTATTCGTGCAACTTCACCTTGACAAATGAACATCGCAACGAATGTATTTGTATATTTTGTGTATTTGCCGAATGCAGTTTGCTTAACCCCAGGGAGGAAGGCCCTCGTCAGGCACCACGCCTTTTGGCCTCCTTCCTGAAGTGTATGAAACACTTCAAATAAATACTTTTCAACTTTTCAACTTTTCAACCGGAGCATTCAAGGCACCCAGAAATATGATCAGCCGCAATCGACATGCAACCGCTTTAAACGAGTGTTCGGTGCCGATCACTCAAGTCTCTCGTCAACACAGATGAGCTGACAGCGGCAGGACTAAAAATTCGAAGAAAGCTAAAAACCGACGCACCCAGGAAGCACTAGATGGAGGGGGGCAGCTGTCAAGGGCCTGAGAGTGAGACTCGTAAGTTCGAATAGTTTATGGAGTTGAACCCCCCAAAGCTACTCGGGCTATAAGGGACGTCGTAGCGGAGGGCTGCGGATAATTTCTACCACCTGGTGTTCTTTATTGATTGTAAAAGATTTTATTCGCTGGAAAGAACTTGGTGAGAGGTCGCGTTAAGTGGTCGAGAGTACGCAGCCCTCGACGACTTTGTCAGCCCACTCCACCGCCAAAACTTGCGTTCTGGGGTTAGAGCTAGCCAGAACGGTCTCCGACCGCTCGAGAGAAGGAGCAGTAACTAGATCACCCGGAGGTGGCTCTATTTTGCAGTTTCACAGGATGTGATGATAGGTTTTTTAATGCGCGCTGACATAGCGAAGTCACAACAGTGTCTAGCATTTCGCCTCCATCGTAATGCGGCTGCCGCGGCCGGGACAGAACCTGCATCTTTTTATCCAGCTGTCGTACACCGTAACAACTGAGCCACACAGGCGTTCACCGTAAGGCCGAATGAAGCCCAACCAAAGCGTTTAGAGTGTTAGCTCTCGTTTTATCGTGCCTCAGTTTCGCGCCGTCCTCGTCGCTGTTGACATCGGCGTACGGGGCGTCGTCCGTAGTGTACAGTGTACAAAGACGACGATGAAGGTGTAGCGCCAGTTAGGCTTTGCGTCATCGCTGAACGCCCGCTCACGAGTCTCCTGCTTGAGGTGTTCGCAGGTGGCGTTGGATCCTGCCCAGTATGGCTCAGCTGCTTTGGGTACAGCATCACACGGGAGCAACGTAGTTTGTGTGTTTATGTCAGAACACATTAAAAATTATTTGCTGTCATATCACAGCTAGCACTGAAATATTGGCGTTACACGTAACAGCCGTGTTAGTCTCTTGTTTCATTTACTGCCGGTTTTCTACGCACGGAAACACTGCAGACGAAAACACGCCATAAAGGAAAGCAACAGCGGCGTTGTTCTCATGATAGGGACAAAAAAAAAGGTAAAGTGGGCGCCAGCCGCCCGAGTGGGGGCTAACAATGCCAACTTAAGCCCCTAAAATATCTTTTCCATCGAAATGAATTATTTCTCTGCAAAAACAATACACTCAACTCTTAAGAAAGACAATTTGTTAGCTTTCCAGTGCAAGATACCAGCGGTTGATTTTTGCAGGTATGTGCAAAGTTTCATTCAAAGTGTCATAATTCAAGAGAATAACAAATTCAATATGACTCAACTTTTGAAGTAAACACCTGAGCTGTCGTGGAAGTAATTTCTGTTTCGAAGGTGCACATTACGCTTGATATTGAGGAAGAAAGCGATGTTAATACAGATCGAAAAATGTCTACACAAACATAGTGGACGATGTACTAGCCCGCTCCTGTTTCACGAATATGCTTTTCTGCGGTCGCTGTATGCCATAAAATCAGGTTATTTGCGGGCTGGAGAACTCTAAAGTCACCTGAAGTAAAGAAAACACGCCTAGTGCACCCGCCGCAGTACCTCAGGGGTTAAGGCGCTCGTATACCGAGCTGGAGTATCCGGGTTCGAACCCGACCACGGCGGCCACATTTCGATGGAGGCGGAACGGAAACGGCGCCGGTGCGCTGTACGATGTCAGTGCACGTTAAATATCCCCAGGTGGTCAAAATTACTACGGAGACTTCGATTATGGCACCTCTTTCTCTCTTTCCTCTTTTACTCCCACCTTCTTTCATTCCCTTACATCACGGTTCAGGTGTCGACCGAAATATGTCAGGCAGTTACTGCGCATTTTATTTCCTCAAAACCCAATTTACCAATTTTACTCCTAAAGCAGCCCACTCTCAGAAAAAGCTGTGACTTCGCTTTGAACACAGCTGTGTACATAGCGTGTCAAAGGGTTAAATTCTCCTAACCTTGTAAAGAGCTCTACGCTTGAAAGACATCCCGGAACTACTTCAGTCAATCTAGACATTTAAGTGAGAGCGTGTATTCTTTCCCGGCAGTAGTGACCTCTATTGCGATTGACGGAGTCGAAGCGGAACTCAGTGATCCAGGACCGCCGAAGGTTGTGCTTCCCTTTTTAACATGGTCTTGTAAATAAGTGCTCCAATTTATTTTTGGTTCGAAGAGAACCTGATCCTTCAGAAATAGAACAGAGAGAATTTTGCAGCAAGAGCTCCGCCACGCCAAGTTTCACCAACATCACCGGATGTTGTACTTTGAGCTTCCGCAGGAAGAGCGCCGGAGGTGTGCGTCCTCAGACCACACGACTCTTCGCTGCGCCCGACGTGGTCATGTGACCATGCTCGTGAATCGGCGTCGCCTCCTTGAGCGAACGCCGAGTCGTATGCAGTTTTGTCATGGATGACAGCGCGACTGATAGTGGTGGTGGTGGTGGAAATATTTATTGCCAAGTGTGCCTGAAACGCCTGCGATGTGGTTCAAGCATCTAACCAAGCGTAGCCAAGTGTAAAGGAGCTCTCGCTCAGTCTAGTTAGGCTTGTCAAAGTTAAACCACTGCCGTTTTTTTTCTCTGTCATTTTTACAGCTGAAACCCTCTCCAAAACTTTGGAAAGCATTGTCAGTTGTTTTCTGTTGCTTCCATATTAAGTAGCTTGAGCCCTTCGGCTCAAAAATACCCTGCTTTCTAAAACTGGTTGACGGTTTATGGGGATTCTACGTCCCAAAGCAACTCTGGCTATGGGAGACGCCGTACTGAAGGGCTGCAGAAATTTCGACAACCTCGGGTTCTTTACTAGCACTGCCATTGCGCAGTACACGGGCTTTTAGAATTTCGTTTTCATCAAAATTAGAACGATGCAGCAGGATTGAACCTGCGTCTTTCGGGACAGCAGCCTATCGTCATAACCGCTGAGCCACCGCGGCGTCAAAAAGACTGACTATTAAGGTGTGTGTATACGAGTTAAACAAAAAGTATGAACTCATCGAAACGCTTGCGTTCACGTAACACTCCAAAAAATGGTGTCCCTTAAACCTTGGCTATACAAAGCAACACAAACAGACCATCTCATGAATAATTATCACATTTTTGTCTTCTGCACAAGACATAGATATTCTACTGACAAATCAGGCGCCGAAATTCAGGCAATCCTTCCTGCCACTTTTAAGAGCAAAAAAAAAAAAAGTAATGAAGCGCAAGCGGGGTTCCTGTCGAACGCTGAAACCAAAGTTACCAGGAACGATTGAAGCCGGCTGTAAGTACACATCTTTAGAATGAGTGACACGCTGAATTCGCACACAAGACTATCTTGCGTGCTGCGCATTCACTAATTTTCACAGAACATTGCTTGGGAGCTCCTCAGCTTTCGCCGGCGATTCTTTGCAACATCCAGGGGGGAAACGGTAAGTATCACTGCCCGACTGAAGATCGAATGCACGCGATCATGGGAGCACACAGAAGGAGATAAAATTTACGATGGTAGCTCTTTCTGCGCTGTCTAACCCCCTTAGCCTACAGCGCACCGGTTGTTTTACTGTCCTAGTTTAAGACATTAATAATGTTTGTTCATACCAATTGATATATTTCCCTCTTCACGTCATTCGTGCATTGGTTAAGTGTCCATATTTGATTTTTCATCGGGAGCTATGTGCGTGAAGTTTCGGCAAAACATGGCGTTTGGCCCCACACCTTCAAATCCGGACATCCCAGCAAACGACGCGTACGCGGAGACATGCGCAAGGGTTCTCATTAACTGCGCGTGCTCGAAAAAAGCGAAAAATGGCAATACAACAAAATAGGCCCCAACAACGTCAACGAAAATGCATCTACGATTACTTACTAAAGCAGGTTCTACAAGAGCATTGCTGAAATCTCAGTCTCAGTATCATCTTTCTATTGCTCCTCTGCAATGTACTCCTCAAAAGCAGATTCCAACCGCTTCTTTCAACAGCATCTCCAAAAACTTTGTGACCGGGCAGAGCTGCCGTTGTCTTTCTAAATTTCAGTGTGGGTTCATCGTCCTGGGCATGCTTTTTAATGCGGTATGCATTCTTGGTCAAACGAAAGCGTTTTAAGCGTTCGAGTCCGGGACTTCGAAAGCAGAGGGTGACAGCTATAGAAGAAAGCTTTACAAGATGTCAAAATAAAGGTTGGACGGGCCTACTCACCTACATCTAGTCATAATAACGAAACATTCTCTAGATTCTACGAGGTTGTGAAATTTGCTCTGGCTCTAGCGAGAACGCCGCCCATTGCTCTGATGGACAATTTCCCGCGGGTACCCCCTTTACCTAGCATCGGGATTTTACGGAATTTATCTACCGACGGCATTTGGATCTGAGCCCTATTGTGGTGCGCTTACGGCACTCCTCCACACTAAACGGCCCCCCAAAGTGAGGACAAGCGTTCTTCGTACCTTAAGCAAACTCCGAGCTTAAGGGCTGCCATAACTATTCTGCTACGCGCCTGAGAAGAAGAACTCGTCGATACTTTCCTACCGAAGCGGGAGAACCGGATGTGTACTGGGACAGAGTGAACAACGAGACTAAAAGTTAAATATATTACGTATTCTGCTCTCACCCTGACAAATTGCAGGATGTGGAGGTGGTTGGCAAGGTGAGATAGAGCGACCACAGGATGGTAAGGTGTCGAATTAGCCTTGAGGAGGAAACGTAAAAAAAGCTAGTGAGTTTGAAGACCAACAAGGAGATGGCGGTAAGATGGAAAGAGGAGGAATCGGGGATAACGTTGGAGAACAGATATTCTGCTTTAATGGAGGACGGTGGCCTTACAGTCAGGAGTACATCATTACGATGTAGGCTATAGAAGTAGAGGGTAGGAAAGCCAGACATTGTAGTGCAAGCTGTCAAAAAGGGCGATTAAAAAGCTTTGACCCCTGTAGATAAGATAGAACTAGAACGACTGTCAAAGTTTATTAATAAGCGTAAGGCAAACGCGGATAACAAATATAATTAGGACAGATTGGAGCATTCTGTAAAGATTGAAGGCAGCCTTCAAAAGTTCAGGAGCGTAAATTGCTGGGCTTGTTGGCTCATAATGTTGTCAGGGCGGAACCAGCGGAACACAGACGCAGGACGAGAAAAAGGAGGAACAGCGGTGTGGTGTGTGTTCCTCCTTTTTCTTGTCCTGCGTCTGTGTTCCGCTGGTTCCACCCTGACAACTTTCAAAAGCGTTCAAGAGGTAATTGCTCGTAGAGCAAAATAAGGTGCACATGCCTGCATACAAGGAAGCCAACGTCATGAACAACATGGGTAAGATATTTGGAATAGGGGATTAACTCAGTAACCGAAGAAATCAGGATCCTGATGATGAAGTCAGGAGTGTGGAAGAATAGGATACCCTGTTCGTAACAAGAATTGGAAGCAAAGAAAGCGTTATATGGGGCTCAAAGGGGAAAAGCGGGTGGAGAGAATCGGTTAACAGCAGATTTGTTGATGGACGACGCGGATATTGTGATAAAAGACGCGCCGCACCGTATATGCATTGCCTCGGGACCTTGTGCGTACTGGAATCTTGGAAGAACGCTGAAGTCATCGTCATTCACAAGAAAGGGCACGTCAAGAGATTGATGAAATTACCGACCCATCAACTTATTGTCCCTTCTTTAGACGGTATTTGCTAAGGTACTCGATAATCAACGAAATCAATTTTGGAGTTCATTCAACGAAACGACATGGCTGGCTTTCGAAAAGGCTGCTTAACAATACACCATGTTCAATTAGGTTTGGTTTGGTTTGGTTAATGGTGTTTAACGTCCCAAAGCGACTAAGGCTATGAGAGACGCCGTAGTGGAGGGCTCCGGAAATTTCGACCACATGGGGCTCTCTAACGTGCACTGACATCGCACAGTACAGGGGCCTCTACAATTTCTCCTCCAAAGAAATTCAACCGCCGCGGCCGGGATCGAACCCGCGTCTTACGGGGCAGCAGCCGAGCACCATAACCACTGAGCCACCAGGCGGCTTCAATTAGGTGACCGGGAAAAGCGGAGACTATACCTATCCTGATTATATAATGCTGATAGATTTCAAGAAAGCATATTATTCAGGCGAAGCCTAGCGGTCATGCTGGCATTAAGAAACCTGAGTGCAGAAAAGGGATGTGTAAGGGTTTTGGAAAATGTCTAGAGCGGTTGCACAGTGACCACAGCCTTTCACAAATAAGGGCATAAAAAAGCGATCAGAAAGGGTGTCAGGCAGGGAGATACAATATCGCCCGGTGGTATTCCCCGCGTGTTTAGAAGAGGCATTAAAGAACTCGAATGGCAGGAATTGAGGATAAAAGTTAATGCAGAATGCCTCAGTAATGTACAGCTTTCTAATAAAATTGCCTTGCTATGTAACCCAGCGGACGAACTGCAAACCAGTACCAAGGACCTCGGCAAGCAGACAAGATCGAACAGTTTAAGAATTAATATGCTTTAGTTGGACGTTCTCGCAGGCTAGTTGGTCCATTTTCGAGGAAGGCGGGAAAGAGCGCAAAAGGACGAATAAAGCAGGTAAAGAAACAAATACGTAAAACATTGCACCCTTGCAATCGCATTCGTTTCTTTACCTGCAGTCCTTGTCCCTTTGCACGCCTTGTGGATTCGTTTCTGTATCTCCTCGGCTTGTCCTTTTGTGAAAGTTTCTGAACTTCCTAAGAACTTCCTAACAAGAACTTCCTAAGAAGATGCAGAAAACTGAAGAAACGTTCAACAGTTCTGAAAAAGAAAAGCGGTTTACGACAGGAAGCGAAACGCTGAAAGTGGTAGGGAATACACTTACTTAGGAAAAGTATATGTACCCCCATTGTTTTGTTCACAGTTATCTGTGGCCCGGATATGCGTGCACTACAGCCACAAATAACTGCGAGCATAAGAATGGGGGTACATACCACTTAACTGGCGCTGTAATGCGATGAATAGGACTTTGCCAATATTCCTGAAGAAAAAAAGTGAATAACAGCTGCATCTTAGCAGTGCTGACATATGAGACCGAAATGTGAAGGCTGTCGATAAAGAGTTAAACTTAATTGAACGTAATGTCGCTGGCTATCGAAAGCGAAATGATTGGGTGGAAGGTTAAGAGAGTGAAAGAGAGCAAAACGGTTGAGGGGAAAAGCACGGGTAAGTGACTCCTAGCCCAGACCAAGAAGATTTGTTTTTATGGGATTTAAAGCCCCAAAGCGAGTCAGACTATGAGGGAAGCCGTAGTGGAGGGCTCCAGATAATTTCAACCGCATGAGTTTCTTTAACGTGCACTGACATCGAACAGTGCATGGGCCTCCAGCAATTTGCCTCCATCGAAATGAAGCCCCTGCGGCCGGGATAAAAACCCGCGTCTTTCGGCTCAGCAGGCGAGCGCCATAATGACTGTGTCACCACGGCGAAAAAATCAAGAATAGGAAATGGGCATGAACAGGTTGTGTATGCGAACGAGACCTCGCAGCAATTTCATTTCTTTGCATTGGCGCTCTATTACCAAAGGAGCTAGGGATTTAATAGCCCTAACTCCTATGCTTTCGGGTATTCAGCCATGTGTTCATGCCCTTCTCTTCTGCGTCCTACCCCTTGGGGGGGACAAAGGCGAAGAGTTTGCACCAAGCACGGCGTGAGGCTCGCCCTGCACGAACGGGATGGTCAAGTAACTGCGGGCGAGAGCGCCCCACCTTTGCCGACAAATTTAGCTCTAGGCGGATTAGCCCTCTCGGCAGGCAGACATTGACTACGCTCTCGAGGTGCATGTCTCTCGAACAATATCCCAAACCACTGTCAATGGCTATTAAACGCCGATGTTGTGCCTCTACAATGCTGTGTAGAGATGGCATGAATTCGCGACAGTGGACTTAAAGGTTTAATGATCTACACAAAACAAAAACTTCGGAAAGTTGAGGTGCACAATCGACGTGCATTGTTCGGTGCTTACCAAGCAGAAACACACAAGGCTAATAAGAAGACTAACAAAAATGTAGCTGATGCAACATACCTGGTCATCTGTAGAAACTTGGGCTGGCGAGAATCTTTTGACAAACAAGTTTTTTCCGCGTTACGCAGGCTGGTGTCTTCTATGAATCTGAAAGGAGAGAACGGACGCTAGCAAATAAATACAGTCGGTCTCCGTCACCACGTGCAACGAAGTGAGTTCAACTCGGCGGCTGGCAGAACATACTAGCGACTGAAGACAAAAAGCGAAATGGCGAAGTAGGTATCGATTAATCTATTGCGACGTGACACTGAGTCATTTCCGGCACCTGCCCTTCAAGAACGGCGCCGCCGGACATGCATAGCGGAAACGGAAGCGAGATTCTGCCTGGCTCTGCACGTACTGCACGTAGCGCCGAAAAAAATGGCGGTGTGGGCATGCGCTTCGAAAGGAGACACTGACTTCACGAAGGAAGCGGAGTAGAATGCACCGTTCATTTGTGTGGCGTAGAGGGGGCAAAAAAAAAAGAAAAGAAAACAGCGCCTTCAAACCAGGCTGTAAAAGGCCATGAACGTTACATCTTCTTACTGTCTAAAAAATCTCGTAAGCACGCTGACCGCCGATAATTGATGACGATTGGATTTTAACTGCAGAAGGGCCACGACAAACGCGTGTTCGGCCAGCCCGAGATGATGTCCAAGACCCATAATCGAAGCATTCTCTGCCAGAAAAGGTGATAGGCAGTCCACACCCGCGAGTCATTTTATTACTGACTTCATTACCGATCGTTGCGAGGCTGTAATGCTTAGCCTCGACCCGGGGACACAGATCAAGCTGCTCCAGCTGGCTGAAGACGCCACTTCTCCCCAAAGGATGTGGTGGCCCCTCTGTATCTGACGGTAACAAAGTTTCACCACCACAACACAACAGAAAACGAGTGAGCACCCGGTGCCTCTCGGATCGAGTTCCACACCTCGGCGATATGGGGAGAATGTTCTCTATAAAAGGGTATCTGAACAGTTCTGGACATTTGTTGTTCTATTCGTTTACTTCGAAATACTGCAGGCAGCATGCTGCCTAAGCAGGAGAAGGTAGAAAAAAGGAGTTCGCAAACAACGCGCAAGAGTATTAGCATTAGTAGATTCAACAGCCACAGCAGAAAAGCGGTTGCATGCTTCGACTGTGTAAGGGAAAATAGATTTATGGGTTTATTTAGTCCTCGCGTGACAAGGCCGTATGAATTTTGTGTGGTTCATTCTTGATGATCGTAAATATGCAGCAAAGATGTACGATTAATGTGACAATCCTATTTTGCCGTGATAGAAGAAGTAGAAAAATTCAAACTTGGAGATCTAGCTACCTGCGCAACTGGAGCGGCCCCAACTTCTGCTCCCTCAATATGTTAGTAACAGATTAACGCTTCCGATAATAGAATGAAATCAACCTTCCTGCATGCCGTTGGATGCGATTCACTTGCTAAGCGTTTTTAGTATAGTGCATGAACCAACTAGCTGAAATTTCCATATTGATATACTACAGACCACGCGCAACAGAGGCATACTCTAGGTCTGGTCGAATAATAGTACAACATGCTTCAAGCTTCATGCTTGACGGGGAACCTATTAATTACTTGCGAAGGTAGCGCAGTTCGCTGTTTAATTTCCATTATATATAACTAGGATGCATACCCCATTTAAGATCGGAAGTAATTGCTAGACATGGTATTTGATGGGTGTGAATTAATTACTGATTGATCTCCAATTTTGTAAATGTATTGGAAACGTATTGTTCGCACGCTTACACACACTAGTATTCAATAGTTACTGGCTAGAAGTATTTTCAATGACACATTAAATGACAATCATCACTAAACACTTTCACAGTGGTACCTTTATCAACATGTTGAGCAAAATCATTGACGTATGTGAGAAACAATACTGCTTCTAACACAGTTCCTTGTGCTATATCCGACTGAACCGGCAAGCACTCGGACTTGACTCCATCACATTCTACAAATTGTCTGTGAATATATAGGTCAGCTTGCAACACATTGAGGAGCTTGTCTGTCATCCGAATTTCTTTCAGTCTTTCAAAAAGTAAGCTGTCGTGTACACAATCAAATACCTTTAATAAATCCGGAAAACAACGCACCTCATTATTCGCGTTTATCACTTGCCAGGGTTGAGAGTCATGAATTAGGGATAATAGCTGTGTTGCAGTCGATACTGTTTGCGGAAACCATGCTGACATTTGGCGAAGGGTTGGCCGATTGAAGGTAGCTGGATACATGCTGGGCAATTACATTCTGAAGCACTTGCAACATGTGTATGTAAGGAAAATAGGTCGGTAGTAATTTCCATCATTTAACTTTTCTCCAGACTAAATGACTGGCACTATTCTTGCCAGTCACTGCCTGTTTACAGGAGGTATTTCCAGGGCTAGATTAGGAACAGTTGGAGGATAAGCGTTAATGAAGGATACCAAAGTAATCTGCGACTCGCTGGTCAGATTGCCTTGCTAAGTCACTCAGGACATGATCTGCAAAGCATGATCAATGAATTAGACAGGCTAAGCAAAATGGGGGTCTAAAAATTATTATGCAGAAAACCAAAGTACCGTTCAACAGTCTAGTAATTGCTGGCGAGGTGCTGGAAGTGGTAAGAGAATACGTCTACTTCTTGCTGATTGTGAACGTTGATCTGGACGATGAAAGGGACATAACTACAAGAATTAGAATGGAGTGGAACGCACATGACAAGCATATGGCCTCCGATCATGACTGGCAGTTTACCAATATCCCTGAAGGCTAGCGAAAAGGGTTCTGCCTAAGTTAAGGAGAAAGCAGAGAGATATGGAGAAATTATAGGTGTTACCTTAAGAGAGGGGAAGCGGCCTGATTAGGTAAGGGATCCAAAGTTGTTTACTGCTGTCCTAATAGAAATCACGAGGAACAAATCGGCTTGGTCAGGGCATGTAATGCGAAGGCAAGGTAACAAATGGTCCTTAATGGCAAAGGGGTCGATCCCAAGTAAAGGCAAGCATGGTGTGGGGTGCGGAAGGTTAGGCGAGTGGATAAGATTAAGAGGTTTGCATGGATACCATGACCACAGATGACACAGGACCGGGTTAATTTTGTACACATGGAAGAAGCCTTATCTCTGCAATGGGTGTAGGCAGGCTGCTGCCGCATATGATGATGATGATAACCCTTTCGTCTCGCAGACGTTGGAAGGGTGTTCATTCGAGGTGCAGTAGGCACAAGGTTGGCGGCCCCGACATCCATAGGAGCCTTGGCCGAATCTCTGGCCCACGAAGCAACGTCGGGAAGTTCTGATATGTGTTGTCGTTATTTTTTTTCATATATCCTACCGCCTAATGTCAAAAGGACTGTGCTCGTGTTAAAGCTCAGGTTTAGAGGTTTTTGTTCGCAATTCTTCGATATCTTTCTTGATTAGAATTCTATGAATGTTTGTGAAATTTCGTTAACTAAGTCCCTCTTGTATTAGGGCTTCAGCCAGATTAAAAATTGCCGTTTGTGGATTGAACATACTCCTAAGAGAGCGTTTCGAGATATGTCGACAGTTCTAGTTATGGGGGTGTCCCCGAACTACACAAGCGTGAAAAGATCTGAAAAGCGATCTTTGTTTCGGAGTTGCACCCGTAGGTTCAAGATGGCCAGTTTTCGTACATTGCATCTCAGGCCTAAGGGATGTGCGTTCCTTTTCATTGTATGAAAGGTGATAGTATCCGGGAAAAATTTTCTGATTTTCTACGGTGGACTGCATTTTTCGTGTGTTGCTTTATTTTAAAGGAAATACGAAGTAGCACCGGTTCACCTCGTTTTATCACTGTGGGAATTTCGTGCAAAGAGGGAGCCATAAGATATACATTTTGCTATTTAGCAAAAGGAGGGGACAGGACAGGAACTTAAATGAGAGTCCTGCCCACCCCTTCTCGCTGAAAATAAACAGCGAATGTTTGTAAAGGTGCTAATGGCCGTAGTTTGTATTCCATGCTTAACTTCCCTGGCATCTAAGGCAGGATTTTGCAGTACCCACATATTTCCATGTCAGAAAGATCAGATTATGTTGACACTTCAAATGTGGAAACGAAGAAGGTCTTATGCGTTTCGACTAATTGAGCTCGATGCTTGTCAAGAGCAGCTTTGCGATTCCTTGCTTCGGCCAGGCAGTAAAAAACTCCTGTAATCACACAGTCAATGAGAACGTCGGCCTGCGAGCAGAACGTTGAAAACCAGTGGGTTACCTTTGCACGGTAGCCCGTAGCTCCTGAAGACAAACGTCATAAGGCCATGGAAGACAGGAAAGAAAGGACAAATATAAACGGACTGTGGTCTTGTCTTTCAAGCACTCCGTGTAAATACGTCTAAAGAAAGTAGCCGAACAACGTGGCGTCAATTGGGTGTTTTTCCAGCAAGCAAATTTAAGGGTTCATGTACCAAGGCAAACAGCACCAAGCGCAGGAGCGGTGAGAGCACGCGCGTGTAAGGGCGTGCGAAAAATTTAGCGCCTCGCTCTTCCTGATTGGAATAAAAGTTACCGGTCTCAAGTGGCTGGGCATGCGTTGACCAGACGAGGCGCTGCTTGAATGAACGGCTTATGAAGGTATCACAAGTCACGCGTATTTTTTAAGTACAACAGAAAAAGAGTGTTCCGCCCACAAGCTTTGGTTCCAAGCCGTGCATTTGCCAGTTAAGGGGATCCCGAAGTTTCCGTTTATCGGAGGCGTTTATTAGTCGTCATCTTCGCTACTACCATGAATTCAGGTTTCAAAAAATGATGTCGGAAGTGCGCGAATAAAGGGCTAGGAAGCAAACCCCGTGGCCTCAGAACATTTGACTGAATCCGAACACACGTGACCTCTGCAGATGTAGTCGCTAAGTAAGAAAAAAGTTTGCGACAGCAGTAGTGTGGCCACTTCTCATGGTCAAAGGGTGCCTGGCTTCAGCAGCAGCCTTCAGTAAAGCCACGATGGCAATGCGATCAGCGCCCGTAGCAGAAGGGGAAAGTAACTTGTGTCCATGGGACAACAAATATTTTCCCACTGTCTCTGTGCGCTCTCTCAGTCCTCCTGTGTTTCAGTTCTTCGGACATACAGTGATGCCTTCTTCTCCAGCCCAAACGAATGTGGAAGACATTAAGGATGGAAAGAACTCAGGAGAGGCGGTTACATGACATCTTTTGGAGCCGGCTGCCCCCTGCGTCCCCACTACTCGGCCGCCGTCTGAGCGGTCTTGCGCACGCGCAGCAGACAGTGCATCAGACGACGCCGCTGCTCACAGCTGTGCTATTGGTTGCGCCGGCGGCAAAATACTCCCAGGAGAACAGGAGAAAGCATATGACTTACGGCACACTTTCTGAGGTGCAGCTCGGATAGCGAGGGCCTCTCCTGAGTTTGCTTTCCTCCATTGTGGAAGACGTGGCGGCATCCCGATTCGCTCGGCGCGGAGCAAGTCTCTTGGATATCATCGGGCGAATAAAGACTTTGCTCAATACATGGGGAAAATGAAAAGGCGCATGATGGTAATGCAACCTTAGCGTATGACATGGTGTAATTACCTTAGCGTAAGCATTTATGTTTAAGCATCTTTTGTACATTAGAATGGCTCCAGCAGAGATGTGTAATTGAGTTATTAAATATTGTTTAGACAGGACAGTTGGTTCTCCACAAATGTCATTCGGCACAATTCAGTAACTTCTGGAAATTTTTTTGCACTCTTAATGGCGTATACAGATAAATGAGACCTCTGAAGTTCAGAATTTGAAAGAACACTAATAGTTATACGGAATACTAATAATAAGTCCTTTTACATAAGTGGTTTCGCTAAAACATTACTGCCCCGCCGCGGTGGCTCAGTCGGTACGGCGCTCGGCTGCTGACCCGAAAGACGCGGGTTCGATCCCGGCCGCGGCGGCTGAATTTCGATGAAGGCAAAATTCTAGAGGCCCGTGTACTGTGCGATGTCAGTGCACGTTAAAGAACCCCAGGGGATCGAAATATCCGGAGCCCTTCACTACGGCGTCTCTCATAGCCTCAGTCGATTTGGGACGTTAAACCGCAACAAAGCAAACCAAACTGAAACATTACTGGTTATTCCTAGAAGCTTCTGTTGTCAAGAATCTCCGAACACACGGGTTTAGGCCACGCATCATGGGATTCTGTGTAGTATGAATTTCGAAAGCAAGAATGCATGCTCCGAAATAAATACAGTTCGTATAGAGCTCGAAAATAGCTAACGGCTACGTATAAAGAATACAATGGAGGCTTCCGCATGATGTTATCGTTCACATTTCGACGCACGCTGCCCTTCCGCTAGATGCGCTTCAGGAGCGCCGTCGTCCGGAAGAAGCTGATACGGAGCCCCGTTCTCGGAGCATGCATGCCACAGGAAGCGCGGCCATCCGCCTCTTTCTTCCATTCAAGGCACACTGATGTGACGGAAGAGGCGCAACGACAGCCGCCTTTCAACTCTTTTGCATATGAATGGAAAAGTTCACCCCACGGCACCGGCTGAAACTAAATGCAGAAAGTTACAGTGCAGAGCTTCTCCCCGAAATGAGATCTCCGCGTTCACGCCAGAAGCAGATTTTGCTGGACGCGAGTCAATGAACGTTGCAATAATTGCGATGAAATGAAAAATTAATCGTCATCATAACCAGTCGTACTACGCACATTGCTGGACAAAAGCCTCTCCCATATGTCTCCAATTAACCCTTACTTGTGCCAACTGCTGCCATATTTTCCCGCAGATTTTAAATCTCACCTGCCCACCTCACTGTTCCGCCCTTTCCGGCTCCTTGTAAAAGTCGTCAACTGGTAAAACGCCATCAGTTTTCTGAGAGTACCTGCCAAATGCAAGCCACCACATTCTATTTCCTTGCAGTTATTTCACCCTCGTGCTCCGGATCTCCGGTTACTGCCCGCCCTCAGTGGATGCACTTCTGACGACTTGAGATGTTTCGCTGCCTATCGTAAAATGCTGTTCCCTTCCGAGCAGGCAAGGCAAAGCACAAGAGGGGTTTGTTAGGACGAACTCGACGGAAGCCCGCAATCACTGAATCCAAAGCCGCATAGGTGAGATTTTTTTTAATCTGTGGTGTTCATGAATGGCTGATTAAAAGGTAAACTTTTGCAACATAATATGTTAGAACGCAGAAGAAAACAACCACAAGCGGCCCGCGACACCTGAACCCATCTCCTCCGAATTTCGCGCCCGGGACTCTACCAACGGAGCTACGGTGACGGCTGTCCAAGCTTCTACTTCGGGGGTAGTCATGTTAAGTGTAGCTGAACCTTGAGAATGTTTACCTGCGCCACCTTCGTTGGGTCGGATTCTACTGCCAGCATGTGATTACTTTTTCTGAGTTTCATTCCATTACCTTTAAATAATTCACCTATCAATCTCCCATTCATGGACACCACAGATTAAAGAAAACATCTCCTATGCTCCTTGGTTTCGGTGAGCCTTGGCTTGCCTCAAGTGTTCCCTTCTGAGACAGTTTATCATTAGTTTACAGCTAATTGATTTTCTGAAACATCGTTCCCTTCTGTTTGTCTAGAATATTCATCATGCATTGCAGTTCGTTTCTCGAGTTACTTAATGAGAAAAACGACGTGACAGGTAATCATAGATTACTGCGGTATTCTTGGTAAACTTTTTTCCGAGCTCTCCCCTGTCTAGACTTATGAACACCTCCTGTAAACATGCAGTGAAAAGTGCTGGAGAGATTCTGTATCCCTATTTGATTCTGTATCCCTATTACTCACAAAAGCTGGTAACTGTTTCTGGGCTCTTTGCTTGTGAAAAGCGTGCCCACGATAATTAATGATTTTATTGTAGTGATTCTTTCCGCACTTTGCCATTAGATCAAGGACCTCGAAGCACTTGTTAGCAAGTGGATAGGCTAGTTGGCGTAGGGAAGGACACATCTTTATTGAAATGACGAATTAAAAGCTCTTGTAGTACCCGAGGAAGGCCCTCAGTGGTGCAGGAATCCTCTGGCCGCCACTTCTTGCTTGGCCTGGTTGATCAGCCTCAGCTGGCCGGTAGGGTCAGCGGCTAGGAGAGCGTCTTCCTAGGGAGAGTGGTACGGGGACGAGATAAGGTTCAGTGAATGCGGTTGCGGGCAAGTGCGCAGGTTGTGGCATAAATTATTTATGTCATTTTATTTCACGATTTAAGCATTACAGAGCGAAGTGGGTAATACAAAATAACACTGAAAATAGAAACAACAGCAGAGAACAGTAAACTACCAAAACATAGATAAGTTCGAATAAGTGATCAACACAATATATCATTCAATAAAAGTGGTAACAGAAGTCCGAAACAATGCAGAGTCAGGAATTGTGGCAAATGAAGAAGGAAGGTGGTTCCAGTCATATGACGTGCGAGGAATAAAAGAACCCGACAATGTTTTAGTTTTGCAAGTAGAAATGTCTGCCTTATGTATGTGACCTGTGCGGTGTGAAATAAATGTAGGGGGAAGAAGTAACTCGTAGCGAATGGACTCATGATGAAATATTTTGTGAAAAAGGCACAGGCATCCAATTTTGCGTCGTTATGCAAGTGAAGTTAGGCAGAATGTAGTCTTCATAGCCGTTACACTTGATGCACGCCGGAAGTCATAGAGAATAAAGCGCGCTGATTTGTGTTCTCCAGTTGATAGATGAGACTCTTAACACCAGGGTCCCATATTGAAGAAGCATATTCTAGTTGTGAACGTACGAGTGTGGTATAGAGTAGAAGTTTGATGTTAGTTGCGGCTGCGTGAAAGTTGCGTCTCAGATATCCGGGCATGCGATTAACATTGTTAGTGATGTGCTCAATGTGCGTATGCCAGCTAAGGTTAGACGTAATATGAATTCTGAGGTACTTATATCTTGTAACTAGATCAAGTAACACACCATTAGGAGTATATACGGAAAAATCACTATTAACACGAGAAATGCGCATAAGTTTGCACTTTTCAGCATTCAATGTAATATTCGAAGTTTTTCACAATGTTCAGATAGCGTTAAGGTCAGACTGAATCATGTGCTTATCACTATGATTTGTTATTTCCCGAAAAAAGACGCAGTCATCGTCGAAAAGATGTACAGAAGAAGAAAGATTACTGGGTAAGTATTTGATAAATATAAGAAAAAGCAGGAGCCCCAAGGCGGTACCTTGGGGAACACCGGAAAGAACAGGTTTAACGGCGGAATCAACGCTGCTGACGGCAACAAATTGCTTTCAATGACTAAGGAAAACTTCTGGCCATATCAGAATGTTAGTGTCTAATCCTACCATGCCCAGTTTTAGTTACAAAAGATGATGGGAAACCTTATCAGTTGCCTTCGAGAAATCCAGGAAGATGCAGTCGGCGATCGAGCGGTGATGTAACATCTCGTAAACTTCGTGTGTGAATAAGAGTTGCTGTGTTTTGCATTAATAGGACTTCCTAAAACCGTCCTGGGAAGGATGAAAAAATAAATTTGATTCAAGGAAAGTGACAATATGTGAAAAGAGTATGTTCTCTAGGATTACACATCGGATGCTGGTAATAGATATGGGCCGGTAGTTAAAAGACGAGTTTTTATTGCCAGATTTATACACAGGGACCACCTTACCTATCTTGCAGTCAGTCGGTTGTTCACCTTTTTCCAATGATTGCTGAAATATTTTAGCTAAGGCAAGCGATGAATACATTTTAGTACTTTTGAGGAACTTTGTAGTAATGCAATCAACACCAGCACTGAAGGATATCTTTAGGTTGTCAATTAATTTACTTATAACATCAGGATGGGTGACTACAGAGTACATTGGGAGGAGGTTATGAGCCAGTGGAGGGAAAGCCGTAGTTTCACCACTTGAAAAAAAGCTCGAAAATGCATAATTCACTACATTTGCACAGGCAGTGTCTGATGTGGGTTCGTCACTTGAATTCGTTAGTAATATTCTAGACGTTTCAGAAGGGTCACTGACGCTCCAAAATTTTCTTGGGGGTTTGAGCAACATACCTGGCAGAGTGCTATTCAGAAAATTTGCTTTAGCTTTCTTGACCGCAGAATTGTAAGTGTAAACTGCAGAGTGATAACGGGACCAAGGATGTTCAGTGCGTGACTCTTTAGCTGACCGGAAGAAATGTTTCTTACGGTTAGGCAAGCGCTTAAGATAAGCGCTATACCATGGCGCATGCAGGTGATAAGATATTACGCGAGTGGGTATAAAACAGCTGGTGAGATCTAAGATTTCGTTCCTAATAAGAGCCAGTTTGCGTTCGCTGATTGCGAGTCCAATTCGTCGAAAAAGGTGGCCTCAAAAGAACCCAGTTAATTGTTCACTTTGTTGAAATCAGCGCGATGATATCTGCGTATTATTTTAGTATGACTAGCAGTTCTTTGTATTTGGATGTTCAGAGAAAACTTTAGCAATGAATGGTCGCTTAACTAGAGCATGTAGGTTATTTCTGAACACAGTTCTGGGCATGTTGTTAGTACGAGGTGTAATTTACTTGTTGCAACTTCAGTAATTATTGTACGCTGAGTAACACTTTGGATAAGATTGAACAGTGAGCATAAATTAGTGAATTCATTGCATAGTGTCGAAGAGGAGGATGGTTGCACCGAAACCAATCGATGCCCGGAATGTTAAAATTACTGGATAGAAAAATAGACGACGAAGGGTAACGCGTTACGATGACTCCATGGAAGAGACCCGTTCGCCGCGACAGACCTCGTTGACACGGAAACGCAGCTCAGGGCGCGTTCTCCGGTGTCCCTCACCCGGAAATTGGACTCCTCCTCCTTACCCTTCTCATTTGTGGAAAGCATGCTGTCTGTCATTAACCGCCCCGCTAACTACACTTATTAAAGCCTGAAGCACAGCATTTTGAGCCTTCACTGAGCGGCCTTGCCGGAAGTGAGCGAAGCAGATGCGATGAAAAGCGCGTCGTTGCAGCGGTAGCCATTCATGCTAGAAAAAACGTGCGTACTCGGCGCTAATCTTTGACGAATTTTTCCGTGCGGATAGAAGCTCTATTTGGCAATGTGAGGAGCTCGAAACGAGGGGTCGAGTCGCTTGTAACGCACGGCTCCCTGGCCGAAAATTGCGCCGCTGCCGTCGTCCTGGCCTACAACCTTGCACACCTGCATTAATGAACATTTATGCTGTCAGCAGCTACAAGAAGCAGAGGGGCACAGAAACTTTCGACGCCCTACAAATAAGTAATAGAGGCGAGGACACGCTAGCACTGCGCTGTTTTTTTTCATGGTGAGCGAAGTTATAGGGCAAGCGCTGCAGGGATCTCGATATTTCAGTCTTTTTGCTTGTGGCGCATAAATATGTATATATTTATGCTTCATGTGATTAAGTCATCTGTTGAAGATCTGTATTAGTCTTGCTTGTGTCTCTTTCCAAAGTCCCATCTAATTTGGGCTGAAAAAGTGTATTCTAACAACCGAGACCAGCTATACCGCTCAAGAACAAGTTCCTACAAACAACGCACAATTCTTTTTTGCCTTCATTCGTTAGACTTGCCGCCTACGAAAAAAGACCGATCGCCGCTGCGTTTCACGTAGCATGGATATGAGTGTCCGGTCAGGAAAGAACATGCATGCGCAGTCGTCATGTACCCGCCGCGTGAACGAGTGTTGGTTGTGTGTTGTTGTTGTTGCGATTGAGAGAAGGACGAAAAGAAAAGGGCACGGGCCTACCGAATGGCTCGAGCCGAGCCACCACCGCTGACAAGTGCAGATAGAGGAGAGTTAAAAGATGAGAGGAAAGAGTGAAAGAAGAGACACGCGTCGCAACAACCGCGTCCGCCTGGCGCTGGCGGAAACAAGACGCTGGCGGAAACAAGAGATACCCTAATAATAGTGTTAGGTGTGGACCACGGAGTCGTTCATAAGCGGTAGTGAGTGTGTAAAAGCGCCAGGAAAAAACGACAAGATAGTCGCTAACTCACGTGCCCAGCAAGCATGGCATGGAGAGCGACAGCTGCCGAGAGTGTGACAGTTAGTTTCTGAAGCCTGCGTGCAGCAGCATGCAAACCAGGCAGAGAAAATGCTGTATTACGCTGACACAAGGAATGCCAAAAACAATCGCACACGTCTGTTCTTGGTGTTTTGAAATTGCTTTTCTCTAGACGGTTTATGGTTAATGGCGGTTTAGCGTCCCAAAGCGAGTCAGGCTATGAGAGACGCCATATTGAAGGGCTCCGGTAATTTCGACCACCTGGGGCTCTTTAATGTGCACTGACATCGCACAGTACTCAGGCCTGTAAAATTTCGCCACCACCAAAATTCAACCACCACGGCCGGAATCGAACCAGCGCCTTTCGGCTCAACAGCGGAGTGTCACAACCACTGAGCCACCGCGGCGGCCACTGGAATACTAAGGTACAAGCTTCAGTTCGCAAGAGCCTATCTTTTGTATCAGCATCATGATAAAAACCTGACTACGCCCACTGCAGGACAAATGCCTCTCCCTTATCTCACCAATTCTGTCCTGTGCCAGCTGCAGCCATCCTATCTCCTCAAACTTCATCCGCAAAATCTTATCTCACCTGCCCACCTAGCTATCTGCTGCCCGCTATTACGCGTCATTGACTCGGGATACATGCAGTCACTTTTCGGGATAATCAGTTATCTAAACTTCGCATTGCATGCCCTGCCCAAGCCCATTTCTTCCTCTTGATTTCGACTAGGATGTCTTTAACCAACGTTTGTTCCCTGACCCACTCCACACTCTTCCTGTCTCTTAATGTTACATCTCTCAATTTCCTTTGCATAGCCTGCTGCGTGGTCACTGATTTACGTAGAACCCTTTTTGTTATCCTCCACGTTTCCGCCCCATAAGTGCCAGTAAGATGCAGCTGTTATAATCCCTTTTTTTGAGAGATATTTGTAAACTGTCATTCATGATCTGAGAACCGGTCAAATGCTCGCAATCCCATTCTTATTCCTCAAGTTATTTCGCTATCGTAATGCGCATCTTCGGTCACTACCTGCCTTAAATAGAGGTATTCTTTCACCTCTTTGAGCGCCTCGCTGCCAACTGTAAACTGCTCTTTCCTTGCTAGACTCTTGAACGTTACTGTGGTTTTCAACATATTACTTTTTAGACCCATCGTTCTGATCTGCCTGTCTAACTCATTAATCATGCTTTGCAGTTCATCTCCCGAGTGACTCAGCAAGGCAGTTACATCGCCGTTTCTGTCATGTGTTTGCAAATTTCCACTGGTACTAGAGAACTGCTCCAGCAGTGTGATTGTAGTCTGTGTGCGTCTAAGCCCACTTTGAAGAGTCCTCGCGGCTGCTTCGAATGGTTTGTATGATCCGATATGGAGCCGGTAATTTTCGTTCTTTGCGTGACGTTCGTTCGTATGGCGCGTGATCGTAGTGCTGGCTTTTCAAAATCTTTGGAAGTAACATTACCCTTCAGGACTAGCGTTTATATTGCAATGCGAAGGCAAAACAACCGCTGGTCCTTCCTTATGTGCGAAAGGCTAGGCTATAATGGAAGGGAAGCGTAGCAAGGGGCGGCAGAAAAATGGGTTGGCTGATGAGGTGAAGAAGTTCGCGGGGTGGTGGCGACCACAGCTGGCTAAGAACAGGGTTCGTTGGCGAGACACTGGAGAGCCATTTGCCCTGAAGTGGGCGTAGTCAGGCTCATGATGATGATGGGATGAGTTGGTGCAATTTAAACGGAGCGGCGGCGCAACGACAACAGCGCAACAAAAGAACAACACATGCGCAGAGTGTTGTTCTTTTATTGTGCCGTTGTCGTTGCGACGCCATTCATTTCAATATTCTTCTTTAGCTTTTTAGAATGTCTTCGCTACAGTGTATCTACGGATTTCTTATTGAATTGCTTGATTACTCTAATTTTATTTAAATTAACTAAACCTTCTTCTCCTTACCTACTTCTTGTATTAGTTACTGCTCAACATATGTGGCACATTACCTGTGTCAAAACCTTTGATTTTTACGGTGACGGTTGCTAGTCCGACATCTCAGCGAAACGTGGCGCCTGAGCCTGACCTGTAACTTTCAAATCCTTACGCTTCGTCAAAGTGTAAATATACGCTCCCACAAACTTAAATGGGCGAGCAGGGAGACAAGGAGACCCTGAGAAAGTTCACACGCATGAATATACAAAAAAATAAAGAGACGGAGAAAAGAACGCCTGCGTCAATTAATTGGTTTTTGTTTTTTTTTGTTTTTTTTTTGAACAAAGGAAATCCGTAGTAACTGTCGTACATATCGGTGGACAACCGAACCGCACCGTAAGGGAAGGGAGGAGGGTTCGAGTCAAAGAAGAAAGGAAGAGGTGCCGTAGCGGAGGTCTATGAAATAATTTCGACCACTTATCGATCTTTAACGTGCATTGACAACGCACAGCACACGGGCGCCTTTTTGCTTTAAGCAATTTGGTTTCGAAGATAGGAAAGACGCAGGAACTATCTCATTTAGTGGCGGACACAGAATGGTTTCTTTCTGGGCCATGAACCCAATGCGGTTGCTCAGTGGTTAGAGCGATCGGCTACTGAGCCGGAGTGCCTGGGTCGATCACGATCGCGGCGTTCATGTTTCGAAGAAGGCGAAACGCAAGAGGCGCCCGTGTGCGGTGCGATGTTACTGCACTTTAAAGATCGTCAGGTGGCCGAAATTATGCTGGAACCTTCCCTAACGGCACCGTTTTCGACTTTTGATGCAAAACCATCACTACACTAAGTAAAGCCAAGGTCACCGTGCTTGCAGTTTCACCTTCATTTGACCTTCAGATAAAGCAAAAGAAAGGGCAGTGCGTAACTAGCCCCTTAGTCAGTGGACACATTAGTGCCGCTTTAAGCTACGAAACCGATGAAGAGGGGGAGCTTCGACAAGGTCGTTCTCGCCCTCGATTTTAAGGGGGGCTTTTGAAAATGAAGAGACGTGGGCAGTGAGGTGGGAAGGGGGATAAGAGGGGAGACCTAAGGGTGCAGAGAAGTGCGCGACCCGGGCGGGTGTTGGAGAGACAGAGAAGCTGGGCCGTACGATGGGCCTCCGTCAACTCTGCAAGGGGGTTGTGGACGCCCATGGCCGACTTATATTCCTGACGAATGAGGCTGTTTACTTTGTCCTCCTCGGGGAGAGAAAGGAAGAGATTAGGACTAGAAAAGATGAAGTGGCTTAGAACAAAGGCCTGGACCAAGCGGCGGGGGTCATGTTCGCGCATGCCATGGTGGCGTTTGGCAAGCGGCGTATGAGACGGTTGGTCTGTTGTACTATGTTTGTGGTTGGTTGGTTTAGTTGGTTTATGGGGTTTAACGTCCCAAAGCGACTAAGGCTATGGGAGACGCCGTAGTGGAGGGCTCCGGAAATATCGACCACCTGGGGTTCCTTAACGTGCACTGACATCGCGCAGTACACAGGCCTCTAGAATTTCTCCTCCAAAGAAATTCAACCGCCGCGGCCGGGATCGAACCCGGGTCTTTCGGGTCAGCAGAGGAGCGCCACAGCCACTGAGCCACCGCGGCGGCGTACTGTGCTTGTGTGTCGAGTGATGAGGGTGGTATGCTTGCTTGCAGACACCGTCCCCTATCGCCCCATCCAAATAATCTGGGTGCCCGCTCACGCGGCCCATCCTGCCAATTAGGCGGCTAATTATATGGCTCCCGATTCGACCAAGCGAGCAAGCCCGCCCCCGCCGGGAATGGATGCGCGCGAGGCGCTCCTCACGAACGATGATATTACTTCACACTACTTCCTGCACACAAGAATGTTCCCTGGCTTTGCGCAAATATTTTCCGTGCTTCCTGGAATGTTCTGTTTTCTTTGGTTTTAATGGTTATTTCTTTCTATTTCTTCCAGGATGGGCATGACCGAGAATACGCGGGGTGGTTCCCATAACAGTTAGCGCACTTTGGAACTGCGTTGCAGACGTCGGATTCATGTTCATCAGATGGACATTCGGCACAGGTTTTGCGGCCACGACAACTCTGGGATCTATGGCAAAATCTCTGTCACTTGAAACATCGGCGAGGATTGGGGATGTATGGTCTGACTGCTATTTTCATATAACCTACTTCTATGGTATCGGGGAGTTGTCTGGAGGAGAAAGTGAGAACAAAGTATTTTGTTGGTGTTGCCCTGTAACCTTTGCTGATCTTTATGCACTGGACAACAGTGAGATTCTGGTCTTTAAGACTCTCCAGCATTTCTGCCTCAGTAAGGGAGAGAAAATCTTGTTCTAAAATCACGCCTTTGACAGTGTTCAGGGATCTATGCACTAACGGAAACCGGTATTTCTCCAAAGGTTATTATGTTTGAGAGCTTGGAATACAGTGCTTTGTCTTTGAACTGGAGCTGTAGGTCGCCATTGGCCATCTTCAAATCTTTGCACCTAAGGCCCGAAGATACTGTGAGAGATTTAGGAACAATGAATGGAGAGATGATTCTTGCTGGTTTTTCTGCTGCCTCACTATGTACAACGTAGTATCCGGGGAAGATTTTTTTTTTTGCAGGAACTGCGCAGTGGCATCGGTCCGCCCTCATTTCCGAGGGCGATCATTTGTTGGAAAAAAGGAATCCATAAAAAAATTGTTATTCGGCTGCGGTGGCAGCCGCCCACCACGGAGCCCAACACGGGGACGGGGCAGAAAGTTGTAAGCAAGTCCTGCCGACGCCAGCTGTGCACCGCAAATATAACCAAATATGGCGTAACACAGGTTGTTTTGCCACTAGGGTTAACCCTAACCGCCTATGAAAAGTGAAAACACTGGGAAGGAAGGAGGAGACAGGAGAGTTGTAACAAAGAGGTAGTAAAATGAAAGACTGAGGGGAGGATAGGAAAAGGCGACAGCCGATTTTTCCTAGTCGGGTCAGGCCTGAGGTGCCGTCTACAGGAAGCCTCCGCCGAGGGGCCTTAAAGGTCCAAGCGTTCGGCATCGGCTCAACCACGAGGATCCCGGTTTTCCCGGACACGCTGATACCACGCACGGCTAAGCGCGGGTGCTCGGGTCCGTGGTGGCGCACTGCCCACTATCATTCCCCCGCGGGAATGTACCTGCAGATGCATCAGGAACGCATGGTGTCGCAACTTACCAACATCTGCATGCATCAGATGCCCTTTCGGGGGGCGATAGATGAAGAGTTCGTTTATTTACATTTTGTACAACGTCATGAGCAAACAGGAGAGTCTCAGCTGCACTCCTTGCAGAGTTTTATAGGGCAGCATTTTCTAAATTCCTAGATGTACAACAGCCTCGCGAATGAGCTGGCGGCCTCTCACGCTCACGTTTGGCACACGATCTCACATCTTCGCTCTTATTGACACACCCCGCGTCACGTGTTCAGCATGGGGAGATCAGGATTGCGTTGAAGTAGCTTAGGCTGTGGTAGGCCAGCACGCGTCGTTTCATGGTCAGCTGTTGGTCGACACGCGTTTGCTGACAGATGTGCTTCCTAACCCCCTACGCCTGAGGCAGGCACGCCGGTGGGGAACCACCGGAAACAGGACCTTTGTCTCCAGCAGGGGTCGTGGCAAGTGGAGACGATACCACCTGCCTGCTCGCCGCGCCGGTGCTCGACACGTGAGGAGACACCGGATATTGGGCACTTTCATGCTCTGTTCCAAGTTCACCCTGTCGCTCTTCTGGGTCGAAGACGGCCGCACACCGGCGCGGAAAAGCATGGTGATTGGAGCCAGATGACAACTGGGCCCACTCCTGATGGTCCAAGATGACATGCCTGGGAGCAGCCATCGAGTAGACAGGGGGTGCTCGGAAAAACCCAAGAGAAACAGGTGTGTTGGCTGCTTTCAGGCCGGTCTTGCTGTCGCCGTCCCTAACAGCTAGTCCGCGGTCCAGAAAATCTCGAATGGCCAGCGTCCCCGACCGCTGGGCACGACGAGATGTGCCTGCGTCCAAGTTTACATCCTGGCTTGCAAAATCAACTCCAAACACAAAACACAAAGCCTCAAACCACCAACAAAGAAAAACACAGGTGGGATGTCCCACGAAACAAAGCACTGCTCCATGCTCAAGCCCTCGGTATTCACACGAGACCCAACAAGGTTCCTTATATAAAAAACAACAGCCTCCTGAATGCTGAACCCTCTGTTTTGCATCAGTTTTGTATCAGAGTGACCCGTGCAAAAATAGGGTGTTTCGCAAAGCCTACAAAATAACTACTAAAATTCATTTCACAGAAAAGTTGACGCCACCTTTGTACCATCAGAATGTCCTAAAACCTCAGTTATAATTTTTCTAATGTTCAAAAATTCTTTGAGCAATTGGCGAAGAAGCTTTGCTGTTCGAAAATGAGGCGGCTCGAGCGCAAAAGCGCATCAGGTTGCACGCTTTCTAATCAAATGCCACTCAAACACAAAAAAAAAAATCTTCTGCTCATTGCAATCTTCGTGCCCTTGAAAGCGCAGTCCATAAACATTCACCTAACTACCGTGCAGATTCGCACCTCATGGCATTTCCTGAAAATAAATCTGTTCCGACCGCTTTAAAATGCACAAATTTCGTACTTTCCGTTCGCAAGTCATGTAAAACCGTGCAACGAAAGCAACACATCTCACCTTGACTTCATACCTCAACCAAATCTCACGTCCAATTTCCGCTAAAAATACAAAAAGGATGTCTGTGCAAAAATTTAATAATAAAAACGTTTATCGCGAACGGTTCTAATTAAGGAAAAAATGCCTCGTCTACGCGAGCCTTAGCTGCACTCCCAGAGCATTTTCATTTGGTAGCGAGGGATATTGACACCTATCATCTCTACCTTAATGGCACAGTAACCATTGTCGTATTTATAAGAAAATACTAACAACTGGTCAATTTCAAATCTTCAGCCCCCCCCCCCCCCCCCCCCCCCCCCCAAAAAAAAAGTCTCTCTGCACGTTTTCACACTCGAAAATCAGAAAGAAAAAGCAGCTGATTCGAATGGCTAAACGGGAGGTGAAGCCTGACTATTTGTACTGCTTTTAAGTCATGAGAAACTTCAAGTGAAAAAAACCCATTGCTGACCCCCACTGTCATCTCCGCGGTGCGGGTAGGGCACTTTTATCTTTTTTTCTTTTTAAAGCCCTCTCTAATACATGTAATCTCCGCGCCCCTCGGTCTCCTCGATGCGCTCAGAAAGACTTGGTAGCGGACGCAAAGAGCCGGCGCTGGACATAGAACTGTGATCAGCGCGCGAGGCTACTCTTTTAGCCGTGCAGGCTAAAATCTATGTATGGACTCTCAATCACAGGTCTGGGACTGCCTAACTGGGCGACGGTCTCTTTAGTTACTTAGGGGAAATCTCCCTTTTTGCGGCCGTGTAGTTTCGACGCCTGTGCCAACTATACTGAAAGAGCTTCACTCTCAATACCTGCCAACAGCCTCGGTTGCCACTCCTACCGCCCTCAGAGTGATATCCTGGCACTTGTGTATTGTAGACGCCTTTGAATGCTTTCTCTCAGCGTTACCACCAATGGTCTTCAACATAGCATTGTATTCTGCAACTTTCCTTGGACTATCGTACCGGTTGAACATTTTCTCTCCCATTACCTTGTGGTGTCGCGGCTCCCAACGCCTCGCACAATAACGACAGTTCTGACCTCGATAACCTCGTCAGTACTGTGTTTGCTGTTTTTAAGTGTTGGCCTTGCTGGGTTATGTTGATTTTAAACAGCTATCTCCGTACTACAGGCATACCAACACCAGATTAACCAGCAGCTCAAATCATTAACCTAGAATTTGAAGCCTGGTAGATCCAAAGCAAAATCAAACGCTTACCCGTAGAGGAAGTACGATGGCGCATGGTCCATCCCAAGTACTGCCAACCAGTGGTTATAGATGGGGTTCGGAGTGGCGGCAGCACGAAACCTCGGTCAAGTAGACGCCTCTTCCACCAGGACAGGACCTCCGTCGAGTGAATTAGTTGGGTAATGGGCGAAAGATTAAGAGTGGGCTTATTGGCATTTTGTACAACGTCACAGCAAACGGGAGAGTCTCTCGGCTCCACTCGTTCCCGTGTTTTATAGGGCTCTCTTTTCCTAAATCTCAAGATGGAGGATCGCCTCACCGAGGACAGAGTGACCTGTCACGTTCACGTTTGGCACACAGTCTGACACCCCCGCACTTATAAACACGCCCCCTGCCAAGTGTTGAGCCTGCGGGAGAGGGGGATGGCGTTGAAGTGGCGTAGGCTGTGGTAGGTCAGTACGTGTTGGTTCATGGTCAGCTTGTGGTCGACACGTTTTGCCAACACCAAGGCTTTCTAACCCCCAACATGAGAGGCAGGCATTCCGGAGGGGCATTGCTGGAAATAGAACGTTAGTCTCCATACATGGCTGCGAGAACTAGGGATGATACCGCTCGCCTGCTGATGCCGGCGGCGTTAAGCTTGTGAGAAGACACTGGAAATTTGGCCCTTTTTTGCTCCAACTTCGGCCGGTAGTTCTTTTGTTTGAAGACAGCCGCACACCGACGTGACAATGCACGTTGACTGGGGCGAGATGACAATTGGGCCGTCTCGAGGAGGTCCATCATGGTAGGCCTAGTACTAATCGTCATCTAGTAGAAAGGAATTGGGCAGAACCACACAAGAGAACCAAATGTGCTGGATGCTTGTATTGCAGGCAAGACATGCTGTCCCCGTTCCTAACAACGCCTAAGCCCTTCCGTGATGTCCCACGCTGCATCGTATGCGGCTATCTCCTTGCAACGCAAGGACACGGTAGAAATAGACTGTGCACATACGAAAAAAAGAAACCACGTGAAGTTCTCTAGGGCAACCAGAGACTGCAGAATAAACTGCTGATCGCTCTCATCCATGTATAGATCGGCGAGGACGATGCCAGCGTCTGGCCTTCGTTGTGTTTTGTGCTGCCGCGAAGTGTAAACGCTTGCATCGAGGTATCCTCAAAAGATCGGGGGCAGCAGTCGTCTTCGAACATATTTCAGTCAGCACCGCATCTCAGTTAAAAATTTCACACGCCTTGCTCCTCTAGTGGCACGCCATGCTGTCGATTATCACTTCATTGGTGACTACGCAATTAGTATGTGTTCGCAGATGGCGGTTATGACTGACGATGCCGCGGTCGATAGGACATCCACTTCGTGAATTGCTTCCTGCGCTTTCTAAGCGGGAAAGAATCAGGGTACGTTCCGCCCAACTGTAGTCTGCCGGCGGCCAGCCATGGCTGTCGGCAGGGAATCCGCGCATAATCTTGACAAACCTGCCTGAGCAAGTTGAACGGTTTTCTCGTCGAAGCGCGGATACCGTTAATATGAGTTTAGCTGCATATCGCATCTGTATCGCAGCTCTGAGCTTGATGCACAGCTGTGCTCATATTTTGTCGCTAATTGCCCATTGAAAGCCAAAGAGCGTTCCGAGAGAAAGCGCTGTAGGTACGACACATTTTCAGTTGCACGAACAAGCGTAAGGCGGCGCTAAGTGTACTTTTTAATGCAATTTTCTGGCTTATAGAAGTGTAGTTGTGCGTAAAACGACACATTTGGTCATCTTGTTAGTCGAGCTTGACTAAGCATTCCGCTTTAGTGTCCGTTTAAGGTCAGCAGGCAAGCTTTCTTACTTCAATTTGTATCGTCTTCACTACCCTAGCCTACATCACACAGTTGTCAGCAGCATCGCACATGCAATTCACCAGAAGGTGAACTTTTCCACCGGATTCATCGGTGAGCCCACAGGACATTTGTAAGCAGCCGAAAACTCCGCCATGTTCTGGATCGGTACATTGCATCTGAGGCTGAACTCGGGGTACTGCTCAGTGGCACGCCAGTTGGCGCACCACTTATAACAAAACGAGATGAAGAACAGCTGCTCACTGGTGACTCCAGGCATGTCCTGTAGCCCTGCTGGCGATCCAGGAGCCGTGAGGTAGGCCTTGTACGTTGCAGGCAACCCTATAAAATCGGCAATAGCCTCGGAGTCTACTTCGTCACTCAGCTGGTGGGAGTGTTGCTCCATAGGCCAGTACAAACTGCGAATGTGCATGACACGCCTCTTGTATTCAGTGTTCACGTATTCGGACCACCAAGCTCCCCATTTATTCCCGCCATTGCGTTGCCAGTTGTAAACGTCAAAAGCATGCATCATCTCGTGGGCGGCGAGATGCCCCGCCGACGCGTAATCAGCGGCAGGGATTGTGTCAAAGAAGGGCGGCAAAAGTAGTCCAAGGCCCAGTACCATCGCGTTCACATTTGAATAGTAAAAGGCATTTGACTGCCACGCATCATCAATTGTGCTCATCGGGAGCGGTGAAGGCACGCACTTCAGCGACTTCCTTGCTTTAGAGCGCGACGCGCTAAGCCAATTTTTTACAAAAGACGTTCCAACGTTGACGGGGGAGTAGAAATCGTCGAGTGCGCTTCCATATTCTGCGTTTTCAGGGTAGCCAATTACCTTTTTTAGGCTTTCGAGCTTACGAATAACACTTGCTTTCGCAGCGTATAGCCAATCTGCTTTCAATATATGAACCTTCAAGGATTCGGCGATACGGCAAACCATTTCTTCCGCCTTCAGTACTGTTTCGTTGTGTACGGCAGTGTGATAGTACGCAGCATAAGCGGCTCCGCGCATCACGTGCGAGATACGCTTCAAGCAGTGCAGTTTCCAGCGGGGTAGACGGCGATTTTCGATGAAGGAATTGGAATCAGCTGGCTGAACTACCTGCCTGAGCTGTCGGGACACGTCGAAGCCTATCCACATGCGCAGATGATCCGGGTCGATCTTCTGGAATACTTTCATGAGGAAGGTTTCCAGCTGCCTGGTCTTGAACGCTACGTAGTGCTCCCCTGGTAGCAGGCTGTCTGTGAGGTTCCTCATGTAGTTGTTCCAAGTGTCTCCATCCTTGAACGCGATCTTTTCCTTCAGCGTGGAGTGCGCAGAGTTTTCACCCTGTGGAGCGTCGTCTTCGACGACATTGTCTCTGAGCTTGAATAGAAACCCGTAGAGAGGTTTTATCACTTCCACGAGCTCCCGCAACTGCTGCTTCTCGACGCCGAGCCACTGCAAGTGTTCCCTTACAAACTCTTCGGTCACCGATATCTTCCCCGCGAAGTATTTTGGCAAGCTGAAAATCACTTCAGCTCTGTCGGGCTTGATTGAAAAAGCGCCAATGGTTGTATCAAACAGCGTTGGAATGTGGTAGTTCAAGGCGAGGTCAAGCATCAAGTAAACCAGCGGAACATCTGACTTGGGCTGGAACGATGAGCCGAGACTTTCCAGGAAGTCCAAGATGTCTCTGCTGGGGTCTTGAAGGGATTGACAGTCTTCGCAGGAAAGTGCTAAACATGACTGGAAAAGTCCAGCGGCTTTCTCTACAGCCGTTTGACCTTCCGCGGGAACGAACTTATCCCGTAGGATCGCAACCACGGCAGAGTCGATACTTTCGGCTTCTTGCTCAAACACGCTGGTTCGTTGCCCAGAATGCGCTTCCTGCCAGCCAGCGCACACGTAGCTGTAAAAGTCCTCACAAGGATCATAATCACGTGCCACTGAGCGATTAAGCTCGCCGGTCAGAAACTTGCATCTCTCGTTGGCGCATGGCCTCGGCTCCGTCTCCGCTAAGTCACTGCCACATTTAATCGAAGATTTGAATGGCTGTATTGAAAGATGTAGGGGATACGCAATATGATATATGGCTAGCGCCAACACGAGAACGATGACGATGGTTGTTCGTTTGCAGCAGGTCTTGTTGACTAACTTACTTGTTCCAGGTCCCTGCACATAAAAGCAGACGTGAAAACGGGGGCAATAAATTACGGCATACTTATAGCATTTCCTGACCATAAACCTATTTTCAAACATACAGGGTGTTTCACCTAAGACTTTCTGCAATTTTTAAAAATAAGCTATTTGAATTAGATGCGCGCTTTTTCTGGCATAGCATTGTCAGTAGTGTAGTGCATCATAATGCAGCTAATACGTGCTAACTAGTAGGCTTGTTAACCAATATTTAATAGTTAACTTTTAAACTATTACCGTTGGGCTCCTTAATTATTGAGAGGCATGTAGCCCACCGTAAGTAATGTCCATATCCATTTTTAGAATTTCGAGAACGCGATTATCCTCGGCGCTGTGGCCCAACAAATTTTGGCTATTTCGACGAGTTAGGTTCACTGGAGAGGTTGCTTTGCCTGCAAGCTTCTCAAACCGCATGTATTGTGGCGCGATGTAGGCGAAATTTGTTGGGCCACAGCGCCGAGGATAATCGCGTTCTCGAAATTCTAAAAACGGATATGGACATTACTTTCGATGGGCTGCATGCCTCTGAATAATTAAGGAGCCCAACGGTAATAGTTTAAAAGTTCACTATTAAATATTGATTAACAAGCCTGCTAGTTAGCACGTCTTAGCTGCATTATGATGTAATACACCACTGACAATGCTATGCCAGAAAAAGCGCGCATCTAATCCAACTAGCTTATTTTTAAAAATTGCAGAAAGTCTTAGGTGAAACACCCGGTATATGAGTATAAGCCAGCTCTGCGAGAAAATTTTGGTCGGTTTAATAGAAACACACTGTTCGAAAAACTTGCATCATCACGATGATTTTTCATTATGTGTTTGATCAGCACATCTGTTTGTGCCTAGACGTTCTGCAATTAAATGAAGAGATTCCAACATTACCCGTCACTACTTGACGTCATCTCACGTTAATATGAGCCGCACTGGTCACGTGATGTTTGGTTTTCGTTTTGTGAGATTTAACCTACCAAAGCGACTCAGGCAATGCGACGCCGTAGTGGAGGGTTCCGGATAATTTCGACCACATGGGGTTCTTTAACAGGCACCTACATCCCACAGTACGCGAGTCTCCAGTATTTCGCTTTCATTGAAATGCGACCGCCGCGGCTGGGATCAAGGCCGCGTCTTTCTGATCAGCAGGTCATGCTCAGGGCAGAAGTCACCCATTAACAGTTTCGGTGTAAGATCCCTTGAAGGTTGTTTACATAGGTAAAAAAAAATTGGCCGACCATTACACGTCTTGGTAATGCGATATTTGATCGCAGCTTCTGCGGTATTTGAGCTGTGGCCACCCGCATACGGACACGCAGTGCCGAATGGAGGCGGCTCTACTCCGGCGCAAGCTGCTCTGGCGCCGACTCGGAGCGCACCCTCCGTACCGGAGTAGCTTCATCCTCCGCTTTCCTCCTCAGGCCTTCTTAGCTATCGCCTTACTTTTATCCGCCACTACGCTCCGAGTTCGCCGTGCTTCATCCTCGCTGTGCTGCCCGCTCGCTCTGCCGGTTAGGCCGAGCCGACGGCGACAGTGGGGGAAGTCCCCCCAACCTACGAAAGAACGCTTGAGAGCTGCTGTCTAAACATTTTTCCCAGAAATACCTTCGTCTCTGCTAATAGAATTAGATGAAGAAAAGCCTGCACAAAAATGCATTGCTCGTTACTGTTAAGGGTTCATTTCAACGAAAATCACGGAGTCGGCAGCGCTGGCATCACGAGAAAAACAGGCTGGCCACCTGGCATCCAGGTCCCGTGACCTGGTGGCATATCCACAACCTGCCCGCCTTGGGTGGCGGCGACCTGTCTAGCGGATTGTGAGTAAACTTCCCACCACGACAGGAGGCCTGGCCATTGTGCCAGGTGGCAATCTCCACACCCAGTTATGTGCTCCTGACTGCTGCGGCAAGTGGAACCGAATTTATTTGAAATAAAGTCAATGCAGCGCTGCCTACCAACCCTTGCGTTGCGCATGAGCCTAACGGGAGCTCGTCAACAGCTGCCTATACCGCACAAGCCAGTCGGGTGGCTGTGTTTTAAGCAGCCACTTGCCTGGGCAATGGCATTTCGCTTCACCTCTGCACTACTGCGCCAGTACTGGTATGAGAACTCCCCGCGATCTATCAATCTAAATCAGGGAACGACTAATTCCGCATAGACGAGCATTCTGGCAGAGCCTACGCAAAAGAGAGGGGTACGTGCTCGGGACGGATCTTTTATGCTATCGAACTGTACTCTAGAGGGTAGGTAAGCGTTGTGTAATAGTGAACAAATGAACAGTGCTAAGAAACAGAAAGAAGAGTCTCCGAAGTGGCACGCAATGATGTCCCTAGGCCTCTGAAAGGGCCCATAATTCTATCCCCTCATACTCTTAAAGCTAAGCTGAAGAGTTCCCTCAAGTTTGCATACCTCCTTGAGTTTGCATAGCCTTGATGCCATTCTCACACAGCTTCCACCCTCTCCGTTCGATGACGTTCTACGTCACACCTGCGGTAACTCAGGACGTTCTACGTCCGCTGCTTATGAACGTGGATGGCGCTGATGAACACTCTCAAGGTTAGGTTACTTGAAAACATAAATACCCCCGAAAGCAGAAGGTTTGACAGCCGTCGCCGTAGCTCAGAGGTAGAGCACCGGACGCGTAATTCGGAGGTCGTGGGTTCGGATCCCACCGGCGGCATGTGGTTGTTTTTTCTTCTGCTTTTCTAATCAATTAGCTTTAAGCGATGACATATTCAGTAATATTCTAAATTGATCAACACCACAAAATAAATAAATAGATTAAAAATCCCCTGTGCCCCTTGGTTTCTGTGGCTGTTGGCTTCTTTCAGAAGCCTAGTAGTTAGTCGAATCACGTACAGCTTACCCTACCAGTGCCTCAACAAAAATGAAGTACAACAAGCGGATGCCCTGCTACGCAAAGCGTATAAGACAGCGCTCCGACTACCACGCAACACGTCTACAGAAAAACTCATGGCCCTGGGATTACACAACACCTTTGAGGAGCTACGAGAGGCGCAGCTTGAGTCGCAAAAACTCAGGCTGTTGCAAACAACGACAGGAAGAGCGCTCCTGCAGAGGCTCGGATACCGCGGGCAGATGCGAGAAATGTCGAGGACGGCAACAATCCCCGACGAGCTTCGCAAGACCCTCAAGGTAGCGCCAATACCAAAAACATGGACCCAACCTCCATCGAGGCAGAAGAGAAGCGAGGGCCGAATTCATCGAGAAAACATACGCTCCTCAAGCCACGACCGTGTATACAGACGCGTCTTGGAGAGGAGGAGATACCAAAATCGCTGTGGCGGCGGTGGTCGATTCGTCTTTACGCGAAATGACCAGCGCGTCTCTCCGAGGCTGCACAGCTGCAGAGTCCGAGGAAGTAGCCGTTGCTCTAGCGGTGGCGGAGGGCTATAGAACCGGGCGGTCATTAACAGTACTCACGGACTCTCAAACAGCCTGCCGAAATTACATGAATGGCAGGATAGGTCGTCACGCGCTCCGTATACTCCTCGCAGCGAGCGACAGAATTAAAAACCGGGAAGAACAAAACGACAAGATCCGACACAAAATTGTGTGGGTACCGGGGCACACAGGGGTGGCAGGGAACCGAGAGGCCGACAGGATAGCTCGAGGATACATTACTTTCCGAGCTTCCGACGAGACCGCGGAACTCGCGCCAGCACCCAGGGAATACTCGGCCATACTACAAAACTATAGAGGCAGAAGAATGCGATATCCCCCACCGCACAAATCTCTCAGCAGAGAGGAAGCTGTCACTTGGAGACAATTACAAACGGGCTCTTTCCCAAGCCTACATATACTAAACAAAATGCACCCTACGATATACACGAACAAATGTCCCTGGTGTGACGAAAAACCTACACTATACCACATCACATGGGCCTGCCAAAACATAGACGTGGTCCCCAAAATACAAAACCCGAGTGCGGAGCAGTGGGAGACTCTGCTGTCCAGCGACCGCTGCGAAGACTAACAAGGTCTGGTACAGCGAGCTCAACGGGCGGCAATGGCCAGCGGAGCCCTGGACTGAGGGCAACCGACCACTGATTAGAGGCGGACGACTTCGACAGAGAAGGCTCCTGGGGGTAGAACCAAGACGTCTCTGAAGATGCCCCCAAACCGCAGGAAAAACCATTAGTGTAAATAAAGTTTTCCGTTCCTTCCCTTCCTTCCAAGTCTCAGTATCGCCACTAGCAAGGCCAGTTTTATTTTCGTACCATGAGAGAAGGGTGTCTGCCACGCTGTTCCAAGCAGTCGGCTGGAGGTGGACGCTCCTCTGGCCGGCTGCTGGACGCTGGAGGAAAGGAAAAGGAGGTGAGAGTAAAGGGGAGATAACCACGATCTTAGCTAGTTTCGCCATAATAAAGTGGGCTGCACACGCATTTCTTCAGAATGATGCAAACCAGCGAGCATACACGGCACACACACTTTCTCACAATGCTTAAGAAGCTGTGCCAGAGCCGGCATCATAGAAGAACCCAGCTTCCGCTGTTTGTACGAACCGGGTTTCACTGACTTTCGCCAAAGCGCGTTACACCGTAATCTCGCCCAACTTTGAACCCGCTGATTTTCTGTGGCGGAGTTTTGATGCGATTCTTAAAATCCATGGCAAAAATATCATTCAAACTAGACCGCTACAGTGGTTTCACAAGAATCTAAACTTCCGCAGAAAAAAAAAAGAGGAAAGGCTTTTTTAAATAGAAATGCACTTGAGTACTGCTTGTGCATGAAGGATGTACTACTCCACAGTACGAAATGTTCAGCCAATAGCAGGCAAATACTTTTACCCTTTTATTGGCCCTCTAAAAAATATTAAAACAACAGAGTGGGAGCCCGTACAAGGAACGCTTCGCCAGGCATAACGCCAATTTCTTATCTTGCTCGTGCAGTGTGACCTTTTTGTCAGAAGTGACACTAATGGAGTTCTGCAAATGTGCAAACTTTAACATTTCACATTCAACATTTAAGTACGTGGGCATAATAACGTTAAGAATAAGTAACTCTCAATAGCACTTACATTAAAACGCTGTTAAACTCGGCGCTGTGGCCCAACAAATTTTAGCTACATCGCACAAATTCCAGAAGCTTGCAGTCGAAGCAACCTCTCCAATACGTACTGGTTGAAATCGCCAAAAATTGTTTAGCCACAGCTCCGATGGAAACTGCGTTTTAGAAATTCGAAAAACTGGTGTTGAAAATACTTTCGGTGGGCTAGACGCCTGTCAATAAATAAAGAGCCTAACCGTGACAAATAACCAGCTAACTATTAAATATTAGTAAACCAGCCTGCTAGTTAGCACATCTTAGCTGTATTCTGACGTACAAAATCGCTGAAAATGCTATACCGAAAAAAGGGCTCTAACTAAAAGAAATGCGTGTTTTTAAAATTCGTGTAAAATCTTAGGTGAAACACCCTGTAGATACAGTACGACAGTGTCCAATTACCATATGGAGCTGAGCAACGCATGGATACTGAGCACGCTTTTTGACATACAACTGCTGTTATGAAATGTGATGGAACAGCGCAGAACGAGGAAACGGGACAGGAGAGAGGCGGTGACTTTCAACACAGCTTATTTCTAAGAAAGACGGCTTGGTATACATCTGGAGAACCACATGCGTAACACGCAAATCGCTCCTGCGCTCTATAATCACAAAAGAAGTTTTGTAATCAAACAGGTCAATGGATGTTCAACATGTCAGGTTCCTTCTTTGTTAAAGGGCAACTGCAACACTTTTTTGAGAATTTCGCGACATTCAAGGATACAGATCTTTATAGGCTGCAGGTAAAGCATGCCAAGTGTTTTTTCACTGGCATTTAAAACAGTGACGTAATCGACGATTGAATTTTGCGCTTCTCCTCAATGCACCGGAGAAGTGCAGGGAAACTCAGCGTGACGTCATGGAAGGTATGATTTCAAATTACCGCTGTCGTCAGCCACACCCTGCCCTGACGCGTTAGACGCTGCCAAACAACTCTCGGCAGGGTTCGCCTTCGGTGGCGATGGTTTTTTTCCTTCAAAGCACGCGTTTGTTCGTTGGAGATGTATCCATACCTTCGATGACGTCATCATGCGCCCCCCACTTGGCGTTGTGCGCTGCGGAAAAGCTGGAATGGCGTCCGGATTTTAATCGGCGATTACTTCACTATTTCAAGTGCTACCCAAAAAGACTTCGCATGCTTTACCTGCAGGTTTCACACATTCGACCCTCTTAAGCTCGTTGATTTCTAAAACCTATGCAGTTTCCCTTTAAGGCGACATACGGGGTACTGATACAATGGTCGTGCAGACTCGTTATCGATTATTTCTCGGATAAACTGCTCTTTGTTTCACAGATATTCTATATCACCTTAAGGCGCACTGGCTTTTTCAAGGGAAGTGTCTGGATTGAATTCCTAGATTTCCGCATGCTTGCTTAAAATTCGCTTTGTGTTCTAATCTTTCGTACATGCATCTGCCAGCCTGCCTTTTGTATTCTTTCCCACAAGTCACTGGCAACGTATACACCGAGCCTTCGGCTCAGTCCGCAAAGCGGCTTCGGTGTTTTATACTGCAACCGTGTTTTTTTGGGCAGTAAAGATCGCATTCACGCCAGCTTTTTGGCAAATTCTTTTTAGGTTATGGGAAGTGTTATGAATATAAGTATATGCACTACCTCTTTCAACCCTTCTTTTTGCATGTCTTGTTGCTCAGACCTAGCCCACCTCAAGTGCTTTTTTATCTGCTTGGCTACAGATAAAGCCAGTGCAAGGGGTAACCCGAACTGTAAAACCGGACTATTTGGCAATGAAAGCTAACGCACGACTTCCATGAAGCGTACCTGTATGTCAGGCACAAGTTCACAATACCTCTTTTTGTCAGATTTGAATGAACCGACTGGAACGGGAGTGACGCGCACTTCCCTCCAAGTTCATATACCCAGAATGCATGCAGTCTAACGAACTTGTCTCAGATCCAAAATTGCCGGGCCCAGGATTGCTGCTTCAACCAGTGCTTCCACACACTCGCGCCCCTGCGCCATGATTTAAAGCACGCGTGAGTGCCCCGGCCATGTTTTGATTTCTACTTGCGCTGCTCACCTGCATCCTTGCGACCGAAGGCTAGCACCCCACGCTCGCGTGTGATGCCTTACAACACGCATATCTCTTACTGTGGGGTTAAGGTTAACAAAAAACAACCACAAATGACATTATGGTCACCACGTGTCCACGTGATAGTCAGCGACAGCTGTTAATGCGATATGTTGTGCTTGAGAATATGAGCGCGACCTCTTATCTGTCTAGTTATATGGCACATAAGAGGTTATTTGGACTCACGATCAAAAAGGGACATCCGTCTCTCAAGAAAAACAAGGCGCTCTTTTCGGTATCCCACACATAGTCATTAACTCGTTCAGTCGGAAAGTCGTCGGCGTCGTAGTTGTAGTTGGCGGCACCACGCGTTGGAATAAAGTCTATCATGCCAACCGTTTGCCGCAGAATGTTTCAGGTGGTGTAAAACCATTCAGCGTTTCGAGTAGCATAAACGCACTAGTTAAGTAAGAGAGCTTTCAGCAGGAATTCGAAACGACGACCTATAACCGGGGCTGCGGGTGCCCACCGAGAGGTGTGCGACAGTTACTGCAACTTCCTTTCCTAAAATCCGATTTTCGTTTCCTACATTACGGCACCTTAGAGCGCAGCTCTTTGGCGTCCGTTCCTGGGTTTCGCGTCGTCGTCGGCGTCGGCCTCGTAACCAGCTCCGCCCCCAATGTCACGCTTTTCAATTGGTCGAAATGCTCGTTACGTCACAGTGCGCGAATTTCAAATGGGGCCAATTGTACTTTGGCTAGTAACCATGCAACCAATGAAAGGGATCGTATAGTGATGCTGCAACTAAGTTGGACTGAGTTTAGTTAATTGCTTAATTCATCAATTAGCCTAATTAATATAGAGGAGAATGAAGAGGTCAGAAGAAAAGAAAAGAAAGACGCGCGCCGCAGCGACAACAGCGTCCGCGCAAGGAGACGGTGCTGAAAAAAAACAGATAAGTACGAAGCCGCGTTCCCTCCACCACCACGCACTTCCCCACTCAGTAAGACGTTGCTCGTTTCATATACGTTGTGTCGAACATCCTAGACAGTTCCAACAATTGTCAGGTTAATGACAGAACACGATGGATAGAAATGCAATAATATAAATATGAAATAGCCTAATTAACCTTTCTAGTTAGACCGCATAAATCAATAAAACCGAGAACGAAATTGGTCGAGTTGGGGAATCGAACCAGGGTCTCCGGAGTGCGATACGAGCACGCTAGCCACTCCGTAATGCCAGCTGAATGGTTTGGAATGAACAAAGGCGCGTGTAGCTAATACGGTGTCTTCGTTCACTCCCATCTTCCCCCTTTCCCTTACGGCGAGGTGCAGGTGTCCACCCAGATAAGCGAGAGAGATACATTTCCTTTCCTCAAAAAATAAATTTACCGTCCTGTGGCGTTCTGTGGACTCCCTGGCAGCGTTGCAAGACGCTGTCGCGTTCCACTCTTACAAGCGAAGCTTAACATGTTAACCACACATCAGAAACACACGCAGACAGCCAACGGGCGCGTCATTCGCTGGCAGCACTTGATTCATCATTCACAACCACATTCGTGACAGAATGCTGTACTAAGGCTTTCGCCTTGCACCACTTTAGTCGCCAAAGTGACTCCTAATTTTAGAGCGCAGCTCTTTGGCGTCCGTTCCTGGGTTTCGCGTCGTCGTCGGCGTCGGCCTCGTAACCAGCTCCGCCCCCCTTTCATCCCCCCAGCGCTAGCAGCGACCGACTGATAACGACCGACTGATACCGCTGGATGCCGCTGACGCCGCTAGAGAGTCAAGATAACGTGACTGCATAGAACACCGTCGCCGCCATGCAGAAAGAGGAGGAAAGGGTCCCCCCCCCCCCCTGTTCTTGTGTGGCGGATAGGATGCTCTTCAGTTGCCGACGCGCCGGTTATTTCACGTAGGCCCCGGCACGTCGACGAATACGTGACCACCTTCCCACGGCTATAGACCTGGTTCTTAGCGCTGCGGAAGCGAGGGTATCATATTGTTTGTGTCGGCATCGGCGGCGTTGTCCCTGAAACCAACTCCGCAGCTGGGGTTGACTCACTATCGAAAAGGTGAAACAGCTTATTTGCTGCGCTCAAATTTCGCATTAGGAAGTAACGTAATCGTCGGTAATTTTTTTCACTCCCACCTACCTCTCTTTTCTTACGGTGGGGTATTCAGGTGTCCATCAATTTGTGAGACAATTCCTGATTTCCCCTAAAAAAAATTGCCGACGATTACGTTACTTCCCAATGCGAAATTTGAGCGCAGCTCATCAGCTTTTTCAGCTGTTCGCTACATCGAGGGAAAGAATTCGAGCGAGACATGTATGTACAATTACAGACAACTTGATATTTTTCACATGTATTCCTCCTTCAAGAAACACTCCACTAGCAGTTCCTGATTGTCAAGAAGGAAGCTTTGTGGTCGATGAAATGGATGGACATATGCTCGACTTGCTGCACTAATGCCTGGTTCTTAAAGACGAGGTCTGTGCAAGTATTTCGCGAGGTTGTCAAAGCTGCAGGAGGCGTTGCGAGCGAGAGGAACGGGTGTTCTCCCGTATAAGTGGTAAGAAATTCCTGTTTGTCTATACACGCGCTTTGAAGTCGACAACCACCCTGCCACTCTGGCAGGTTGCAGTTAATAGTTGATCGCGAGAGAAAGAGAGAGAGAGAAAACTTTATTTACACAGGAATTCGGGGTACGCCCCAGGGTCCCCGCACAACCCCACTGCACTCAAGTGTTTATGTACCTAAGGTCCATAACACTGGCAGCACGGCCGGTGGCGGTGGTCTGCACGGCCGGGTCCTCCGAGCGCAGCAGGGTCTCCAGTCCTCCCAGGTCTTGAGGTTCTCTATGTCCCGCGCGGGAGGGTCCACCGGGCAGAGGGAAATGATGTGGAGGGAAGAGGCGAAGGGTTCTGGGCATAGAGCGCATGCCGGAGTGGGGAAGGAGGGATGATAGTGGGCTAGGTTAAGGGGTGAAGGGAGAGTGTGTGTCTGTAGTCGGCGCCATAGTGTTGTGTGTCTGTTATCTAGGGAGGCGTGGGGCCGGGGGTAGAGCTGGCGTGAGGCTCTGTATGCCCGGGTCAGCTCACTGAATGAGTGCATGCGCTCCTTCGTGAATCCCCGATCAGAGGCCACCTGAGCCCGGTTTAAAGAACCTCGGGCTAAAAGGTTGGCGGCCTCGTTTTCCGGGATTCCCGGAGTGCGCAGGCATCCATATCAGCTCCACATGGCGGGGCGTGGGTGCATCGGGCGAGTCCAGTATGTCAAAAGCAGGGACATGAACTCGGCCTCGAGCAAAATTTTGTATCGCTGTTTTAGTCACTTAAAATATACAGGGCTTCCGTGCGAGTGATAGCAAGTGCAATGGCGGCTTCCTCTGCAGCCTCTGGGGACGTGTCTGGAGGGAGAGGTAGGTTGAGGAGGGTGGATATAGAGTTGTCCACCACAGCTGCTGTCGCTTCATCACCCGTGCAGGCAGCGTCCACCCATGCGGCGTCCGGCTCGGAGCCGTGCGCTCGATGGAGTGCCTTCGCTCGGGCTCTGCGGCGCTGCTCATGGTGGGACGGGTGCATATTCCTCGGGAGCGGCCTGATGAGAAGCTCCCGGTGAAGGGGTCGTGGGATGGCGAGGAGGGTTGGGCCGTTGGCCGGTATTCTGATTCCGAGGGAGTACAGGATATACCGACCTGCGGAAGTTTGTGAGAGCCTGATGTATTGGACATGTCGGTGGGCCTCCACCAGTTCCCCGATCGTGTTGTAGAGGCCCAGGCCTAGTAATCTGTCTGTGGGTGTGTTGAGGGGAAGATGAAGTGCTACCTTGAATGCCTTGCGAATAAAAGCATCCATAGCGTTTATGTCATGTTTGGACAGTTGTAAGTATGGGGTAGTGTACAGCACACGGCTGAGGACAAAGGCAATAAAGAGGCGGCATAGGTCGCGCTCCTTCATGGCTCTATGATGTCCCGAAACCCTGCGGATGAGGTGCGATATTGCGCCTACAACCTGCATGAGTTTCTTGAGGGTAGTGGTGTTTTTTCCATCGTTCTGGATGTGCAGGCCCAATACACGGAGGGTGCCAACCTCAGGTACCCGGTCACCATTCAGTTCGCTTACCGTTTTCAGCGCTAACGCATGCAGCCCACATCTCTCTCTTATCCCCCCGCGTAAAGCGCGCGCTTCAGGCGACCGTTGACCCAGGGAGCCAGTTATGCGCCCTTCCTTTCTTCAAAATTATCGCAGTGTAAAACGTTGTCAATGCCAAAGTCAGTGAACACTATGAACCCCGACGGCCTATGGCTTCAGTGCTGCATTTCTGGCACAACGTTGTCAATGCCTACAGCCCACATCTCTCTCTCTCTCTCTCATCACCCCTGGTTGCTATAACCGCGATTGAAGCGTCCACTGACCCAGGGAGTCAGTTATGCGCACTTCTTTTCCTTAAAATGGCACTATATTGTGAATGCCAACGCATGCAGCACACATCTGCCACTACCGCCACGTAGCTTAAAACACGATTGAGGTGTCCACTGTTCTAAGAGGGTAGTTAAGCGCTTTTTTTAAGGCGAGAGCCTTTAATGGCTCATACTGTCGTGACCACGACGCGTTAGCAGATATGTCCGCGTTTCAGATTGGTTGAAATGGTAGTGACGTCACTGCGCGCTAATTTTGACGGGTGTCCACCGGAATGTGAGACAGTTACTGCGCAATTTATTTTCTTCAGATACAATCTTCGACTGGTGTCCACCGAGATATGTGAGACAGATACTGGGTAATTTCCTCTCCTCAAATACAATTTTCATTTTCTTCATTGCAACCCCTCTTTCTTCTTTCACTCCACTTCCTCCCTTCCTGTATGGTGCGGTTCAGGTGTCCACCGAGATGGTACAGAATTACAGCGCCATTTCCTTTCCTCAAAAATCGTTGCGTTCAAAGGGCAACGCATCGCGCCGAACGGGTGGTGGCGTTCCGTGGACTCCCTGGCAGCGCTACAAAACGCTGTCGCGTTCCAGTCCTAAAGGCAAAGATTAAGCGTCATTAATTGGCAGTTAATTAACGCACCAACAGAATGTGGAGTGAACAATCGCGTAGCAGAATGCAGCACTCAGGCTTTCGCCTTTCACCACTCTATCCGCTAAAGTTCCTCGTAATTTTTAAGGCGAAAGCCTTTAATGTCTCATCGTTGTAAGCAGCAGTTGTCGACAGAAATGTCACGCTTTTCAGTTGGTCGAAACGGTCGAGACGTCACAGTGCGCGAGTTTCAAACGGGGCCAATTGTACTTCGGCTAGTAACCAGGCAACCAATTGAAGGGATCGTATAGTGATGCTCCAAGTAAGTGGGACTGAGCGTAGTGAATTGCTTAATTACTCACTTAGCCTAATTAACTTTTCTAGTCAGGCCATATAAATAAATAAACGCGACTAAGAAATTGGTCGAGCTGGGGAATCGAACCCCGGTCTTCGGAGTGTGAGACGAGCATGCTATCCACTCCGCCATGCCAGCTCGATGGTTTGGGAAGAACAAAGGTGCGTCTAGTGAATACGGTGTCATCGCTCACTCCCACTCCTCCCTTCCCTTCCGGCGAGGTTTAGGTGTCCACCTAGATATTAGAGACAGATACATTTCCTTTCCTCAATAACCAATTTACCGACGAGCGAGGCATAGAACCGAATGGGCGATGGCGTTGTATGGACTCCTGGAAGCGTTGCAAGACGCTATCTCGTTCCACTCTTAGAGGCGAAGCTTAACATCTTAACCACACATCAGTGACCACACTTTAGGTCAAAAAAGTGCCCCGTGAATTTTGATGGGTGTCCACCGAGATATGTGAGACAGTTACTGCGTAATTTCCTTTCCTCAAATACAATTTTCATTTTCTTCATTACGGGCCAACTTTGTCTTTCTTCTTCCACTCCCACTTCCTCCCTTCCTCTACGGTGCGGTTCAGGTGTCCACCGAGATGACAGAGAATTACTGCGCCCTTTCCTTTCCTCCAAAAGCGTTTAAAGGGCAAGGCATCGCGCCGAACGGGTGATGGCGTTCCGTGAACTCCCTGGCAGCGCTACAACACGCTGTCGTGTTCCACTCCTAAAGGCGAAGCTTAAGCGCCATTAATTAGCAGTTAATTAGTATTCAGACACTGATCAGTCATTAACCATTAGTTAGTGATTTGTCGTCACTTACTAATTAGCACTCAATTACATGCGACGCCACCAGTGCCACAGAAGCAGTCAAAGTGGTGCGGAAAACGCTTTCGCCTCTACGCACTTTAGACTGTCAAAGTGCCACCCGAATTTTCCTTTGCTCTTCAAGCTACCGCTCCACTGGTTTCGCTTAAAGAGTGACTAAAGCCACAACTCCAACGACACTTCCTGGGCGTACGCGCTCAGCGTCGGCGCTCTTGGCGCCGCGCAACGACAGGCGCTGGCAGCAGTACGCACCTCCATTGTACTAGGCGCTGGCTGGCGCTGCCGCACGCTGCTCGCGCTTGTGCTCACGCTGCTGTGTGGTTGCCAGACCTTACAGGCAGATGCTGGCCAAAACAGTCTGACTGCCACAAGCATTTTCGAGCACATTTCACTCAATCAGCACTCGTCACAAGCAAGATATCGGCTTACCTGTGCTTGGCAGGCTTGGCAGAATCTCCGCTTCCACTTCAAGCCACAATGCTGCCTTTATTGGCTTATTTTTATGGCTTTTATGGCTCGCCTGCAAGAGCGACGGCCGCCTTTCTACTGCGGCGATCAGACTTTCATTTATCATTTTATTTTGCGACATGGCGCGAACAGCCTCGGCACCAAGCAAGAATGTAGACAGCAATTGAAAAGCGCGCGAAAAGCCGCACCGGATGTGCCGAGAACCGCGTCCTTCCATTGGTGTATGAGAGACGTGACGGTGAGCAGCTTCCGGCGCTCGCGCTAGCGCTGGCGCAGATATCTAGCAGTGACAGATATCGGCGCCTCGCCGAGGTTCGCTGGCGTCTCCTGCAGTGCGCATGCGCAGACCGGTTCTAGCGTACGCCATGAGCGCCGACGCTGAGCGCGTACGCCCAGGAAGGGCCCTTGGAGTTGGGGCTTAAGGTGTCCACTGCTGGTTACAACGGACGGCAACGGCGACGGCGACACCGCAAAACGCCGAAACGGACGCTAAAGAGCTTCCCTCTAAAATGCGTTGCGTTCAAAGCTGTTTTCAACAGGCAAGGCGTCGCGCCGAAAGGGCGATGGCGTTCCGTGGACTCCCTGGCAGCGCTAGAACACACTGTCGCGTTCGACTCCTAAAGGTGAAGCTTAAGCGTCTTCCAATTTTTGATATAGACCTTCAAAAGTCTGGAGCTTGTACACTGTAAATTCGCGAGTGTTTTAAGGGCGGTATAGATGACTGCCGTAAGGGTGCAATTACGGCAGTCATCTATACCGCCCTTAAAACACTCGCGAATTTCATGAAAAGGGCATTGTCTTAAGGCAACATTTTGCACTGCGCTTTAACATCTACGGTGTTAAATCAGTAGTGTTTTTCTGAGATAGACACCTCGGGATTGTTGGGATGCAATGGTGTATTTGGCTTATTCACTAAAAGCAGTAAATATTATAGTCGCTTAACCTCAGGATACGATCAGAGATCAGTTTGCCTAGTCACTGACACAATGATGACGCCAAGCATCATTGCCAATGTCAGTGACCTCCACCGCTTTCCCTGAACTGCCTTTGAACGAACACAAATGAGAGAAGTGCGTATTCTGCACCAAGCATGGTCTGGTTTACGGCCTCTGGTTTTGAATTCGGTTGCCCAAGCTGGTCTTCGGCCGTGAGTATAGCCCAGGTCATGACACGATCCGGCAGGTTTGTAGTATAGGGAATAGTTGCCTTCATTAATGAGTTCCTCGATGGTGCCGCCCGGTGTGGGACGACGTTTGTCCTTGTGTTGGCTATTCAGTGTCTACAGCAAGTACTAAAAGCTGTGGACCACCAGTGGTGGGTCGAATGTTAACGCAACAATGCCTGTGCCAGCCCTGATAACTGCGCCTTCACACTGCGTGGAATAACCGTACACTCTGAGTTCAAGCTGACCACGTCGCGGCACCATAGTCTAAGCACCAGTAACCTAAATATACTTATGCGTTCCGCAACATGAAATAAATCATTGACAAGTTGAGCATCATGTCTGCCGACATGCTCGACTATGTCAACAAACGCTTGCGGACCATAATCAACAACTAATCGACCATTCCAGCTCCTATAGGTCACGCGGCGGCAGTACGACATGGCGGACGAGGCGGTGATGGCGCCGCTGCCATGGCGTGCGCATAGTAAAAGCAAAGCGGCTTCTTGACGTTGTGGCTTCTTTCGTGCGAGATTTAGCGCCTAGATATGCAGCCCTAAGTCATTTTCAGACAATAATATGAGCTCCATGCTTGTGTTTGGGTGCATTACGGGCTAGAAATCAATATATGAGCATGAAATAGCTGGTTCGCAGGCGCCCCAAAAACTCCGTCGGCGTTGACACAGGAACCAAACTGTGCACAGTAAAGTGCGACAGATATTTTGAACTAATTTTTTCGCCCTTTCGCTTTTTGTTTTTATTTCGGCACCTTTTTGTGCGGCGATTACCGTCGATATGCGTGTAACGGTCCGACTTTCATTCGCAATTTTGGTTGTTTTCGGCGCTAATCCGAAAGCGAATTCTACAGTCCAGTTTTTAAGCTAGTGTCTGAAGAAGTTACTTTAATGACCTAGACAGTCTGACGCTATATTTGGTGCTTACACGGGTGCGGCCCTTACACGCATAAATGCGGTATGTATATTCATTTCGCACTGATCTTTAAGGACACAAGTGAAAAAAAAAACTACAGTAACTAACACTGGACACGGTCCGCGGCATCCTGTACTGCTTCCCTTACCAATTACAGCTGTGAACAAGTCAGCTGTTTAATGTTTGGCTGTTACAAACAAGCCAGATACATCAACATTATTGAGCATACAATTTCTTTTGCTCATCGGTCCTGAATGTGGGCGGAGCTTCTTTGCAGACTGCGTTGCATCCGACAGTATAGTACTGTAATAGAAAATGCAATGTATACTGTTGTTCGAAGCGGCAGCCAGACGGCTGTCTCAGCTTAATGGAACAGCCGATTCATGCGCTCAAATCTGTTTTCGACGAAAGGAATAAAAAGCGCTGTGATCGAGTGAGCTGACGACAGTTGTCAAGAAACGTGTGCGATTATTCATCCGCTTTGCGCATTATATTCGAAAAGCGAAGAAACCATTGTGAAATTCTTGCCATTCATATCGCCATTTGGTCAAATGTTTTAGGGGAATCCCCCAAGGTGGAGTAGATTTGTAATAATGGGTGGATGCGAATGAGTAATTACTCCTTTATTACAAATCTACTCCACCTTGGGGGATTCCCCTAAAACATTTGACCAACACTCTTCCCACTGCGAGTTACTGATCAATTCGCTCTCGCCCTACCATAAGCTTGCCGTCCCGGTTAGCTCAATTGGTAGAGCGACTGCTCCGGTGTGGCGGTGGTTCCGGGTTCGAACCCCGGACCAGGTCGAGTTTTTCTTTAACTACGAAGTTTCTGAGAAAGCTGTATAGCTTTCCTTTGTAGCCGTATGGCTGCGCTTGGGTGGATGCCAATGAGTAATTACTCCTTTATTATATCGCCATTTCGCAATCACGTTGTGTCCAGAACGCCGTGTTTAATCTAGACCTGAGTGATTGAGAGGAAATCTTCGTTTTCTGAAAACGTCGGCCTGAAAATTTAACCAATATTACCCATTCAGCTCGGCGTTTAAACGCTGCACTGCTTTCATGCAGCTCTGAATAGGAATGCAGTGGCAACGAGGTGTCGTGGAGTCAACAAAGTACGTCGCTGAGGAATACGCTGGTCATGCGGCTGAAACGCCTTGCCGACCTGCCGAACGCAGTTATTCACTGCTTTTTGCACTCTTTAAGTGTTAGCAGAAACAACATCTCTGCTTTTTCGAATGTTCGCGCATCGTAGAAAAAATTCCGGGGCCACTTGGCTCTCTAAACTGCTGCAAGGTGAAAGCCTTTCCTGGCGCACTGTTTGGCATTGACTGCGAAACTGTTTGCGCTGTACTAGTGCTTTATTTGACTGCACACTTTCACTGCACATTACAACTACACACTTTGACTGCCGACTTTGACTGCTTCCTTAGCACGACTCTCTCGCTGCTTCGATTAGTTCGGTTGTACCTATGGCTCTGTTGGCAGTAATGAGGTATGTAATGAGGTCACCCACGGACGTCTTACGCCACCTGCCGGAGCGGACGAAAACTATTTTATTAGTTGTCGTCTGCTCCAAAAAGGGCGTCAGGCATCCGTGGGTGACCTCATCCCTCCGAATCCGCGCGCTCTGAAGTCAACCATTTCGACCAACCGAAAAGCGTGACACCTCTGCTGGCAAGCTTCTCTCAGCAACCCTGTGTCGACAGCGATGAGGCATTAAAGACTTTCGCCTTAATAGCAGAATATTCTCCTTTTTCACGCCTATGGTGACGCTAAAACCACTGCGATCGCATGCGCCGCGAGGGGCGACAAATTTTAAAGCGGGTTTTCCTTCCCGCCTCCGGTGCCGACGATAAGCCTAACGGCTGCGCCGGCGTTCGGCTGCGAGGGAGCTCCTGCTTTCTGCAAGATGACGGAAACGCCCGTTCAACGCGGTTATGACCCGGACGCCATGTCTTGGTCGACCGTTCCCGTCACTGCGGAACCCAAATCGGCACCCGCGGACCCGATCCGCAATGAATCTCTCCTCCGTCTACTTGAGCGTCACTCCAGACGAGAGGCCAAAATAGCGGCGGACGCCTCGGCAACCGCCGAAAATGCTACCCGCCAAGCTCCCGCCTCGCAAGCGGCGAAGGACTCCGGCCGTAAGGGCCGCAACCCAGTTACCAAGTGGGGGCCCAAGCCTTTACCAAAGTTTCAAAAGGACGACTTTGTCATCGTGATCAAGCCCCGGAAATCGTTCGCCATCCGGGACGCCTTTCAACACGGCGAGCTCGGTGCCGCGTTCGGCGCTTTCCTCGGGGCGCCTCAGGCAGCCGAGTTGAGCCTCCTTTTAAGCAAGGAACAAAATTTGATCCTCGCCAGCACCCGGAACGCTCACGTCGCAGACCGTCTGCTAGGCGACTTTTCTATGAAATCGACCAAAGGAGATGTGCCTCTTGCCGGCCATCTCAAAGAACACGAAGCGGACGTCTGCTATGGGGTCATTACGGTGGCCAACGAAGAGACGTCTGAGTCTCTCCAACCTTGCGTGCAGTGGAGGAGCGGCACTTTACTCGATGTCCGCAAATTCGGCTCCTCAAACAAGGCTCGGCTCACTTTTGCCGGCACGGTGAGGCCTCGATACGTACACTACAACTCCGAGATTGTCACAGTGCACCAATATTTGCGCACTATTCCGGCCTGCAGTTTGTGTGGAACTGTCGGCCATCGGGCGGACACTTGTCCCAACCCAACACAAGACAAGTGTGGCCTGTGTGGACAGCAGGCACCCATAAAAGAGGGGGTGCGGGCCCCTCACCAGTTTATGCCAAAATGTGCGGTTTGTGGCGGTGGCCATGCCACGAACTCGCGGGACTGCAGTGCTAAATATCGGCATACCAAGCCAGCCGCCCCTAAGGGCGGGAAATCCAGCGTGACGGGCAGGCAGCCACATCACCCTGGTAGCGTCGGCAGCGACGCTTCAAAACGACAGACGCCTACCAGCGGGAAGGACGTCAAGGGCTGTCAAGTGCCACCCCCGCCCCCACACGGCGGCCAGGAGAAGCAAGCCCGCTCCCAAGACAAGAGTGGCGCGGCCGGTTCCTGGGCCAACGCTGTCAAAAATGGCAAACAGGTGAGCGGTTCAGGCAGGGTTGCCTCCTCCTCCCACCCCCTCTCCCCTACCCCTCGCTCGGCGGCTGACGCTGAGCTCCACAACCTTGTAGCTTCTCTCCGGGCACAAAACGAGATGCTACTTGCCAAAATTGAAGCCTTAGAAGCTAAAACAACTCCCCCTCCCCCTAGTACCCCCGACACGGACGCTATGGAGAGCGAGACGGCGGTGGCGCCGGCTCTGGAACCTTCCCTTGCAGAACTCGAAGCCCGGCTTAATGCCAAATTTGACACCCTGTTGGAAACTACGATGGAACGCCTCATCGCTAGAGTCATGGAGGCCATCCCCTCTATGATCGCTCAACACGTCGCGACTAACACCCGCCTTTCTCGAAGAACCGGGCCTCTTAAGGACGTATCTGGTCGGCCCTCCAGATTGTCCCGCCGAGTAAATGACCTTGACGATGACGAAGATAGCTGCCCCCTTCCAGTTGCTGAGCTTCAGCCCCTGGTATCTGGCTCGGGGGCAACCTCACTTCCACCTCTCACCTCTAAATCTGAGCATGGCGGGACACCACCGGTGTAGGCGCTCCCCTCTTTCCAAATCGGCTTCCCCCATTACGATTACTCAATGGAACTGTCAGGGGCTCCGGTCCCGTTCCAAGCGGGCCGACCTCCGACTTTTCCTTTCAACCTTTCAGCATTTGCCTGCCGTAGTTGCCCTCCAAGAGCCAGGGAAAGGCGCCGTACTAACAAGTTATACGACGTTCCAGCAGGACCCCTCGTCTTGTCTATTAGTCCATAGAAATTATACAGCCAACCAGGTCGACTTAGACATTCAACTTGAATACTCCTATGTAATGGTGACCCTCCTCCCACTCCGCAAACAGGACCCACCGCTACATATACTCAATGTATACTGCAATCCGAAATTGCCGAATGTATCATTTGCGGACCTCTTTAGCCGCGCACTGAGAGTTGCGGGTCGAGACCCCCTCCTGATTGTGGGCGATTTCAACGCTCCCGCTCGGATGTGGGGTTACTGCCGTGAAGAGAAGCGGGGACGCAAGTTGGCGGAGCTTGCGTCAACGCTGGGCCTCACTCTTCACACTGACCCAGTCCACCCAACTCGTATAGGCAACTCCGTGACTAGGGATACATGTTCGGACTTGACCTTCACCCGCAACATTCAATATGCAGACTGGGTCAACACCGAGGAAACCCTCGGCAGCGACCACTGCCTCCTGAATACTACGATTAGGACCCTTCCTTTCGCGCGACCAACAACACAATCCCGACTCCCAGATTGGACCAAGTTCAGGCAGAATTATAACAATGTCACACCCATACATGAGCAGGGCTACCAGTCTTGGTCACAACAATTGGTCTCTGGCCTTCGCTCCTCCGAAACTCAAATTCAGCTCTCAGAGGCGGTCTCGGATGTGGACAACCACCTGCTCCATCTCTGGGAGGCCCGGCATTGCCTCGTCCGTCGGTGGCGCCGGCAAAAGCACAACCGGAAACTTAAAGCTCGCATCGCCGAGCTCACTTAACGAGCGTCTGAGTATGCGGCCCAACTCGCCGACTCCAACTGGGTGGCCCGATGCAATACGGCCGCGCGGCAAATGTCCAGCCGGAACACGTGGCGTCTCTTTCGCGCCCTAATTGACCCAACGCAAACACGCACGGAAACTCAAAAACACCTCCAAAGAGCAATACACACCTTTCAGGGCAACACAAATCAATTGGCGCACAAGCTCCGGGACCAGTACTTGTGCACCACCCAGGACTCCCGCGGGCCGGCGTACTCTTATGCAGGTTCTGAGAACGTTGAGCTGGATCAACCGTTCCAGCTCCACGACCTGAAGGCGGCCCTGGCAAAAATGAAACGCGGCACCGCTCCGGGTCGGGACAAAATTACAGTCAAATTGTTAGCCAACCTCCCCGACCAAGCATACGTGTCTTTATTGAATTACATTAACTCAATCTGGCTTGGGGAAGTGCCACTACCCATCGAGTGGAAGACCGCCCTGGTCACCTTCATTCCTAAAGCTGGCAAGGCCATCAACACGGACAACCTCCGCCCCATCTCTCTGACTTCCTGTGTGGGCAAACTCATGGAGACGATGGTACGTGACAGGTTGTCCGAGTTCATGGAATCCAAACACCTTTTCGCAGACACCATGTTCGGATTTCGCCCACACAGATCTGCACAAGATGTCCTGCTACAACTCAATCGGGCTGTCCTCGACCCCGTGGAATGCCCTCACAATGACAAGGTCGTACTCGCCTTGGATTTGAAGGGTGCATTCGACAACGCTACCCACGAGATCATTCTCACCCACCTCTCTCAAACTAACTGCGGCAGAAATGCCTTTCAATACATTCGGCAATTTTTAACCGACAGACAATCTTACATTCGGATCCAGGATAAAGAACATGGCCCTTTTTATTTAGGAACCAGGGGTACACCCCATGGCGCGGTGCTCTCTCCTCTCTTATTCAATTTGGCTATGATGCGCCTACCGGCCCAGCTGGATGCTGTCGCCGGTGTGCAGCATGCGCTGTATGCTGATGACATCACCCTGTGGGCCACGCACGGTTCCCTTGCAGACATTGAGGCTAACCTGCAGGAGGCGGCGACCATAGTGGACCGTTATGCTCGCCGCTGCGGCCTCCAATGCTCCACCGAAAAGTCTGAATTTGTGCACATACGCCCCTCACCAAAGTGCACAGCCAAAATTTCATTGTCTCTTGAGACAGGTCCAATCCCTGAAAATATCGAAGAGTTCGAAAATATCGAACTCTTTATACATCAAGACAGACGGTCAGAAACAACATTGGCCAAACTCCGTCAGGTGGGGGACCAGGTGGGCCGCTTGGTCCGCCGGGTTTCTAACAAGCGCGGGGGGTTACGATGTAAGGACGCCTTGCGGCTGGCGCATGCATTTGTAACCAGTCGAATTCTATATTCGACTCCATACCTCCACCTGCGGAAGCAAGACGAGGATTCACTCGAAGTCATCCTCCACAAAATTATTAAGCGGGCTCTAGGCCTCCCTGTGACCACCTCCAACAAGCGCCTCCTGGGCCTAGGCATGGTGAACACATTTCGGGAGCTCCGGGAAGCCCACTTGACTAACCAATACACACGTCTCTCGAAGACATCGTCGGGTCGCCGCCTCCTTGCCCGGCTACACATCCAACATACCACTCTCATGGAAGAGCGCGTACGTATTCCATCCCAGTGGAGATGCGCCCTCCACGTGCGCCCTCTTCCCGCGAACATGAACCGTGAGGACCATAATGGCCGGCGCCTGGCGCGGGCGGAAGCCCTGGCCCGCCACTATGGATCGAAACCCGGCGTATTCTACGTGGATGCCTCAGGTCCCCACCATGGGGGATGGTACACAGCCGCAGTCGTCCACCAATCCAAAACAGTGAACGGCCTTACTTTCCGAGCCCGTGACATAACACACGCGGAGGAGGTCGCCATTGCGTTGGCTGCATCTGATTCCAATTCAAAAACAATTATTTCCGACTCGCGAGGGGCATGTCGGAACGCCGAGCAGGGCTGGGTACCGTATCTAGCCTACCGCATTCTTCAAAACAGCGTCTACACCGGTGACCCCGCGCACCGGCGTATCGTTTGGGCTCCCGCTCACATGGGCCTTGAGGGAAATGAGGCAGCTGACGCCCGCCGCCGACCGCGCGCTCTCTCACCGGACATTCCCCTCCGACCCTGACGATCAGGAACTCGAATTTATTCCAGCTTACACCTTCAAAGACATCGTTTTACTCTATAAATCTGGCCATGGTCTTTATCCCCGCCCGTGTAAAGGTCTGTCAAAGGCGGAGGAGCGGCTTCTGCTCCGCCTGTATACTAATACTTTGCTGTGCCCGGCAGCTCTGAAACACTTCGACCCTTCTTTCTCGGGCAGCTGTCCGCACTGTGCGGAGAAGTCTTCGGACATCTACCACATGGTGTGGGCCTGCCCCTCCAACCCTGCTATCCCCCCTCACCCCAACCCAACCCGGGAGGACTGGGAGGCGACCCTGCTCGGCTGCTCTGACCTGCAGGCCCAACGGGCCTTGGTCGCGCGAGCCTGGGCGGCGGCCGATGCCACTGGGGTCCCGAACTAGGGACCTCCACCTAGTATTTGTAAGGGCTGGCCCCCTCTGGGTCAGCTCATGCATAACCTCCTGTATTATACCTGTACATAAATGTTTTCCACCACCACCACCAGGGGCGACCGGCGCGCTGCTTCCGGAAGAGGCCGCGTGGCTCCGCCACCGTAGCTGGAACGACCGAATCCGGCGCTGTTTGGCTGCATGGGCGGGATCCTACGCGGGGACCTGCGTTGGCTACCCCGAGCCCGTGCGGGGTAGCCAACGGTGCGGGTGGCCCAAGCGGGAGTGATGAGGAAAAGATGCATAGATCCAGCGGTGCAAGAACAGAATTGAAACGAAGGTGTACAAAATGCGAAGCGCAAGCGGAATTGAGACTGTTGATAAGCTACCGTCGCAGGCTTGTTCCATCACTTTGGTTTGATCGCCAGTCAATCTCTGCATCCTGTCCCCATCTCACGAACTAACCCAAACACCCATTGTTATGTGACACCGATATTCGCACTGCTGTAACGGCCCCTAAGATATCCACAAGTAGCGATTATTTATTTTCCAAGGTTGTTGCTAAGCATCGCGCAGGCTCTACTCTTGAGAGCCGCTCGCGAATTACCGCGGCTGCGTTTTGTACTGATGCAAACAATGCATACTTGCACGAAAATAAATTCGCGCAGGTTTGGCTTCCGGATCTAAGTGGTGACCTGCCATTCTGGCGGGGCATATAGAGTGAAGGTCATCAGCATAATTAAGTCAAATGGTACCCCGTCTTCATTGTCTGCACATAACTAGTTAATGTCGTTTGAGACTAACGGAAATTCTTGTATTATTTGTTGTAATACATGCCAAAAGTATACCCCTTCCCAAAAGTGTAAACAAACATGGTCTATTGTTTCTGTCTGCTTTCAACTCAAAGAATGCGATCCCCTGAGTAAAAAATCTATTGCCTCTAAAAACTTCTCCGCCGATTTGGTCGTTGGATGTAGCTCGAAAAAAAGAAAGGTCTTTGCCGCTGGTGGCACCTGCCTTTTGTCTTTTTAAAACATCACTGCCTAGGCCTGTACTGTACAGGGCCCTGTACAAGGGTTCCGGAAAAACAAGGTCGCACAAGGCCCGGTACAGTTTTGTTCCTCTTGATTTCACACGAATATTTGTTGGAGAAACGCGTTGCCAGTAACACATGCTACAATTCCTTTCCAGTAACCACAAATCCTCCCCGAAACAATTTCGGTGGACAGAACAAAATCTGGTAGCACGCGGCCATGTCTCGTTTGCGAGAACGTGTGCAAGAAAGAATCAGTGAGTCCCGAAAAAACCAAAGTCAGTTTACCATCTCCCGTAAAAACAGGTGCTCTACGTGATCTAGTCACCCCCCCCCCCCCCCCCCGCCCTTCCTCTTTTAGCCTCGTGAACGTCACGACGAGCGCCGTGCTACTTGATAAAGAGAGGTGAGCTTAGTCTGTGCGACAAGGCAGCAGCAGAGCGGCGGAACTTTCCATGACGTCATCCTTGGTGGCGACGGTGAACAGAAGGTGGATGACGTATACAAACACCGCCTGCGCAACGTCATGGAAAGCTACCGCGCTGGCCTATAGAACCCCTATTCGTCGCCTTGTCGCGTTTGCCTCGACCCAAGCACCGATCAGGGAAAATGGACAATGCCTTGGCGTGCCTTAAACACGCAACAGTTGCGAATAAAAGCCACAAAAGTATAGGGGTGTTGCGCTGTGAACAAGACGACGGTGGCAGTGGTTCAGCAAAAGACATGAGTGAAGAAAAGAAGGTGTTTGCTAATGCCAACAAAATGCGTTTGCAGTGCTTTGAAAAATAGGCAAGCAGTCGTTAGTGTGGTGAACTGCTTGCTAACGCATTCAAAAATTGCTCTTGCTGAGCACAACCTGTCATTTTTTCCAGTAGCACGCCCCTCTAGCAGCCACCAGTGGCTACTGCAGATTTCTCTTGCGGAAAAACAATGCGGTGAGGAGTGGTCATAATAAATCCCGTCACAATAGCCTCTTGGGGTTAGTTTAGTAACGAACAGTGTCGGCTGCATCCAGCCAGAGCAGGCGTGCGTGACCCCTCAGCAGACACGCCTGTCGCACAGTACGTTGCCCGCGCTGCACTTAATCCCCGACTAAAGGACGCGCATCGACAGGACATCACAGGAAAAAAGGCCCACAGCTTCCCGATGCGCAGCGTGGAGAACAGCGGTAGAAGCAGGCGACTACACCGCTTTCTCTCCGCCTCGCATTCTCGTACAGTCTAGCGCGATTTGAACGTTATCGCGTGAGCGTCGACCAGCCTAGCACTCCATGCACCTGGCGGCCGGTTTCGGAACAGGAAAAATCATGATTTCGCACTCTCCTCTTCCTCGTTCGCTGTTCCGTGCAACAAGCTTCACCCCCGCGACGAGATCACCACCCTTTCTTTCTATTCTAAGCTTTCCATTGGTTGCGATAAAGTGTGGACTTGGTTACCTATCGTATCTTGCGGGCGACAACAAAGTTGGTGGGAAAGAAAATAAAAAAAAAAACTGATAGCCCAGAGGAGGGAGTGACAGCTGCTGAAGGAACAGCAAAAAGAGTGAGGGAAGCTGGCCTGATACCTCCCTCGCCTCGGCAGAGAATTCTGGGCCATAGCGCTGTTCATGTTCTCGGCCGACGCTCGCGCGATAACATGCGATAACCTTCAAATCGCGCTCGACTGTACGCCTCGAGATGGAGCGGCGGCGCAGCCGCGAACCCTCCACAATGTGGACGCCCCTCTCAGTCCTCTGCTAGTCAGCAGTGTTTACGTGCGCGCTTAGAGCACACGTACAGCCGCCTCGATTTTTAATAATATAGCGCGAGCGTCGACCGAACTGCTGGTCAGCGCCTTATAACGGCCATGAGCGTGCAACAAGGCGAGAGTTCGCGCACGCGCACGAAGGGAGTGCGTCGTCTGCTACGCTGTTCCGAGCACGAGGACACACGCCCTGCCACAATATCAGTTCGCAAGATACCGACAAGTCGTAGAGCGCATGCGCATGATTAATATGTGAGACTGCATGCGACGTGATTTCCTTCTCTTTTTTTTTTGCCTATTACGGGAGGCCAGCCTGGCGATGCAAAACTATGATAAGAAAAAATAAAAGGAAAGAAATATAACAGCCCATTGAAATCATTGCCTGGATCACGATAGACGGGGTTCCAACCAGCTCTTTAATCAGCCTTGCAGTGTCTCGACAGTATAAAAAGGCATCGCAGCTTTGAAACGCCCTCTTCGGCAGAGAATGTCTCCATGCGTGCCACTGGAACAACGCCACCGCGTCATCGCAGTGTCGCTTTGCAGCAAGTCTCAGAATGAAATTGCTAAGAGCGTTGCAGTCACTCAGGCTACCGTAAGCAGAATAGTTCAGACTTATCGCGTCGAAGGGCGCATTTGTGACGCTCCTCGACATTTGAAGCGCAAGACAACCGAAGAAGAGGACCATGCCATTGTTGCTGCGGCTTGTGTAGCGCCCTTCATGGTTGCTCGCCAATTGAAGCAGGTTGCTGGAGTTGGCGTGAGTGATAATATGTTGCGTACCCGACTTCAAGAAGCAGGTCTTCGCAATCGAGTTACGGCCCAGAAGCCGAAGCTTTCGGCGACTGACAAGGAGAAAAGGCTACAGTTTGCACGTGATCTAATTGAATGAACCGTGGAGGACTGGGAAAATGTCTTCACAGACGAGTCCACGGTTTGCATAAAATGGAACCATAAGAGAAAGTTTATCGGCCAGACATCATGAGGTTGGTGATTTATCATTGTTCATTTTTTCGATTCGGCTATGTTTGGCTTACATCTACGAAAGTATATGGCATTTGCTTCACGGGTTCACATGTCATTATCAATGCCACACTGTTCAAGAAATAAATGATGCAGCACAGATGGGTAAAATGGTTCCTAAATAGAATTACTTATACTTGGTTAAATTTGAAAAATGTTTGCTGAGATTGTGGATGGATTATACTTCCATGTGAAGAGGGCGTGTATTGTCGCTGTAATATTTTCTTTAGGTGTCCTTTAATATTGTCTAGGAGCCTATTACACGATATATATTGTTTATAAAATTTTCTTCCACTCTTGCAGGTTTGATCCACACTATATTCAGAAGGTCATGTCTAGTGGCCGGACGAGCGTAAACATTTGGGCTGTAATAACTAAGGACGGCCCTGACCTACTCCGTCGTATATCGGGCTGCTGCTGTGCTGAAGCATACCTGGAGATTATTAATGAGGAGCTTCTTTCCCATCTTCTGGACGGCCCTTTCACGGACGGTTGCTTCTACCTACAGCATGACCTGTCACCGGTGCATGCTGCACGCGCCGTGAAGGAACATCTGGAACTACTAGGCATCATGACGTTGTCCTGGCCTCCACAGGGAGCGGACCTCAATATAATTGAAAATGTTTAGGGTATCCTCAAGTCCAACTTGTCAAAAATGAGTCTGCACGATGCATCGCTAGACGACCTGTGGGAAGCCGTGAAGAGTGCATGGGATGCCCTCAAGGATGACGTGGACCTTGTACCCGCACTCTTCGACTCCCTGCCCAAGCGCATCGCGGGTGTTGCTCAGTCGGAGGAGAATTCTAGCGTTATTAACTTGTAAGTCTGATGTTTGAGAGCCTTGAGTCAAGGCCCTCTTTCAGTTCTAAAATGCACCAAGGAAATAAAGTTTATTTGGTGAAAATACACAGAAGTGTTCAACTTCCGCGGATACATGTCTTACTACCCCCTCCTCTCCTAAAAAAAAACAAACAAAAAGAACGTGCTTATCCACCCCACGCTTCTCAATACATTCATCGCTCCTAACCTGGCGACTACCATTTCCCGCTCAGATGAAGCATGCTGGAAGCGGCAACCTTCTTGCAGGAAAAAAAAAGGAAAGTGCAACCATTCTTGGCTCCGTGTCTGTGCTCTTCAAGTATTTCAGGAGTGAGCGAGTAAACTTTACTGAATTGAGACAAAAAGAAAGCATAAGTGGGCCCTGGTCAACAGCCACAAAAACCGAAAAATGAAAACTTGCAAGGAGGCACTCTCCGCCGAAGGGCACGTTTCAAAACTGCAATGCCTTTTTATACTGTCGAGACACTGCATGACTGATTAAAGAGCTGGTTGGACCCCGTTTATCGCGATCCAGGCAATGGTTTCAATGGGCAGTTATATTTCTTTGCTTTTATTTTTTCTTATCATAGTTTTGCATCGCCAGGCTGGCCTCCCGTAATAGGCAAAAAAAAAAGAGAAAGAAATCACGTCTCATGCAGTCTCACATATTAATCATGCGCATGCGCTCAACGGCTTGGCGGGATCTTGCGAACTGATATTGTGGCAGGGCGTGTGTCCTCGTGCTCGGAACAGCGTAGCAGACGACGCTCTGCTTTCGTGCGCGTGCGCGAACTCTCGCCTTGTTGCACGCCAGTCCGGTCGACGCTCGCGCTGTATTATTAAAAATCAGGGCGGCTGTACCTCATGACTTCGTTTCGCAGTTTCAGTGCGCTCCTATTTACTTGTGTGCCTCGTACAAAAAAAATTTGAACATGCTATCTTCCTATTCTGCAATGAAGGCGTTAATTGCGCATATTGAGTACGTCATGCTGAAACATGACAGCTTCCACCGGTCTTCGGCACTTAACGTTCTTTACCGTGCAGCGCATTGAACACGGTGGCGATGGCGTTAGGTGCCGTGTCAAAGCAAAACGAACAGTTCCCTGTCATGCTTGCGACTAAATGCGCCGCACAGCATTGTATACTACTGTCAGTTATGTTTAGATCAGACAGGTACTGACACACGTGACACATGCGGCTTGAAGACTGCTGCGAAGCAGAAGCCAGTCTGAACGGGCTGTTTTGGCCCCTATATCTGCAGGATAGAACTGCTTGAGCATTTCCTTCTCGATAGGTTAATCGGTTTTGAAAGGCACATTTAAGGCATATGTGTATTCTTTATTGCTGCTAAACATAAAGGCTACTCCGCATCCGTCACTTTAGAGCAGTGAGCATTTTATTTTCGGTTCTTGTGTTGGAAATATCCTCCAATTAGGTTTTGCATACAACTGTCATTGGCCGATAGTCACAGAGCTAAAGGAATCTTCATTCCCTGCAACCTAGATGCGCACCCCTAACCGCACTCACGCGCAATGATTTGCAGTCTCTTAGCAACGATTAATGAGTAGCTTGCACTTTATTGTAATAAAAAACTAATTGCAAAAGCTACAAAATTTTGGTGTGTTACTTCCGCACACGGCCACGTTGTCATTTTTAACGAGTGACGCTCGCGTTTTGAGTCATTTGCGCACACGTCACACGAATTACGTCACTGAAATTGACTGCAAAAGTAATCGCCTCGCACTAAGTTCAACGAACTTACTCTGTTTGGCTGAAACACTGTACATGCGAACAGTCAGCTTTCCTGTGCGACGAACATTCCTGTCACTGCCGGTGGTATCTTAATTTAATTTTGGTAATAGCTCGGAGAAGTACTAGTGTCGTCTAGCCAGATCATGTATGTGCGCGCACCATCTGCGGACACACCTGCTAAGCACTGCGCTGTGAGCTCGGCATTCATACGCTTAACCCGCAAGTGATGACAGTCCGAGGGAACCTTACCGTGTGTTTTCTTGACGCAGGTCGGCGCCGAAAGTGCGTATGCATCTGCGTGGGTTTTGGCAGTGCCAGCAAAACACCTATAATGTATCGTCCTGCAGTTCGTCTTGCGAGACAATACATTAGCTGCTGTGCTAGCCCAATGAAGCGCTTGTCGTGGAAGATAAGCACAACGACTTCGCTTTAGAAAAATAGAGGAGGGCAAGCTTATGCGTAGCACGTTAGTCGAAAAAGTGCATTCCGGATCGTATTTGGCCGCCCAGTGTGGCACCATGTCGCAACAGTCAGTTTGTGAGAGTTTGTGCGAAATCAAGCTAGCTTCTGGAAGTGACACAAAGTTTGCCTATCTGACACCCGCATAACTATATCACTTGTGCGGTGGCAGGCAGTGGCTCGCACACAGATCAAAGGGCGAAGAAAAAACAATACTGCGTTCAGGCAAATGTAGCGCAATAAATATATCAGGCGCGCGAACACAGTACAAGAAAAATGCATGCAAAACTACTAGAGCAAATTACAAAGCAAGGATTATAGCGTTGCGCGTCAATTCCTTGATTTACTGCAAACCGCGGTTTCTTTTTAATTTTCGGCTTTCAATTCTACGCTATTCTGTTAAAATTAGAGTATCTTAAGTAGTTTACCACTCACCCATTGGAAAGGACACATTTTCTTCTGCGGAAAACCCAGCACGAGCTTGGAAGTGAACCGCCGCCGTGTACGTTTCAGCGGAAGCCGCAGGGTGCCCATTCACACTTGCGGAGTGACGGGGCCGCCACCTGTATGCCGATCTCGCGAGCGCCGCCATATTGCCTGCTGTAGTGTAGTACGCCTGAATACAAGGCTACAGGAACATCGTAGAAATCTAAAAGATGTTAAATCGGGTGAGCTAAGCAACGACTGCAGCCGATGTAAAAACTGCCCTCCTGCCTTTGAAAGAACGGCCCTTCTAGGCAAGTGCCGCGACGCCACCACAAGGATGATAATAGAAGCTAACGCAATATCAAGATTCTCTGATAAATGTGTCAGCAAGCCAACCGTACACCTAAGCAAAAAAGAGCTGATCCTTTTAAGCGCCCATGAGCATGCCAGTGACCTGAGGGAAGGTTACGGAACAATGAGATAATTGTGCCACGGGAAGTGAGTTGTTGTTTTCCTGTGTTGTCACGGAACTGGGCCTATATAAGCCAGTTCAAGGCAATAAACGGTGCTGTCAGTCAGCGCCTGTGTTTGTGTCAATCTTTCTTGCCCGTGTTCCCACCACGCTGTTGTTGTGAAGATGTGTAACCAACAAACCAGCCACTACATATTAATGTATACAGCTTAACAAAGATTTCATTTGTCCCATGGCGCATTGCGCGCTCTCTGAACAAGCCTGCTCATAGATGCACAGCGAATTTTGCCGCGCGTAGTTGTTTACGCCCAACTGTTTTGGCACGCTATTTGGTTGACATTGTTTGCAACTGAACGCATAATATTTCAGACTATGCGACCATATCATGACGAGGCGAGCGTCCGTTAGCAGCATGCTGATGAGGCAGCTATTGTGGAAAGTGGCGGGAAAAAGATTCATGACAGCTTTGCACTTTCACCATGCTTATGAGCTGGGTTTAATCTCTTAAACGTGTGTATAAATTGCTGTTCTCTCCTGTAACGTATTGCCTCCTTGCATGGGGCTCCGCGACTGTATGGAACCTAGAAAGAATTCATACGCTGCAAAGACAGCTGTTCTTTTTCTTAGCCGAGACCAAAGTACAAAAATGTATTGTAACGACATAGGCATAAGGAGGATTTTATCTATTGATCGTTTTCGACTGATTTCAACACCTATTTCGACGCATCCAACACTTTGAAACATTAGCGTGTCGAACACCGAATAGAACACAGATAGGAAACATTACCCATCATACAATATGAAAACTGCTAGGACGAATTGTGGCAAATAAATGGCCGCCAGCTACCCAAACACTCAAACATGTTACACCAGAATTATGTTGGTGTAATCACGACATCTATGCAGAGTTTCTCGATTATTTTCTTCGATTGCACGAGGAGCTTCGCTTTGTTTTCTTTTCCTGAAATGTGTGTCTCTCTTTGTACCTGTTTTCTACTAGTGTGATGTTGCTTTATTATACGCGACAAATTCTCGCCTGTTGTCTCTACACATGGTCGAGGGCTGGTCAAGTCACTGAGGCTTTTCCCTCTGGCCCCTTCATCCTTTGGGGTGAACAAGTGATGTATTACTAAGCTCTACTTCCAGGCTCCAACTTCCAGGCATGGTGGAAAAGTCTTAGAGACAGACTCACTAAAAAACATCTCGCTTAGAAGGATGGCGCTTCGAGTGGCTCGGGAGCAGACGCCGTAAAGTGGGTGCGGTGGTAGTATTTTCACTTGCTAATGTATTTGAAGGACCAGGTGGATATCGGCAGGTATATTTCAATTGCTTGATGCTGACTTTTCAAAATCATTTATTTTCCCCTTGGGGCCCAGGGAAGAGTGTTAACTTAGGAGCGCAAGCACATCACAAAAACCCTCGCGGGGGCAACTGCAGCGTACCGATGTTGTTGAGTTGCGACACCGCGGGTTCCTGAGCATCCGCAGGGACATCTCCGCAGAGGAATGATGGTGAGCAGTGCGCCACCACGGACCCGAGGATCCGCACTTAGCCGTGCGTGGCTCAGGTGTGTCCGGGGAAAGAGGATCCCGGTGGTTGAGGCGATGCCAAGCGCTTGGATCTTTAAGGCCCCCCGGCGGAGGCAACACACCACTTTGACCCCAGGTTCCCGTAAAGGCACCTCCAGCCTGACCCGACAGGAGGAAATCGGCAGTTGCCTTTTGCGGTCCGCCTTCATCTTTCGCTTTCCTATTTTCGTTCTCGCAACTTTCATGTCTCCTACTCCCTTCTTTGTTTTCACTTTTCTTTCCTGGCAGCGAGAGTTAACCTTGTGTGGCCAAATACACTGAGTTGCGTCATATGTGGTTATTGTTGGGGTGTACAGCTGGCGTGGGCAGGGCTTGCTTGCAAGCACCTGTCCCGTCCCCTAGTTGGGCTCCATAGTGGGTGGCTGGCACCGTAACCGTACACAAAATATATTTCATGGCTTATTTCTTACTACGTGCTGATCGTCCTCCATAAAGAGTGCGCACCGAAGTGACAGCTCAGTTCTTTTGCAGCAAGACAAATTTCCCACGCTACCATTTTCATTTCCAGAACGCTAACACACAACATAGGGCCAGGTTACAAATTCAAAAAGTTAGCAAGTGGAGATCTGCTTCTGGAAATTCTGTACAAGCATCAACATGAGATTGCATCATTTGGAGAAATTCCTTTAACAGTCAGCCCGCACCGATCACTAAGCACTGTTCGTGGTGTAACCTTTGATGATGGCTTAAATACATAAGCGAATCTCAACTACAAGAAGGAATGAAAGACCGAAATTTTACTAATGTCTATAGGACAAAAATTAGACACGACAACACAGAAACACCAGCGAAGCACATTACTCTCACCTCTGTCTCTAGTATACTTCCCTATTCTGTGGAATTAGGGTACACAAAGCTCAAACTCAGACAATACATACCCAATCCACGCCGATGCTTCAAATGCCAGAGCTACGGCCACGATTCCCAGAGCTGACGGGGACAACACGCTTGCGGCGCAAGTGCTCCTCACGACCATCCTGCAGATAACTGGGAAGTTCAACACCAAGTTTGCTTTAATTGCGAGGGCAGCCATCCTGCTCATTCAGGGTCGTGCCGAGCCTGAAAAACAAAAAAAGACATAGTAACACTAAAAGGCAAATAAAACGTATCATTCAGGGAAGCACGCAAATGACTCTCATTGGTACAAAATCCAAGTTACTCCGCTGTGGTGTAGTAGGGTACAGCATCACAGCCATTTTAGACCGAGCCTAAAATTGCGTTACCACGAGTGCAATCGTTAACAAATTGTTTTATTTAATCCAAAATAGAAAGTTATGTCCACACCTCATAACACACCGCTACCTCATGTACACTAACGAATAACGTTGACCAGTCGATACCGGGTGCGTTGAAATCCCCCAGCAGGATGATTACACGCAGAAAGGTTCTGCTGATGGATAAAGTTGATGAGGTTGTACAATTGATTATTGGAAAAGCCAGGAGGTCGGTTCAGTGCGTCCATTTTTATCGACTTACGTTGCAACTTCACACTGCACCATACTCATTCAATTTCGGGTGGGGCATGAAGGACGGGAAATTTAGACAGGAACGCAGAAAAAGGTTGGCTTCGCCACCTTTGCAAAATGCCGGTTGGTTCAAATTACGCTGAAACCTGGCGGGGTTATCTCGGCGTCCAGTATATCGTTATGCAACTACATTTCAGTGACGCCAACGATGTGAGGGGAATGCTAGGAAATGAATGAGAACAGGCTTACAAACCTATCTACGAGGCTTCTAGCGTTAATGTCCGAGATCCTAAAATTAGCAAGGCTAGCAGGTGGAACACGGCGAAGGCAACGAGAGTCTCTGAGTTACTGGTTATTTGAAGGCTGCGGCCTGGCACTGGAGCTTTTCATCATGGTGTCTATGTCGCACAACTTATAACGTACATGGATAAACGTATATGGATAAAAGTATGGTCTAAACGCACAATAACTTTGGCGCCACTGTCCCTGAAAGAAGTGGACGCACCCCACAGCTTTTTACGAACGAAAAGGACGTGAGCTAAGAAGTTTTCAGTGAAGCAAAAACAGATTCTTGTTTTGAGGCACTTTTAAAGATTCTAATTTTGTCACTAAAATCCGCTAACTGAAAGATAGCAGGGCTAGAAGGGCTACGCTGATTACTGCCTAACATGTGGCATCTTTCAGACTCTGGGCATCTCAAGTTTTTCTTCTATTAGTTTTGTCACGGTTGTCATCAAGCTACCGCTGTTCTCGCCAGTTGTCTCCGCTAGGCCATGCAGGATGAGGTTATTTCAGCAGGAACGGATATCTAGGTTGTCGTTATTTAAGGCAAGCTTGTTAACGACGTTAGTGAGGGATTTATGCTGGTCACTTATTACGGAATGGGATGAATTGTCAATCAGTGGCTCCACGGAAGTTCATTCAAGAGCAGTATAACGCGATTTGAGACCCTCAGAGCGCTGATTTGCACACAGATGAAATTTATTAATCTCTCAGCAACGTCGTGCGCTATCTTTTACTGGCTAGCAAGGAACTTTGCAAACATATCGGCTACAGAGGGCTTAACTACGGCATCGCCGTCACTGCTGCTATTATCAGCAGTCTCCGGACAGGTAGGGGTCGACTCATCACTGGACCGCGCCCTGGTTCTTATCTTACTTTGGGTTCTTGTCTGATATCTATGCGGTCGAGGATTAGTTTGACATCACCACTTTAAGGAGGCTACTAAGGCAGTGTGCTAACCCAGAGTACAAGGAGACGGACGAAAAACCGTGAGAGGGCGCAGCAAGCAAGCCATCTCGACCAGACGCACGTTCGCATCTGTCCGATTTTTGGAGCTTTTTGCCCCGAATGTTTTTGGGCTAGGCTCACAAAAATTAATGGCCACTACCATTGTGCCTCTCACTACCTGTGGACCATAGTTTCAGCGCTTCTACTCTAAAGACGGCTCCAGGAAACCTTCAAAATACATGGGAAGCGCTACCGCCAGCGCTGGACACATTCGACTATTAGCAGCATTCACTGTCCCTGTCATCATAGAAGGATTCTCCTACACCATAAAGTTCATCGTTTTCTCCCCCTTCTTTCATGACGTCATCCTTAGGTGGACGTTTTTCTGCTCATCACATCATCGCATGCGCCCATCCGCACATTGATTTGGCGCCGCTAGGTGACGCTCCCTTGGACACCTGCCTTGTTCGGCCGCGCATAGTTGCGCCTTCGACGACAGCAGCGCGTCGGCTTTCTGTTTATCCTTTACACACGCTCTCAACTTTGTGCTCATCGCAAATCTGTCATCAGCAGCAGCAGCCTGGCTACGCAGGACAAACGCCTCTCCTGTATCTCTCCATTTAACCCTGTAGCCTCCGCGGTGGCTGAGTGTTTATGGCACTCGGTTGCGGACCTTAAAGACGCGGGTTCGATCCCATCTGCGGCGGTAGAATTTCGATGGAGGCGAAATGCTAGAGGCCTGTGTACTGTGCGACGTCAGTGCAACCTAAAGAACCACAGGCGGTAGAAATTTCCGGAGCCCTTCAATACGGCGTCCCTCACAGCCTGGGAAACATTGGCACGTTATACCCCCATAAACCAAACGAACCAAACTAACCCTGTCCTGTGCCATCTGTGGCCTCTCTATCCACGCGAACTTCTTAACCTAATCCGCTCAGCAAACTCTCTCCCGCACCCTGCTACGCTTGCCTTCCCTTAGAATCCACTCTGTTACCCTTAATGACTCGCGGTTATCTTGCCTTCGCATTAGTTGCCCGGCCCAAGCCCATTTCTTCCTTTTGATTTTGACTAGAATGGTATTAGAGGCCATGTTTGATTCCTTACCCACGCTGTCCTCTTCATGCCTCCTAAAGTTACACCTATCATTTTTCTTTCCGTAACTTGCGGGGCTGTCCTTAAACTAAGTTGAACCCTTTTCGTTAGCCTCCACGTTTCTGCCCCATAGGTGAGCGCCGGTAAGATAATACTGTTATATACTTTTCTCTTGAGGGATATTGGTAAAGTGCCAGTTATGATCTCAGACAGGATTCCAAATGTCATCCACCCCTTTCTTATTGTTGTATTTATTTCACTCCCACGATCCGGATCTGCGGTCACTATCTGCCCTAAGTAGACGTATTCCTTCAGCACTTCCTTCACGTGACTACCAATTATAAGCTGCTGTTCCTTCTCCAGACTGTTCAACACTACTTTGGTTTTCCGCATATTGGTTTTTAGGTCTACCGTATTGCTCATCTCCTCAGTGACTTAGCAAGGCAGTGTCATCAGCGAATCGCCGATTACTAACGTATCCTTCATTAACTCTCATCTTGAGCTGTTCCCAATCCAGGTCTCTAAATACCTCCTTCAAACAGGCGGTGAATAGCTTTGCCGAGATCGTGTCTCCCTTCCTGACACCCTTCCTTATTGGAACTTTATTGCTGGCTATATGGAAGACTATAGTAGCTGTGTGCTCTAGATATGTTCCGGTATTTTTACATAAGGCTCTTATGCACCCTTATTCCGCAAGCTTGTACGACTGCTGAAGTTTTGGTTTATGAGGAATTTAGCGTCCCAAAGCGACTTAGGCAATGAGGGAAGCCGTAGTGATGGACTCCGGAAATTTCGACCACCTGGGGTTCTTTGACATGCGCTGACATCACACAGTACACGGACCTCTGGAATTTCGCCTCCATCGAAATTCGACCACCGCGGCCTGGATCGAACCCACATTTTGGTAGCCGAGCGCCATAACCACTGAGCCACCGCGGCGGATTGCTGAAGTTTTGACTCAGTCAAATTCTTTCTTGTAATCTACAAAGTTAATATATAGCGGTTCGTCATACTCTGCACATTTCTATATCACCCGATTTATAGTGGGAATAGGGCCGATTGTCGAGTATCCTTTACAAAAGGCTGCCTGATCATTTGGTTGATTGAAGTTTAACGTTGTCCTGACTCTATTAGAGATTACCTTATTAAATACCTTACAGGCAACAAGTAGAATGCTGATCTATCTCTAATATTTAAAGTAGTTGGCGTCTTCTTTCTTATGGCTTAAGGGGATGTTAGCGTCCTTCCATGCTTCCGGAACACTCGAGTTTAGAGTGGACAATTTTTCTAGCACAATCTCTCCTCCGTCCTTCATCAGATCTGTTGTTACCTGGTCCTGACCAGCAGCTTTCCCCTTTTTCATTGCTCCTAAAGCTTTCCTTACTATCGTCTTTCGTGAATGGCGGGATGTCCCACTGCTGCGCTCTGGTGCCTCTCTCATTAACGTTTTAATTATATTCTCTACTGCATAGATTTGTGTACACCTCTTTGGCTACTTTAACTATGTTATCCATGCTACTACTGGCATTGCCCTTCCCTTAAAGAAGGAATCTGGTTTTTACCTATGTCTCGTTTCCTTTTCACCGCTTTTAGGCTACCTCTGTCTTTAGAGCATGCTGAATTCTCTCCTTATTAAACTTCCTCATATCGGCTAAGTAATGCTTGTTGGGGTGCTAGTTGGTGCATGTTTCTAGAAAAGGGTTATAGCACCGAAACAGACAACACACAGAAAGCTAGACGGGACAGACATATCGGCTACCCTGCAGTTATTGAATAACATTGAGAATTCTGCCAGTTCTATTCTGTTTGTAGGGTTAAACGCTCTCATTCTTTGACGCTTCTTATACAGATCTTTCGCCTTTTGAGATAGCTTACCAGCATCGTGACGAAACAACCTACCGCCTACTTATATTGCGCATTTCGTAATAATAGCTCAGAGAATATCATGCATTGCTTGAGAAGTAAGCTCGTCATCCTCACTTAAAGCCAAATACTTGTTATGCAACGAAATCCTGGATTTTTCTACTGTCCCTCTTGCCACTAACTTGTTAATGGGCTTCCGTTTCACTATTTTCTCATGTTCCTTCTTCAAATCTTGGTTACCGTCATGTGGTCGCTACAATGCACCTTTCCGAGGACCTCCGCATCCTCCACGATGCCATTGTGAGCATATAGTATGAGGTGTGCTTCATTTTTTAGTCGAACCATTAGGGTGTTTGCGAAAGAAGTTTTTCATGATCCTTACATTATTTCTCTCCGCAAAGTGCACTGATAACTCCCTCCTATTCCTACAGCCTACGCGATAGTCGCCTATTGCCTGATATCCAGCCTGTTTCTTCCCTACTTTGCCATTGAAATCACCTATCAGTTTTGTTACTTTGTTCATTGTCGATTCCACGTCCCCATAGAAACTTTCTATGATATGGTCATCTGAGCTAGATCTAGGCGCATGGACTTGAACCGCTTTCATTTTTGTACCTATTATTAGGGCTGATTACGATAGCTGCCGCCCTGTCGTTAATACTATAAATTCATCTAATTTGCCAAGTATATCCTGATTGATAAAGAATCATACTCCTAGTTCTCGTCTTTCAGTAATCCATGATAGCATAGTACGTGCCCGCCTTTTAACGCTCTATAAGCTTCACCTTTCCTGCTAACCTCATTAAGCCCAATGACATCCCATTTAATACCCGCTAATTCGTCTAACGGCACTGTTAGACTATCCTCACTGGATAATGTTCTAGCGTTAATCGTTGCAGTTCAGGTTCAGCTTCCATAGTTCCCTGTTATGTCATCCTTACACTTTCTAGTAGTTGCTGCACTTTGATATATGGCAAGCCCATTTCATTTCCCCACCACTTCAGTTAGAATCGCTTGGCACTGTTGATGCCATCAATTGCGTTGGCTTTTCTGTATATGACGACCATTATGTGCATAACATCAACGCCTTAACTCGTCCTAAAGTCGCCTACCTGACTGCACGCGATGCTTTTTACCGTTGCGTCGATGCCGCGCTGACGACTCCCCAACGCGACCAGCTTGTCACCTTGCTTCAGCGGTTCCGCGCGTCCTTTAACTGCCACCAAACTCCTAGCGATTGTACATAAGCGGCTACCCACCATTTCAAACTCGTGCTCCATTGCGCGAGCTTCCTTGCAGGGTCTCACTCGCTGAGCGCAGCATCGTTGACGATCAGGTGAGGGACATGCTGCACCACGAAGGGATCCGGCCCTCTCACAGCCCGTGGCCTTCCGCGGCCGTGGTCGTAAAGGAAAAGACATCTGCTTTTATTCTTTCTTACAATTTTACTGGGAAGGACGACTACTCTAAGCGACTACCATTTACGCCTTTGACTGCCTGCAGGGAGCGCAGCCCTTCTTTTGATCTGCGCTCTTGATTCTAGAAGGTGCCGATAGCCGAAACCTATCATCAGAAATCCGCATTCATCACGCCTGACGGGCTCTATGATTTTAACGTCTTGTCCTTCTGCCTCTCCAACTCTCCAACCACATTTAATGCATGACATCTTACGAGGGCTGAAATGGGAGACGAGCCTCTGCTACCTGGAAAATGTTTTCATCTTGTCGAAGCACTTTCCACTTCATCTTCTTCAGCGCGAACAGGTTCTTCGATGTCTCAGCGGTGCTTGCCTGAAGCTCAATTTAAAAAATGTCCCATTACATACCTTATGGCACTTTGTGTCAATGAACGGTGCCCCCCCCCCCCCCCCCCGCACCTTGCCAAGCTTCATGCAGTTGCCAATTTTCTGAGATGCAAGTTATTAAAAAAAACTGCGAAGCTTTATTGGTCTTTGCTGTTACTTTCTCCTCTTCGTCACGATTCCTACACTTATCGCCCTACTGACACACCTTCTTGCTGGCAACCAGTACTTCTTTTCTCGTCTCCTGTGTGTGACGAAGGTTTTACAAAGCTGCGCTATCTTCTCACGTCCCCTCCTCCGATCTTGTCTTATGTAGGCCTTTCCGCCCTTAACGCGGCAGCCGTCTCGGCGCCGTTCTAGCTCAGCGGAATCCTGATTTCCATGAGTACGTTGTTGCTTACACCAGGCGCACACTCACAAACGCAGTGACTAATTATTCAGTCACGGAGAGAGATTGCTTGGCGTTTATTTGGGCGTTCACAAAGTCCAGCCGTTACATTGCTGTTATCGTTGCGCTTTCCTGTTATCGATGCTATCCTCGATCACCATGTCTTTGCTGTCTGTTTTCTCTCAAAGAGCCATCCGGCCGCCTAGCTCTTTGGTCCCTCCATCTACAAGATACGACATTCGGGTCATTGCTCCGGTCGTAAGCAATCAGATGCCGACGCCGTCTCCCGCTGCCAGTCCCCTCTGATCCTTAGGCGCCCTATGTCTCCGGGAAATCGACGACTACCTGCGCAGAGGGGATTACTTGTCGTCAAGCCGTCTGTCCCCCTCTCCGTCGCCGTCCACCACACGTTTTGTATCACCAGGCCGCACCTACTTCACGGCTGTCCGAGGAAGGTCCCCTGGCTGCCGTAGGGGAAACTACACAAAGCAGCTTGTGGAGGTCAGGCTGCTTGCCGAGGAAACGAGGAAGATCCTCCAGCAACCACGCCATATGACGACGCTGCACCCACTACGTCGATGAAGCATACTAACAAGAGCCCAACCACGACGCTTTCGGACTTCAAAATGACATCGCCGCCCAGAAAAGCACCGACGACACACCCTACCCATGACTCGCAAACGCGATGAAATCGTGACGAGACGTCGAGGACGACGTGCAGCGCAGGAGCTAAAATATCTGACTTAGAAGTTGCTATCGACGCCCTGCAGTTACCGCTCTTGTCGACACAGGAGCCGATTGTTCGGCGATGAACGGAATATTCTCCGCACAGCTGAGGAAGGTCATGGCCGTACGGGACGGCCCACTATTCCAGACCGCAGGAGGCCACCTCATTAAGCCATCGGGACGAAGCACAGCGCGAGTGACCATACAGGAACGTACTTATCCTGCGACCTTCGTTGTGCTACAGCAGTGTCCCCTCGAAGTGGTCTTGGGCATGGATTTCCTTAATGCGCATCAGGGGATCATTGAGCTGCGATCGAAGTCGATCACGCTTTCGACGGACGAGGCCTTGCCTTCGATGACTACCATGGAGTAGCATGTTGCCCTGAGTGTCCTGGGGGAACAAGTGAGCGTCCCTCCACGATCGAGCGTCATAATCAGCGTAGGTGCCACGGATGCCAAGACAATGCAAGCTCTCATCGAGGGGAACACGGAGTTTCTTCTACAGCGAAGATTCGGCGTCACAAGAGGCATTGCTCATTTCTGCGCTAGACAAGATGAAGTACTGTTGCGAACTTCAGCGAATAATACTCGCTCGTTAACAAAGGAGGGCGATTGCTTTCTTGGACGAACTATCCGACGTTCACGGCGCCTTCGCCCTCTCCCAACGAGTCCCAGATTCACAAGCACGCCTTCGACATGAATCCAATCCTGCCCGCAACAGACAAGATCAGATCCGCAATCTCCTTCGAAGCAACAGCGAGTGTTTCTTGTCAACGCCGAAAGTCCGATAAACGCCGATTGCCAAGCATTGCATTGTAACAGATCAGCACACCGGACCTCTCTGCCAAAGCCCCTAGGAAATGCTTCGCGACGACGCCTCCCAGCCTTCAAAGCGCCCCTGGGCAGCATCGGTTGTTCTATTGAGGAAGAAAGACGCGGCACACTTCAATTCTCCGTTGATTACCGCCGCCGCTTGAAAAACATAACAAAGAAGGACGTCGACCCCCTCCCCTGCATCGAAGACACACTAGACCGCCCATGCAATGCCAAGTATTTCTCGACCGTCGATGGACCTCAAGAGCTGCTATTGGCAAGCGTTTTCTGACGGGCTAGTTCGTGATTGAAGTTCATTTTCGAACTGTACAAAGAACAACCACAGAGCAAAGGACACACACAACACAAGCACAGCATTGTGTGTGTGTGTGTGTGTGTGTGTGTGTGTGTGTGTGTGTGTGTGTGTGTGTGTGTGTGTGTGTGTGTGTGTGTGTGTGTGTGTGTGTGTGTGTGTGTGTGCGCGTGTGTGTGTGTGTGTGTGTGTGTGTGCGTGCGTGCGTGCGTGCGCGCGCGCGCCCTTTGCTCTGTGGTTGTTCTTTGCGCATTTCTAAGATGAGCTACTGACGAATAGTGGTCAATGAAAGAGATCGCGAGAAGACTGCATTCATCACTCTGGATGGCCTCTTCGAGTTCGCGGTGATGCCATTTGGTCTCTGTTCCACACCAGCGACGTTTCCGCGAGTAATGGATGCAGTGCTGGCAGGCGCGACGTGGCAAATTTGTCTGGTGTATTTAGATAACGTCGTTTTCTTCGTCTCAATCTTTGAAGAGCACGTAAGAAGCCTTCGAGCAGTAGTTGATGCAATCAGGTCGTCCGGCCTGGCCTTGAAAGCAGAGAATTGCAACTTTGCATATGAAGAGCTGCTGTTTCTGGCCCACATCGTTAGCATGTAGGGAGTACGTCCAGACCCGCAGAAAACAGTTGCTATCGCTATATTGCCAGCGCCGGCCGATAAAAAAGCTGAACGCAGATTCCTCGGACTGTGCGCTTTTTACCGACGATTCGTCATGAACTTCCGCGTCGCTGAACCTCTGACTCAGCTGACAACGGCAGGCGTGCCATTTAAATGGCAACCGCCACAAGGGGAAGCCTTCCATGAACTTCAGCGTCGTTTACAGCTCCACCCCTCTTCGCGCACCTTGATGAAAACGCCGACTTAAATTCAGACCGACACCAGCAGCGTGTGCCTAGGCGCCAACCTCGTTCAGAAAACCGACGGTCGGGAGAAAGTAATCGCATGCGCTAGCCGTTCTCTGTCCAAGGCCCAGGCTAACTACTTGACAACTGAGAAAGAGTGCCTTGCTATCATATCGGTTACCTGGAAATTCTGTCCCTACCTGTATGGACGACGGTTCAAGGTGGTAAGCGATCATCACGCACAGTGCTGGCTTGCCAGTTTGAAAGACCCCTCCGGCCGCCTCGCTCTATGGGGCCTGCTTCTGCAGGACTTTGACGTCACCGTCGTTTACAAGTCCGGAGGCAAGCACTGTGATGCCGACTGCCTGTAACGAGCCGCTGTATATGCACCGCCACCGGACGACGATGAGGGCGCCTTCCCGGGAGCGAGGCGTCAGCTACAGCTTTTTCGCACAGCAGCAACGCTCGGACCCAGACCTAAAACCCCTCATTGAGTACTTGGAAGGCAGGGTTTCCTCACCCCCCCGCCTGGTTCAAGCAAGGATTGTCTTCGTTCTGTGTGCAGAATCATGTTCTCGTTAAGAGGAAGTTCGCAGCGGAAGAAACAGCCTACCTCCTTCTTCTACCTGCAACTCTGAGCCAAGAAACCCCTGTCTTCACACGAAGCGCCGACAACTGGACACCGCGCGTTTTCTCGCATCCTCCGCCGCATCCAAGACAAATATTACTGGCTCCGACTGTCTGCCAATGTCGCAGATTGGTCGCAAGACGCGACCAGATTTATCTCGATTGGTTGCATTCAAACGGAGCCGATTCTACGTTGTTCCAGAATGTTCTAGTAACTTTGGAAGGCTTTATCTCAAAAGTTCGCTATCAGCTTTAAACTGAGCACAGCCGAGAGCGGCGGGCATACTGTTCGACGACCGCCGAGCCCGCCTGTTGCTACGCCGCCATTGAGTGGTTCAGTTCTGCGGACTTCATCGGGCGACTACACGACAGCCGTAGTCCACAAGAACTTGCAAACCAATGGGCTCTCCTTGACCACCGTGATGAAGTCGCTATCGCACTCGCGGTCGCAGAGCCCCCAATGGAAGGCTGTCATTTCAGACACACGTTTCAATGGCGAAAGCTATGTCAGGGACGGAAATATATCTTCTAGCTTATCACATACTCTAGAACGCCGAGATGCCGAACCCATCTGTAAACGCATCGTGTGGGCGCCGGCCCGTCAGGAACTTCCCTTATGCAAAGGTGCGAATGCGGCTGCCCGAGAACTTATCCTCCGGGCACCTACTCTGGCGTCTTCCCCACCGATGAGCCTAGCCGACCGCTTCTGCGGTTTCGAGAAATTATCGACTATTACAAAAATAGGCATCGCCAGTTCCCTCCAACGGCAAAGGGGCTGTCGAAGGCAGACGAACGCATTCTGCAACAGCTACACACAAACACCTACTGCCGACTCGCAATGGCTGCTCGCTATGACCCGAAAATAAATATTTTGTGCCCACACTGCTGTTATATCGTAAAAAGGGTTATTTAGAAATTATGAAGCAGTACGTGCAGCATACAGTCGAGCCGATCTGTATTTTCTCTACTCCCTCCTGTTCTCTCGAGCGCGCGAGTCCGTGCAGCGCACCTGCCACACGTCGTCATCATCACAACTGCGACGAGCTCTGTTCTGTCTCCCACCTGCTGTATCCGACTGCCTTCCCTGCCTAAAGAAGCTTGGAAGAACTTCCTCCTCGAGTGCTCGAGTGAGACGGCGCAAGCTGCCCGTGCACTCCGGGCTCGTGAGGCAGCGGGATCTTTCGGCATCCCGGACTAAGGACGCGTACCAAGGATACCCCTGCATTCTCTATCGGCGCCGGCTCATCCTCTATATTTGTTTTTGTTTATTAAAGGTTTTCTCTATCTGTCATTCAGTTCTTTGCGGTCGCACGTCAACCCAAATAAAGAGTTTCGTTTGGAAGCCATTCTCGCTGTTTACTTCCACGCCGGAGTGCAGCCACCACTACCTGACAATATTCATTGAAGGCGACACGCCTTTGACAGCAACATAATATGAGCCATTAATTCGTCCGCTAGGTCGACTTCCCAGAATACAATGCCGCTCTTTCGCTTCCTAATTTTCACGTTTGGAATGCGCTGCCATGTTTTTGGCAACGAATAAATTTTTTCAAGACAAACAAACAAGTGTGTATTTAAACCGGGTGCTTAGTTCTTATTCAAATGGCCGTAATCAAATGGCCAAAATAATACCGCGTTAATTATGAGTGATGAAATATTGAAGGTACTAAAACTTAATGCTTCTAGTGGTGACGGCTTCGGAACGATTTTCTCCGGCTTTTAAACCTTGACGGCGAATTCTCTCTTGTTATCTTGTGAAGACTTGGTTACAGTTTCATTCGTATACTTCTTTCACGCTGATTGCTGCAAATGCAATTACGACGAATTTCTTCAGATTTATTATTTAACACCTTCATTTAGGCGGGGCGGCATGACTGTGAATTGGCACTTTTCTGCCAGGCTGCACTTTCAACTGAAACAAAGGTTGCCAACACTGGTATCAGCTAACCTATGGGCGATAAGAGAGCGTCTCTCGCTGTGCAGCACTTAATTGACATGCCGCTGTTGGGCCGCCTTTTCTCTACCACCTTTCACGCCACAGAGCGGCAACAATTGAATTAACTCGAGCTGCCTTCATCACTCAACTCTCATAAGGCCTGCACCTGTGACCCGATATTTCTGTCTTACCTGTCAATGCATGCTCTTTGACCTAGCCTGTAAATTCGGCAGCATGTCAGCCGCGTAGCATTCATTCGAGCACATTCCACCTCCCTGCATCGAAAATTCAGAACTATAGCGCGAAAGTGACGCCAGCAGGGCGTGTTTGCCGCGCCCAAGTGTTTCGCTTTATGAAGGCACCCCATGAGTTGGGTTCCATCCCCGCTGCAGCCGAGTACCAACCGGCGATGCAATAGGCAGAAGCCTTCCGCTGACCTGGTGCTCAGGTTATATCGGGATTAATGCTTGGGAAATAGATTTTCCACCCCAAATTGTATGAAACACAAGGACCACAATGGACTTTTTATTGGACAGATGGAGTTCATTCCCTCGCGGGTAGGTTTTCCATCGAGAGAAAGTGAGGTGACCAAACGCCCTTTTTCAGGCATTTCGCCCCACAAGAAGTGAGCACCAAGCCGGTCAATACTTGTGTACTTTAAAAAACAAAAACACGGGAACTTGACGGCAATGGGGATCGAACACAAAACCTCGCGAATACTAGGCGGATGCTCTACCACATGGCCACTGCTTGGCTCTCAGTCGTGATTTCTCAATCCTCTCTTCCCTTTCTCTCTCTTCTTTTGTTCCCTTCCTTGCGTTTAGGGTAGCATACTGGGCGTCACACAGTTAACCTTCCAGCCTTCCCGTTCTTTTCTCTCTTTCTGTCGATTATTTTCACGCCCACACTGATGTGAGTGAAACTCCATTGTGCGAGCTCTTAAACGAAGCCACGGAATGGTTTCTCTGTAGGTTGTGTTGGTAGAGTCAATTCGCTGCACCTCCATCACTGCTTCCGTGCGGTAAGTGCTCAATTAGAGTTTATGCATTCCCTTTCCATCAGTAATGGTGATAAGGTGTTCAGAATCATCTGTGAGCAATACAACACTATTCTGCTTAATCACACGTACTCTCATACATTCTAACCAAGTTTTATGCTTTATTCACCTGAAATAGATAATAATAAGCCTAGGATTCTGTGAAATTATCAAACGTTCATAGAAAGAGCATAGTTACCTGTTTTTGGACCGTAACTACCACAACATCAAATGTAGCAAAGACACGAGACTCCTGTACCGTAAGTTAACCAGACCACTTTATTCAAGTAACAAACAATGTGAGCCGACAGTGGCTGGCTGAAGCTTAGCTGTGTCCACTTCAGCACAATGAGGACTGCACAAAAATTAACTAAAAGACGAACATATAACTTACTTCTAGTTGATTATTATAAGTGTGTTCTGTGAACAAAATTAAAGGTACCACACAGTAGTGACGGTGATATTGTATATTGAGCAAGTAGAAATCGCAGAGAAAAACAGAGTAACAGGAACAACAATATCGGCAAATATGACACTTCTAACAAAACATTCAAAACACTTCAACGTTAGCGCAACTCCCTTAAACACACTCACTGCGAAAAGCATACCGCGAACAAACACGACTCATGGGATGGCGCCGCAGTCATTCTTGCAGTTCGACATGCACTAGAGGAAGCACTGACTGCAGTAAGTAAAGAGTCGTTAATTCCCCCTAGCTGCCACAAAGTCAAGGAAAACCCTCTCCTCTACCGGCAAGTTCAGGGCTTGCAGAGTTAGCGTTGAACGCCACACTCTGTTAAAAAGCTCATTTGATGTGTCTCTCTTTTAACATTAAGCAGGAAAGTGCCTTTATCACAGGCGCTGTAAGAAATGGCCCAACGCAAGTAAGTAACGCGCGCACAATTTATGCAGCTGAGTGATTTTTGAGCAAATATAATGCCAGCAGCGCGCAAAAAACAATGGTCGCTCTACGAAAGTAACGTTAGATAAAGGGAATACGAATGCACTGATATTGATGGCAAGCAATGAGCACCACATGCTTTACAGTTCTGACGCCAACCATCCCTCGGATTTTCCCAACAGCATGTTTTGATGCTGCAGTGTTCCGACCAATTGAGTCCAGAAATAAACGAATCATGGCAAAGTAATACATCGCATCAAAGTATACAAAATGAGCAGGAGGATATTCAGAAAACGAACTAAAAGAGCATATCGTTTTGTACGAAAAACAGTTCCCTAGGAGATAAGAAACCTCCCAACCGGTGGTCATATACAGGAAGGTATGGGGTGAGTGACATCTAACTTCAAAATTAAATAGCGTATTTAAGTCAGCAAATGTTGTAACAAGAGACCTCTTGATTGGGAAAATAAAGCTGCCAGGAAAACTACCAACGATAGAAGCACGCCATGGACCCAATATATGCTGTTGGCATGCATATTGGTAAATACGCCAACAGAGGCATGAAACACACTAAAACAAGAGGAACATGCAAGATTTTTTTGGTGATTTACTGAACACAAAACAAAACTAGAAATTATTTACTTTTTTATGCTTTGAGACATACAGCTGTCTCAGAGGCTGCAGCAGAAGGCAGTATTCTTGCCTGACAATGGCCGCAGCACCCAAAGCATGTGCACATTCTGCAGCAGACAACAGTACAGCAAGTAGTACAAGTAATATGCTTACATAAATTGGCCGCATAAGCTGTGAATCGTGGTTCAATACATTTCTCAATAAATAACAGACAGGCGTTTTTTCTGTGGCCATGACTAATTAGGATGAATAAAAGTAAAGCAACTTTCCAAAATTCCAAGGTGGCTTTTTTGCATCTGGAAGAGTCATGTAGACGTTTGGTTCGCCTCCTGCTGCAGTCGAGGCCCATGACATGCGCTAAACACTCTTCAATATTCAAATGCTTATGACTCGTCCTCCTCCTCTAAAGGCTATGGACATTCCCACTATTCACTGACGACTCCCCAGATTTTCTGATCATAATGCCAAAATCAGATGACCTGCCTTAAATAACCGCCCGCGATAAACCTAAAACAGTGCTTTGAAAAGCAAGGTACCTTAAGAATGCACAACATTAAGGGACAAAAAGAAAGTGTTGAAGGACAATTACGTTTGCCGTTGGCTAAATACTGCAGCATCTGCAGTCGCCTTTCTTTCTACATCGAGCCGACGGTCCTTGTACTAGCTACTTAAGAGATTCTACATGATTAAATCTGTTTTACCCATCATGAAGCTCAAGATATGTAATTCTCTTGGGTAGCGTACAATGTGTGCTCTACTGTTGGTGTTCACTCAACGGAATTTCTCGGCTTGGGAACATGCGTTGTCAGTCTTGGGATGGATGCGGCTTTTCTCGAGCAAAATACGCACAGAGTCGCCTTCCACTGGCTAAGGGTACATCATACCCTCTTTGAATTAGTCCCGCATGTCGGCAAGCGCTAGCGAATTTCAGGAATTCGTGCAGCAGTGAGTCTTTCCAAAAGGCTGAGCTTGTTATCCGCAAGAACAGCTGGTTACCCAAAAGATTGTTCGCCATGAGCGCACCACATGTTCTCTAAATGACGGAGAAAAGTGCAGTTCACACGTTTCATAACCAAGCTGCCAGTTTAAATCGCACCAAATTTAAACCCAGCTACAGCTTACCGGCAGATAAGGAAAGATTCAATACAATAGCAGCCGCTACCATTAATATCCAGAGGCCACCCAGCAGCAAGGACCCTTCCAGATTTCACCAAAGCTTGCACTTTAGGGTTGGATTCATAGGTGACCCGGCAGGGCAGTTGAAAGCAGCCGAGAACTGCGGCATGTTCTTCATGAGCGAATTGCACCTGGTCTTGAACTCAGGATACCGATGCGATGGCGACATATTCGAGCACCACATGTAACAGAAGGCGATGAAGAACAACTGATCTTCGGTTATCCCTGGCAGTTCCTGCAGGCGTAGCAGCGAATCAGTGACGTTCTTCTGACGGATGTAGGCGTCGTACACAACAGGTGCGGCACCAAAATCCGCCAAAATTTCTTCATCTTGCTCAGACTTGTACTCCGGCAAAAAGTACGCTTTCCGGATGCACTTCGTGCGATTCTCGTACTCTTCTTTCGAAGCCCAGTCCCCATTCATACGGCGACTGTGCAGCATGTAGATTGAATGCATCATCTCATGCGCAGCTAACTGCCCCATCGACGCGTAGTCGGTGGACGGCACTGTGTCAAAGAATGGCGGTAGTAGAAGTCCCATGCCCAACACCATCGTGTTTTCCCTGGGCTCGTAGAAGGCGTTAGCCTGGGATATGTCTTTGTTAAGTGCCGTAATGAAATCTTCTTCAGATCTCTGGCGCAGTGACCTTCTTGTCCTGGAGCGCAAAGCGCTTAGCCAGTTCTTTACGAAGGAGGCTCCTGAATCCTGGTACGATGCGAAAAAGTTGTTTAAAGAGCCTTCATCTCCTGAACCTCTGGGATAACCTATTATCTTCTTCATGCCTAAAACCTTTTCTATCATGTCGCTCTTAAATACTTTGTCCAGCCACTGTGACTCTTCTATCTTCGCACGGTAAGCTGCTGCTATGGTGGAAAGTATGTATTTCGCCTTGAATAGCACTTCTTTGCTTACAACAGACTGAGAATAAGAATAATAAGTGGCGCTGTGCATGACCGTCGATGTATAGATAAGGCATAGCTGCTGCAGCAAGAAACAGTCTGTTCCAGGAAAAAAGAAATGGTTGTGTTTTCTTGCAACGCGCCTAGTATCATTCGCCGAAGGCACCATTTGTCTGAGTTGCCACGACACATCAAAGGCAACCCAAACTGCCAATTGTTTCTCATCCATACTGCGAAAGACCTTCACAAGGAAGGCCTCCAAGCTGTTGGTTTGAAAGGCAACCTCGTGCTCTCCAGGCAGCAAGCCGTCAGTGACGTTTCGCATGTAGTCATTCCACGCTTCGCCCTTCTTGGACGTGATGACTTCCTCAAGCTTGTGAAGAGGGTGCACGCTCATATTCGGTTTAGGTGGCTCGTTGTGGATCGTTGTTTCCAGTACTAAATATCTTTCCGTAATTTCGATCAACTTGGAGATCACCGGAATTTTCTTGTCTCCCACTCCCAGCCACTTGAGATGATCCTCAATAGCTGCCTTGTTTCGGATATGCCTGCTCGTAAAGGACGTTCGCATAGAAAGAACCACCTTCGGATGATTTTTGTACCCCGGCAGTCCACCGAACCGTACATCAAACAACGTGGGTAAGCCATAGTTAAGTGAGAAGTCAAAGGCTAAGTGCCAAGCACTCAAAGCCGAATGAGACTCCAGTGTCGTGCCGTGCTCAGCTAGGAAGTCCAAAATGTCAGCCTTCGGGTTTTGACTTGAGTTGCCGTTTTGACTGTCTAGGGCCACACAAGACTGGAACAAGCCAGCTGCTTTTTGCGCAGCTGTTTGGGCTCTGGGAGGGACAAACAAGTCAAGCAAGCCTGCAATTACGGACAGCGTGATTTTCTTGTTCTGCTGTTTGACTACGCTGGAACTAACTGAGTCCTTCTCTTTTTCCCAGTTTGTGCAAACGTATGCATAAAAATCATCGCATGGCAATGGCGGTAACGCTTTATGGTACAAGCCAGACAGAAATTTGCACCCTTTCCTGTCACACAATTTCGCCGATGGTAGCGATGAAGCCGACGTCTCTGCGCTTTGCTCTTCAATGTACTGTGTTGCGGGCATGAATGTTGTTACAAATAACATGGTTTGCAACACAGTGCAACTGATTAGAATTATCCAAAAGGTCCTTAGGCGCTTCCGCTGGTCCTGCGTTTGAGAAACCAAACAAAAGGAAATGCCCTTGTAAACAACGCACGTGAGGGCTTTTCAATGTGCCGCATGGCAACCTGCATCATCAATATGCGATTAACGTCTCTGTACGTGACTTTCCTTATTTATTAAGGGTCCAATTCATCAAAAATCCGGCGTCGCCACTGTGAGCGAAGAATCCGGATTTGTCAAAAAGGTGGCAAAGTGACACGTCGAACGGGTGATTTTAACAGTGATGAAAGCCCTACGAAACTGGTAATTAGGAGCTCGCATTACGACGCAAGCTTTATTAGGTCACGTAAGTATATAAAGTAAATGAATTGCGATGAGAAGGAAATTAGAGTAATCAGCAGGGATCGAACCTCTGACCCTTGAGTTGTCAGTTAGACATGCTACTGCTGGGCACGCAGGCACGTACGTATGAATTGGTTAATGCTGGGCTCTATTGGGCTATGAGGGACAAAAGTTTGCAGGACAAGAGTTCTAGGAAAAACGTTCATTGTAGCCTCACTTCGCTGCCCAGTCGCCTGCTACTGTTTTTCCAAGAACTCGCGGCACGCAATATTTTGTCACTGATATTACGTCATGTGGACTTTAACATAATGAATGTGAAAGAGTAAACGGTGTACGTGTGAGCGTAAGCAAGAGGAGCCGCTGAAGAACCACATCAACGCTGTCGCCTCATAGCTTAAGTGTTCCAAAAAAATGTTTTTTTTTCTGTGCTATATATCAATAAATCCTCCATCGGAATGGACTGTCGGTGGCTTCCCTATTACTTATCGCAGATCCGGGAGCGCTTTCCATGTTCCAGAGGAAGGGGCTTGCGCACGTTCAAGAATATACTGTCAAACTATGCTGTCAGATGTTGATCGCGCTCGCTTCATTCATTCAGAACTCGTTTGGCAGTGCTTGGATGAGCGAACGTTAAACGCGTTTCGATGAGCGAATGCTAAAGCGTCATTGCAATTCTTTGGTACGGAATGTGCCCCTTGCTGTACGATAGCTTTCTGAAGCCTTTCGTTCACATAAAAATGAGTCTTCACATATGGCGAAACCAAAGCGAGGAAATTTGAAAGTTTACGTGGATGTCTCCTGCATTACTCGAACCCATTAAAGAGAAAGATAACGTGTGGGCCTGATCCAAACGTGCTCTAAAGTGCTCTGAAATTGCGGTGAAATTTAAACAAGAACAAAATAGTATGAACGTCCTGATTCACCTGGCTAAAAGCAACAGCCATTCATTTTAAGATGAATTTCACTATGCATGTTTCAACAGCAGCAAGGCATGAACGTTGGTGAATAGTACGAGCGGAATGGGCGCTGCAGTTTATAATGATACTTATTTTATCTCTTATTTTCTTATAGATGCACAGAGCATAACAAACAATTTCAACAATTTGTTATGGTAGCTCGAACTCCCCTTACCGACAGTCCAATTCTTTCTAGTGTGATGGAATCGGCTTTCCTTCCTTGCGTTAAGCATAGCAAACCTTCAGGTATTTGACAGCATTACGATTTCATACTTGTGCAGAAATTTTGAATCAATTAAAATTGTCTTGTTATCTTCAATAAACACTTTAATCTCCGGGGTTATAGCCCCTGGTACCGACTTCGATGAAAACCGCTGAAGTTATACCTCTCTACATGGCAGGTTCCAGAAACGTTATGAATATATTACAGACCCATCACAATCCTGCCATGCATTGGAGAAATTTTTTAAAAGCATTTCCTACATACCATAACATTTTTAAATGTTCACAGCATACCTTCTTGCAAGAAAAAGGAACAGCAGTTCTTGAAGAATTTTATAACATGCTAAATTCAGCTTTTGATAATACCAGGTCATGTGCTCACTTTCTCTTGATGTAAGCAAGGCTTTTGATAGCATTTATCGCGTTCTTTTGATTACTAAATTTTCAGTGCTATAATTTTGCGGATCTTTTGTTCCGACTGCTTAGCAACATGTTACACCGTAGGCTTCAATATGTGTCGATTTGAAGGTCCCATAGCGATTTCATGGTAATCGAGGATGGTGTCCGCAGGATTCTATATTGAGTTCATTGTTAGTTAACGTAAGTGTTAATAATCTTGCAAACAGGGTGGCTTCTTCATTGTTTCAGTACATTGACGACGTTGTTATTGTCTCATTTGGAAAAAAGATTATATAGAGCCAAATACGGCGTTAAAGACGGCAGCTATTTAAAGCCATGGGCTGATTTAAGTCTAATATTATAATTGTCAATACGTTTAAAACACAGCTAATAACCTTTCATACTCCACAAAAAACTGAATTCAGTTACTCTGTCAATTTGCACACTTCAACCTGTTTTTAGGGCAACTGTGAGCCAGTGAATCATGCACCATCAGTGACATATCTTGGCCTGATATTTGACAGTGATCTTTCTTGGAATTCTCACTCTTATTTTGTATACTAGAGACTTCGTGCCATATGATGTGTGCTGTATAACGTTCGATACATTGTGCCCCTGTTCCTTCGCAAATACCTCACACATGTTCAACCCAGCTGGTTGAACTCTCTTCTGTGTTCACTTCTAAAAAATTCTATTTATCCATTTACAATGATTTTGATATGTTTAGAAAATTAATGCACCCAAAATTTAACGCTCTGTTGACGGATATTGTTGTATAAAGACACTTTTGGGGCTGCTGTGATCGCACGTCTAGCCAGCGGTAACAGACGAGCCAGGCAGGCGCCATCGAACTACCGTGACCGAAAGCGCTGCTGTTCGGAGAAGACGCAAGAAACGCCGGCGTGGAGTAGGTTTTGGGCGACGGTGAGGACTTGAACAAAGGCATCTAATCCTTTTTACCGGTGGTGTGGAATGCGGCGCTTCTCCCGCATTGTTTTCTCACATTGGACCGGTGTAGGAGACCCGAGCGGCGGCGACAGCGGCGCCAACCCACCGCCCGCTTGCATCTGACAGGCCCGACAAAGCGGGGGTGGACGCGGCTAGTTCATCCTTCCCTCCTGAAGAGTTCACCGGTGTGAACCTTTGAAACTCGTGTTCT